>NC_061510.1:233001282-233087584 GCF_022539505.1 Lolium rigidum | reverse complement strand
GGACGGACAGATCACATCACTTCACATCACACGAAGGACCAGTTCACGAAGCAGAAAGCCAGGCAGTGGACGGTGCTGTCCTCGCCCAGCACCTTCCATGCCACAGCTTGGTCGAAGGAGACATGCCTGCCCATCCCCGACATGCACACGCCTGACGGCAGGTAGACATGGCCCTGAACAAACCCCAAATAGCACAATGGTTAGCAACCTAGAATATAGAGAGCTGAAACTGAAGGATAATCTGGAATGCAGGTGGAAGGCATTGTATTTCTTGGTATGAAATGTTCAGACGACAGTGAACATGCGAACATACGGTATGTGTTCTGCAAGTTTATGGAAATTCTGGGGAATATTCAACAGCCAACAGTACGGTCTTTGCTACAGAGAATTTGGTGGACAATATTTTAGCCAGTGCAAGATTTAGTGATTTAGGGTGGCAGTTGATGCAAAAAAAAAAAGGTTGTGCAAAAAGGATGAGAAACTAGTTGTACCACTTCCATCAATTTTGAGATCTCCGAGAATAGAGCTTTTCTTCCAGACTCATCAAAGATCTTGTCCAATGTGAGGTCTTGTAAGGCAACAAGCGAAGTTTCTAACATGTCCAGTCCTGCCTTGTTGGCAAACGTAAACACGGGTATTTCCTGATAGAAGAAAGGCCAATTACAGCATCAATGTGAGAAAATGTACTGTGAGGTTAAGAAGTACAACTGCAAGAACTCAAATAAAATCATTTCAAAAAGAAGCAAGGTACATGCTCATCTACAAACATGCAATAAAGTATCAGTTATCATTAAAATCAAGTATGCATCAGAAGACCTAAGGACCAGGTAATGAAGTTTTTATAGCACATAGGTTAATATTTTTTGAGTGATCAATTTCTAATAGTAACAGATCTCCTAAATCAGGTCTAGATCAAATGATGAACACAAAGTGAGAGTAGGCTTCAAGTTGGAATTTGTTTGTCAGATTCTTTATATACCTTAAAAGAACAGCACAAGATAGCATCTTGGTAGTGCCATAGCATCTTCAACAATTGTTCCCCAGCTCCATCTGATTGGGTAAGTAACTCTACCCCTATATGGAAACTGTGGATAGCAATTACATCAGCTTGCAAATACCATGGAAATGAATCAAAGTGAATCACAAGTACGCTTACTGATAGCTCTGGCAAATCCATCGAGCAAGTGTTTCTGCTTCAGGTAAGCCAGAGAGTATCCTCTGCCCAGCATTTAGACCAGATTGAGATGGAGAGATAGCAATTGACACTCTTTGAACAGCAGAAACAATGCTACGGACATACTGACGGGCCATAGCTGCAACACTGTCTTGTAAATGCAGCTCATAAGGGAATTGAAAGGCGATTGTCAGCACAGATCGCACACTACAATTATCTGGAGATGCATCTGAGGCTTGGGTTGCGATGGAGCCCACTTCAAGACTAGATGCCAAATCTAATGTCCTACCAGAGGATACAATGTCCTGCATAAGATATGATGGTTAAAAACTTCATATAGATAATGGAAGAACTTTATTGCTTGCAGACTCTGCATCAAGGATTGACACCAAAGTATGCAGAACCTAAACCACGTGTACTGGAATAGAAGCAATCATTGACGAAAACCAATGAACTGTTACGTAACAGGAAGTAAAAACAAGATTCTTTTCTTTATATTGAAAGGATTTGTGCTGAACAGATTATCATCTAAGAGAAAGGAAAAGTATCACATGAACAATTTTACACTTGACCAGAGTTAAGTTACATAACAAAATGAAGGTCGCCTATGAAACTAATATACATCAATAATACATTACAGTTTACTGCACCAACACAAACAGATAGCAAATAAAGCACATGGTTAGAAAGAAGGAGTAATGTGGGTGGAAATGCTTAACTGTTTTCGTATCAAGTGGTATAACACGAAAGCCGGATGAAATCAATGGAGCATCATCTGGAAAATCAGCAATTGGTGCAAAAACAAGCTGGAAGGAGGATCCCACAGATTTCTCATGTATTCCTGTGCAAAGCTGAAATGCCAAAAAGACAAATGGTACACCACGAACTCAGTATAGTATAAACATTTTAACGAATGGCAACCCTTCCAAGTGAAGTAAGGTATTGTAGAAATAGAAGACTTCAAAATCACATTAAACCAACTTTCCTCACAAAATCACATTAAACCAGAACATTTACATTCTTGTAGAAAGCTTTTCACCTTTTACTCTACTTAGCAAAATATACAGTATGTGGTAAACCTCTTCGACTGGCTTGGGACGTCGTAACAAAATGTGTAAACCTCTTAGAAGGCGTGTAACAACTTCTACCTTTTCAATGAAATAAAACGCAAAGATTCCTTTGTGTTTTCTCGAAAAAAAGCTACTTTGTATAACCAGACAAACATTGAGCCATGTTAGCTGTTACTTTATAGGCTGATTTTCTTGCAAACATGCATAGTGAAACAAGCTGCGAACTACTCCCTTTGTCCCAATGGAAGTGGCGTATAATTTAACTAGGAAGTCCCCTTTTGGTGGCGCAGGTGACAGAAAAGTGCAAACCTTCCTGTTTTGCCCCTGGTCGTCATTTATTTGGAGGAGATTTTTTCGCTGGATGCGGACGTGTGAGGCAAGGAAAGCCAATGAGAAACGGAGAGAGAGCATGCAACAAAGGAAGACTTGCTGAGAGAGAGAAAAGGCATGCTGGGGCCCGCCACTTGCTGACACTAGCGTCTGAATCATGTGCTGTTATTGCGGGTAGTAAAAACTCTTTGAGCTTATTTCAGTCTAGCAAAGCTCCGCGTGAAAAAAATTCAGCGCCACTCTCATCAGGTCGGAGTGAGGAACCAGAAAATATAATTTCATCTTTTAAGTAAGATGCTAGTGATAGTGTGATGCTAGTGAACTGTAGACATGTTCTCCAAAGAGTTACTTTACTGCCAGCATAACGTGCAATGTCGTTAAGATTCTCACCTGAAGCATGTCAATATCTCTTGAAAAAAGAACTTCATCATGAGTGAGAGGTTGACCTTCAAGGCGAACAACTTCAAGAATCTGCACATTATTTGCTTTTTCAAATTAAAGATAACAAATAATAAGCCATGTGGTACATTTAATATGACAATGGTAATATAGCGATAAACTAACTAGTTATGTTGTACATTTAATATGACAATGGCAATCTAGCGATAAACTAATTAGTTATGTTGTATCGTTCTACACTATGGTAATGTAACAACAGCAGTGAGAATACAAGAACTAATTTATGTTTACCCTCAAAATAGTAGTTTACTACGAGTCTAGGTCAGTAATTCGATTCAATAATAGTAATACACTGATATTGAGATACCGGATTACTAACAAATGCAACAGCACAAGCTTTCGACATAAACAACAACAAATATACCTCCTCATTCTCTACTGTGTGAGCAAGTGGCATGATGATCTGGTTCCCAGAAAATCTCATCGGACGCAGCCCAGGGAATGAACATGTGCTTGTTTTCAGTGCTGAAGCCAAATACGCATCCATACTGTAATCAGCCCATTCAGATCTATGCTCCCTCAGAAATCGAATGAGTATCGCTGCTGGGACACTCTACAATATACCAAAATAAAGGAAGAAAGATTTAAATAAGGATTTATCTCCATTGATTTAACAGTTACTAAAAAACAGAAAATGGGCAAACTAGTTTTAAAGCACTCAAACAAGTGTCTATAATATGACTTCTCAAATAGCAATGGTTAAGGAAACAATTAAATCAGAACCCACAAATTTGTGGTCGAATTATAATATCTTAAAACTCATTATCAACTCTATATCTGAGCAATGTATTATGTGCATGTGCATGCATGTTGAAGTGCTGAACCACTATTGAAGTTTCATTTTCATACAAAATAATAAAGACGGATCATTGTTACATACTAATGAACTAAGGTCGCCGTTTACCTGCAGTAGCATCGATGCCTTAGCACATATAGTACCTCCAGGGGCTGCAAAAGCATTGCCACCATTGCTGATGTTCCTAATTTTCTTAGTTGAGTTGCAAGCAACAACTACATCTTCAATGCCATCTCCACCCATTATAGACCAACCATCGTCATTGAAACCGCTGATGGCATCATTAAAGCCTCTAAGAAAAACGTAAATAATTGTGTCAGAAACATGTCAACAAGATGCATACATTAATCGTAGGAAGAGTAAAAGTTGATCCAAATTCACCTGCTCAGCCTTTGACTAAAGGTTCTTAGTACTGCAGGTTGCCTGCCCAAGGGATAGACCACCTCACCACTCGTTTCTTGAGCAATTTGTCTGACGTGGCGGAGTGCCTTGATATGTAGGTGCAGTTAGTAAATTTTAGTATTAAGTACAGTGCATAGAACGAACTCCCAGGATCTCCATAGACTAAAAATCTTAATCATTTTCACAACATATCAAGCATAAAACTTCAGTTCATGATTAAGTGGTTTCCCGTAGAATGGTGAGTTTGTAATCAGTACCAATGCAACTTCACACACAGAGATGTAGTGAATCAACACTCTATAAGCACTCACCGCAGCAGTAATTTTCTGAGCAACTACCCTAGAAGACTCATAGAGAGGCCGGAGCACTTCAGGAACATTCCATGCCTGAAAGATGAAATCAAATCAAATATTTAATGGATGCCTGACAGAAAAAGTCCTACATCTACGAACAATATGGATAGAAAGCAGGGGTCATACCTCAAATTCCAGATGGTCCACTATATGCACAATGGAACCTCCACCTTCACAGGGGCGAACTAAATATCCACTTGGAAGCATTTCAGCTCTAACAAACTGCTGTGCAGAAGCTGCACTTGGACCACCCCCAGAACCACTCAAGGATCTCTCGCAGACCTTAGTGATGGAAGATATTAGCGAGAGGTGATATCATGGCTCGTAATTCCTTAGCGGATAGAAAGGAGTGATATCCTAGGTCATATTTAATAGAGTTAAATAAGTAAAACTTAGTGCTCGTGGTCATACGTACCACAAGGCTGCCATCTTCCACTATGGTTGTATACCTTAGAGTCCAAAAATCACGTGCAGGGACTAAAGTTGTTGGAGCATACAGCTGCAAAAAAAAAAGAAACATAGTGTTCACAGCAGGAATCATGTGCATCACTGCATAGGCTGAAGAAACATTAAAAAAATGGTTTAATGCTGACCTGTGTGTAAACAAGTTCAATCGTTCCTCCATTTGCACCTGGTAACACCGTGAAAACTTCCAGGCTTCGACAATCACGGAACCAAGACGGTCGATCTTTCAAGATCTCTACAACCTACGTAACAAAATTCTATCAGGAAGGCAATTTATTGATACCCTTTCGCAAATATTAAGTTGTATTGACAGTTCAATTTTTTTGTAATTAATTAGTAGGCAAAATATATGTATGTGAGGTGAGAGCGTTCATCTCTTTTGTACATCCTAAGTGGTCGGAAACTTTCCAGGTTCCTATGGGAAAGGAGACTTCAAATTTAAGTCCCAAGTATTCTGTTGCACGTATTAAAAAAAAATTCAGTTGCATCCCTAGCACAATTTATTCCAACATACTTATGTGAGGAGGGTTTCCTACAGCACAGCCTAAGTCGTCAGAGAAAACTAAGGAGCCTACAGAAGAGGATACTATTCATTTAAGGCCTAAAGTATAGAATTGCCTTCTGATCAAACTTCACTGCATCCCAAATAACTAACATATTGGCAGCAATGTCTTCCATGGCATTTGAGTTTCTTACGTCCTCAACAAGTCACTGTATCCACACAGAAACCCAAGTCTAAATCAGTTGCAGAATACTTGCTCCAGATTAATATTGAAAAAAAAAACTCTAGAAGTTGTTAAGTTTCATGCCCAACCAGTAGATCCAAATGTCTGAACTGATGGAAAGAAGGCGGGCAATCCACATATATGTTAACAGATGCAACATAAATTTTCAAAACTGAGCACCAAGAAGCATATAAAGCACTTACTCTTGTTGGTTCTAGATTCACCAAACCACAGGCGCGGGCAGCAACACCACGGCAACCATGTGAAATGGCCACGATACCAACCGAATCCGGACCAGGCTAAAGTCATGACAACAGAACGTAATTAGCAAATTGTCAAATTTGTATTGGTGTTAATCGCAAAAGAAAAAAAGAACAGAGTTGTCATGTAACCTTCATCCCAGGCATCTGGACCCAATCAATAGCTGTTCCAGTAGCCTTCGAGAGGAATTCTGTCAGGGTCTCCTCTGCAATTGAAAGGAGCCTGGAACACGAAAATAAATCTAGTTTCAGGAAAGGAAGATGGAGGAAAGGCAAGGTCAGTAGCATGAATTCTTCCCTAGCTACAAGGAGCGATTTTCTTACCCAGAAGGGTTACTTGCATCCCTTGGAGGGTTTTGAGGGGTAGTTACATTCGACTCACAGCTTGTATCATTTGCCATCGAACTCTGTATTCAATCAAGAGATGTTATCAGGAAAAGCAGGGGTACACAATTACACATAGAGCAATCTGGTTAACCGTCTAACATCCCAAGGAACAAATCATGGCTATTTTGAGCATCCTGTAAACTAGAAACTCTAGGTGGTAGATCTACATTAGAACAGTAGCATAAGGGATCGATGTCCTTAACTTACTGGTACTTTGAAACTAATGCACTACTAGTACACTACCATACTCACAGTCTCCCATTCAACTATAAAGAATTATATAACGCAAATGGAAATGTGCATGTGACAGTGTGTATTATATTACGCAAAAGAAATGTGAATAAACAAGACTTGAGCAAGGGCATGTTAGTAGGAAGGGGGTGGAAGTGGAACACCTACATCACCATAACAAAAGCTTACATTCTTGAGCTGCTGCCGCACTTGTGCATTCTCATGAACCAGCTGGGAGACCTGTTTCTGTAGGCGTTCGTTCTCCTCCATAAGAAGCTTGTTCATAGCAGCCACTTTTCTGTTGACGGACTCAAGCCGAGAAGACTCCTTCCGCAGCTTATCTCGGCACCTGCAAGAACCAGGCGCAGCAGTCCGCATGAGTACGGTACCAGAACCGAGGCTCAGATACATGTAAAGCAATTCAGGTGATAACTTGTGCCCATACAAGAATAACCGTGGAGAGTTTCACACCAGCAATGTAACAGTTGTACAAGAAAACTACCACACGATTTATTTTTTAACCGGAAGGGCATCACTCAGGGGATATTTATTTACTACAATAACAACATTACAGATTGCTCTTCAAAAAAAAAACATTACAGATTTAGCAAAATGTAGGTAGGAGAAGTGGTATGTTTACCTTCTGTTCTGGAACCAGACCTTGATCTGCCTGGCCTCGATGTTGGCTAGCGTGGGGCACTCGCGCAGCAGCTGCTGCCGGCGCGAGGACGTGGGCTTGGGGCAGTCGGCGTAGACGCGCTCGAGCGCCTCGATCTGCTCCGGCGTGTACCGCACGTACTTGCCCGAGTCCGGCCCCGCGCCGCCTCTGTCGCTGCTCCCGCCTCGCATCGCCGTCGCCGCCGCAGCCATTAATTGTTACCTCGCCCGTGCAAATGCCAGAACCAGGATGTGCACGCTTCAATTTTGGGTTTGAGTAGATCCCTGGAGCAAAAGAAAAAGGTGAGGTGTGTGTAAAATGATATTTTCGCCCAAAAATGTCATTCCCCGCGAATGAAATGTACTACTGCTGCCAGCCAAGAATGCAGAATGCAGGCAGATGGACTGGAGTGTACACGCAAACAAAACTGGTACTAACGCTCGCTCAGGTCCTAGATGTGGGTGGTAGAAAACAAGCAATGCGCTGTTTATTGCAGAATCGCCGGCAGCTGCTAGAGCTAGAGTGGGGCAGGGCAGGGCAGGCGCGCGACATTGTGAGTAAAATTTGGTTGTACGCCCAAAATAAGTAGGTAGCCGAAATTACCACATCCCCGCAGCTATGAAGAACGCAGCGCACGGAACAAGAAATGCCAGCCTAATCAAGCGACGGCGAGCTAGATCCCAGACAGACAGAAAGAGCTGGGCGGTTGCGAGTTTTTCTCACCTTCTCTCCCGGCGCCGCCCGGAGACGCCTCCTCCCTCGCTCACAGCCGCCTCCCGCCGCCGCAGACCGGCATCGGATCCAGCTTGGTCACCGGAGCAGCCGCCGCCGCCGAAAGCTCCACTCCACTCCAGTGGGTACTCTCTCTCTAGCTCTGGCTCTGGGTGGCGTCGCTCGTAATTGAGGAGAGAGAGAGAGTGACGGGAAAAGGCTGGGGAGACGACAGCTTTAAAAGCCGGGACAGCGACGCGGAGCAGCACCGCCGCAGTCGCCGGAGAGACAAAGCTCACTTCGTGGGTGGACCCGGCCTACGTGCGGCCGCCGTGCCACAGCAAGTCCCCCAGCTGTCCTACGGTGCACCACGTCCACGCGCCGCTCGCGAGCCGGCTCTGCGTGGGCCCACGTTGCTGCGCCGGTCGCCGTGGGCCCACATTGCAGACGCTAGTTACTTTTTCACTTTCACCCCTCACCTCCCGTGGGTGAAAACTGAAAAGAGAGAATGCAGCGGTAAAAGTTTGAGGAGGAACGGAGCCGGTGAAGAGCACGCACGGTGGGCATCAGTAGCTTGCTTCCAAACAGCACCTTTTTATTTACCCCACGGAGTGAGGGAGTATGATGGCTGCGAAAACGCTGTCTTGTCTTAGTGTCCACCGCTAATCGAGGATGAATGAAATGCTAAACTAGATTACTGGAGCTAGCAGGCAGGTGGTGGTAAAGCTGCAGTAGTACCGTCTAAGCAAAGCCAGGCTCGGGGTATTACTATATTGCTTTTGATGATGTACTACAAAGTGTAGCTGTGTAGGGGTACCGGTACAAGCTTTAACCCGGTGAGTGCCCAGCCGCCCGCGCTTGCACCGGCACGCACGTACGGGCTGCTCGTGTCAAACGTGAAAATAGTTTGGTTTTGCACTCGTTTACCTTTTTCTTTTGGAAATGGGGATTAAAGTCCGGGCTTCTGCATCACGCTGATGCACACGATTTTTTATTAAAAAAGTTTAAGAGTACATAGTTTAGAACACCTCAGGCATATAGACCAACATAAGGCAGAAACCCCAATACGGATGAAAGCCTTAGATTGTCTATCAACTTCATTTAACCAATTACCAAACATATTCGTAATATTGGTTGGAGGTGGGAGATCAAAAGTGAAATTAATCGTGCGCCAAAGTAATTTAGCTAAAGGGTAAGTTATGAAGAGGTGTTCAATAGTCTCCTGCTCTCCCCAAAAAACACATTTTGTACACCCATTCCACCGTCTTTTAGCTTCCTTATTACTCAAGAACCATATAAATATTTTTATCTTAAGAGGAATTTTAACTTTCCATAGGTATTTTCGCAAGAAAGGTGTGTGGTCATTCATAACTTACCCGCCATAGGTACTGTACTGTAAACGAGCCATTTATTGTCAGACTCCAAACGAAACGATCATTCTCTCCGTTTAGGTTAACTCTCATAAGTTTTCGGCATAACTGAACCACAAAGTCCATTTGTTTTCCACCAACAACCTTCTGAAACTGATATTCAGAGGTGTTTGAGCTAACACATGGGCTACTGTTACATTTTTATGATTTTATACAAAGATGGATATTGATGAGCTAGTGGGCGTTTTCCTAACCAAGTATCTTCCCATAAACGAGTATTTGCTCCATTACCAACCTTAAAAAAGCCTCGACTAAAGAAATCGTCCTTAACCCCCATGAATCCCTTCCAAAAAGGAGAGTCTATATGCTTAGCTTTCACCTCAGATAAGGTCTTTTGTCTTAGGTATTTATTATGTAGCAATTCTTGCCACACCCCGTCCTCATTAAGAACTTTATAAAGTCATTTACTCAATAAACATCTATTTTTGTGTTCAAGAACCTCAATACCCAAATCCCCTTGGTCTTTGGGTCGGCAGACAATATTCCATTTTGTAAGTCTATATTTTCTTTTATTCTCATCGGACTGCCAAAAGAATCTAGACCTATAGAAATCAAATCTTTTCCTTACCCCAACAGGTATCTCCAGAAAAGACAACATAAACATAGGTAAACTTGTTCAAACTGAATTGATAAGAACAAGTCTATCCCCATAAGATAGTAAATTGCCTTTCCAGCATCCCAATTTGCTTTCAAATCGGGTCTCCACTGGATACCAATCAGAATTTCTAAGTTTCATGTAATGGATGGGAATACCTAAGTATCTAAAGGGTAAGGAACCAGAGTCACATCCAAAGATCTGCTTATACTGGTCAACCTCATCCTCTGCCATATCAAAACAAAACAACTCACTTTTGTGGAAATTAATTTTAATCCCTGAGAACTCTTCGAACAGACATAATATCAATTTCATATTCACCGCTTTCACCAAGTCATGCTCCAAAAACAGAATTGTGTCATCCGTGATGACCCACAAGTATAGGGGGTGTATCGTAGTACTTTCGATAAATAAGAGTGTCGAACCCAACGAGGAGCAGAAGGTGTTGACAAGCAGTTTCGATGAAGGATTCACCGTAAATGCTCACGGACAAGTATTCGGGGGTTCGATATAGCAGATAAATAAAGTACAAGTAAATAAAATGCGAGAGTAATAATTGCGGCGAGTGGCCCAATCCTTTTTAGCACAAAGGACAAGCCGGTTTGTTTACTTATAATGACCAAACGTTCTTGAGAACACACGGGAATTTAGTCTAGTGCTTTCGCTTCATATAGCTGATTAATCTTCATTGTTTTGATAAGTGTTGTGTGGGTGAACCTATGCTAATGCACCGCCCTTCCTAGGACTAATACATACTTGTGATTATACCCCTTGCAAGCATCCGCAAATACAAGAAAATAATTAAGATAAATCTAACCACAGACCTTAAACTACGAGATCCTGCTATCCCTCCCCGCATCGATATACCAACGGGGGTTCGGGTTTCGTCACTCCGGCAACCCCGCAATAAGCAAACGAATACAAGATGTATTCCCCTAGGCCCATAAAGGTGAAGTATCATGTAGTCGACGTTCACATGACACCACTAGAAGAATAACACCACAACTTAAATATCAAACCATTGAATATTACCCAACATAATTCACTACTAACATTTAGACTTCACCCATGTCCTCAAGAACTAAACGAATGTGGTGACCCGGCATACCACTGCATGGTGTAGTATGCAAGTCTGATATAACACCAATGAAACACCGTTCCACTAGTATTATATCGCTCAGAGTGGTACAACAGAAACATATGCGGGTCCAAGGCATGTCTATAGAATTACATCACAGACTCTGTTACATAAGATCATCATAGCCTCCTACTTTACAATGAGGTAAAACTGCAAATAAACTCCAGAAGAACGACTCGTAGACTAGTCTTATCACGAACTCTATCTGTAGAGTATTTAACTAGCTATTGTGGCTATGAATAGATTCTAGCTAAATAGGAGCTAGGTTTAGGAAGCTAGTTCCCTTCTACTCGCTTAATCTAGGTTTTCTCCATGGTGGATGTGGTATATGACTCTTCCGGCAGGTTTCGTCTCTTGAAGTAGTTGTTGACTCCTCGGTCTTCGAGTTGTACCTGGAGATCCTCCTTCATGGCCTCCATATCTAAGCGGGGATTTAAGAGTGGGATGAGTACGAGCGTACTCAACAAGTTCATTATAGGAAAGAGGTGTTTAATGCACTAGCTACGGCATTAGACCGTAAAGTCTAATACCAATGCGGGTTTTCATAATCATTTCTTCAAGAGGTTGCTTTTATTCGGAAGAGCTATGTCCGTCAGCCTTCACCGGTTTACTAGAACTTCATGGAGCTCCTTTCCGGCCGCGTTCGCAGTTCCATATCCCGGAACGAGGAGTGACAGAGTCACGGTTCTTTACACTCGCAGAGGTGTGTTGCTTTACCCATAAGAGATCTTAACCTTGGTGCCAACCGAGTCTAGTTCTCGTCCACACTTCCTTTGGTGTGAGGCCCGGTATAAGGTCTAGCCAATCATGTTCCTCCGCTACCTCGAACACCCACCCTTTGTTGCATGCGCCGACCCTGGGTCCACGTCGGTCCCATTATTCCCGTATTTCGGGGTGGACCCCGACCACGACAACGATCGCCGGGCTCTACCATACACTCCTACGCCGGTGGCTGCAACCCATCATAGACCGCAATACCGTGGGGACTTAAGGCTTCCCCAACCTACCGCTTGTTCTTCGAACGACAAGTGTCTACGGACTATGCCGTGGGGACTTAAGGCTTCCCGACCTACCGCTTGCCACCGACAGATACAAGTGTCTACGGTAAAGCGCATCCGTTGATGAACGAGAGGTGGAAACACTTTTGACTACTCCGTCCCACTCCGGATCTTATGGTTAACACGGGTATTACGGCACAAGAATCACTCGGCGACATTTGTTGTTTAATCCTAGATGGATATAAACCCGTGCAATGGAACCTCCACCATATCAACACAATCCATGGTTCCATTGCCCACCACATAGTCATATTCATAGTTATGAAAGTAGTGGTTTTTGATTTTTATGCAATAGTGATAACCATAATACTTTGTAAGTAATTTGATAGAAATACTCAAATGACATGAGCAAGTGATGAACTTGCCTTTCTTGACTCGCAAGATTATGCAGTCAAGGTCTTCGATACGCAATAACTCCAAATTCTGAAATAGCATCATCGTCCGGTAAGGACGATGTTTAAAAGATTGGCAAGGATGCAATAGTGCATAAGTATGAGATGCAATCGCTCTAAACGTGATCTAACCCTGATGATTTAGGATTAGTGAGTTGTGATGATTAATTCAGGGTGTGTTGCACTTTTAGAGTGATTCACAAACAAGGTTCTTATTCAGGTTTGTGTTGTTTTAGAATTATAAGCAAGTGGCAAAATGAATAGTAATAATCATACACAACCAGGAATAGTAGCTGTATAATAAGTAAAGAGCGAGTTGTCAATTTTAAGTCCTATAATACATGGTTGATGATTACTTATTATATAATTAAAAAGAATAACTTTTGAAGAACATGTTCTTTAATAAGGAACAAGTATGGTAATTAGGTTAAGGGGTTCTAGGGTTGACAATGGTTTTAGTTAGTTTCTGGAGTAAGTATTAGATGGATCCAAACAGGGTTGGATTCATTAATAACTAGGGCTTGTATGGATTGAGTTAATGCCTAAGCATCCTAAGCAATTCATTATACATGGTTGTTGTCAAGGTGAGTTTATCTTGCTAGTGATAGCTAGCTAAGGTTGATAGGTCTTTCTAAGCAGGGTTGGTGATGATTCTTTATTTACTTCAAAAGAATAACTTTTGAAGAACATACTCCTTAAATAATAAGAAGTATATCAATTAGGGTTGAGGTTGTCTAGGGTTTGCTATTGAATTCACTAAGTAAGGAATAGTGGTTTCCTAAATAGGATGGTTCATGAGTACCTCACACTAGTAGGGTTTAGTGGAACAGGTTTATGTAAAGTAAAATAGCAGGTATGGTTGCTATTAAGTTTCATCATAGTGGTGTGATGCTAGGCATGGATAAACAAGGATGATGGATTTGGTAATAGGATCTAGGGTTTAAACTTGATTGACCCTGATTGATCATTTAAGTCTGATGAGGATGAACACATGGGATACCCATATATTAGTGATAGGTATTCTACAATTTTATGTGAACAGAGGTATGTCCTATAGTTGTTGATGATGGCTCTATGACTTGAAATAAAATACCATGATCTCCAGTTCTAACCTTGGGTTTAGGTTAGAGGCAAATTAGGGTTCACATGTAATAATGGAACTAGGGTTCCTAATTAATTTAGGGTTTTAGAGTTCAACATGAAATGATAGGGTTATAATATTATTCCATAAGGAATTAGGGTTTGCTAATTACCCTATAATTGTTGGGTTAATAACTTCATTGATAAAGTTGAAGTTATTAATAATTTTGAAATAAAAATAATATTAGATTTGATATTTTATTATTTTTAAATAATTAATGATTAAGGTATTTATTAATCATGGTTTTAAATCCTCCTAATAAGGATTTAATAAAATAATAAAGAAAAATTAGTTTTAAAGTTTTCTTTATTTATTTACTGGTTAAAATTTAATTTTTGAAGTTTTCCTTATTTATTGAATTTAATTGAATTTAGAATTAATAAATAAGGCTTAAATAACAAGTATTAAATAATTAAATTTTTATTAAAAATAAAAATTTCATCTTATATTTTTATTGGATAGAGTTTACTTTTATAAGAATTTTGATGTCTTACTTTTATTTTTCTGAGTTAAATTGGATTTCCTATAAATTTGTAAAGTTTCAGATCTTAATGAAATGTGAAATTTAAATAGAAGTATGACTTGTACCGGTTCAATCCTACCCACAGACAATGACAGATGGGGCCCGAATCCATGTCAGCGGCCACCTGGACAAAGACTGGTCAAAGACCTCGTGGGGGTCCCACTGGCCACGTTGGTCTCGCCGGTCAACTACTGCCGGCGAGCTGCGCACGACGGCGACGGCGATTTTGGCCGCCCGAAGATGGGTAAGTGGTTTCACTGGCTTCGCCCAGACGCGCTGAGTGCGATGGTGGTCTCTCCGCCACCTATTGGTCACCGGAGATAGCTCCGGTGAGCTCTACTCGCGGCGGCGCACTCCGGCAATACCACGAATCGGAGCTACAAGCGGCCCTAGGATGCAATAGGAGGTGCTAAAGACGCGGAAACTCACCCTGATCCTACCTAGAGGGTCGCCGGAGTCGATCGGAGACGAGGTCGGCGGCGATTTCCTTTTTCCGGCGGAGTACTGTCGAAAGGGAATGGAGGATTGGCGGCTTCTGGGATCTCCTCTTCTCGATTCCTCTCACCAGGATGCCCACCAGAGTCAGGCGCATCTCCTCGACTATGCGCCGGACCGTGGGGTGGCTCCTATCACCAGGTTCGTCCTCGACACCGGCGAACATCTACAGAGGGGTGTGAGAGATTGAGGGCTCCAGGAAGGAAATGAGAAGATGGCGATGAACAAGGGCATCACGGCGGTTCTCTTGACAGTTTTATAGCGCGGGAGATAGTCGGAAACGGCGACACGCCTGTGACGACCGGCGGAGATACACAGCCATGTCGGTGTGGTTTCTGGCGTGAATCTTGGCGCATCTATCGGCAATGGATGCCAGCGACATCTACCTTGGCTCTGGAGTGGTGATTGACGTCCGGTTCAACCTTATCGGCGACGAGGACGTGGCGCTGATCGACGCCGTGGCGGCCTCGCACCGCTGCAGAAGACGAAGACGATAACGTCTTCTCCGCGTACGTTTTAAACGAAGGGGTACCCCGGGCTGGTATGGGCCGGCGTTCATGGGCCGCTCGCTGGGCTCCTTCGGGCCGTGGCTCGGTGGGCTACGGCGTGGGCTATCCGGCCAGGTGAGGCGGTTAAGGTGTTTCTCTATTTTCTTTTTCGTTTTTATTTTCTCGTTTTCAATTTTCCCTTTCTAGTTTTGTTCAAATGATTTCGAAGTTGAACTTTATTACTTTTGTAAGTTTCTGACTATTTGAATTAGTATTTAATAATCATGGTCATTGAATTATTTTATTGCACAAGGCAAATGTATAATGCTTGATTTTATTTGTACCCTTCTAGTTTCTCTTTAAAGTTCAATTTAGCAATGAATCCATGTGTTATTTGAAATTCCTCTTTCTTATGAATCAAATCCCTTGGAATGATTAGAATTGATACTTTGAACTCAAAGTATTGAGATTGTTATTAGGGCTTGGTTTCTATTTGAGGATTTCGTCACTTGCATATGATTTTATGTGAGAACATATTTATTAGGGTTTTATCATTTCTAGTATAACCCCCTTATTAAGGTTAATTCTCGTCACTACATTTGAAAGTATCTCAGTAGGTATTGTTTTCATCATGGTTTATCTTGGTTAAAAAGATAAATGGTTGATCACTACACATAGGGTTTAATTTTAGGACTTAGCATTAGGTGGCTCTTATGTTTTATAATTGAAGCATAAGATTTAATTAGAGTGCAACTCTAGGGTTCTATTTATATTTACCTAGTAGCAATTGGTTTGAATCTTAATTGTGTTTTAGGTTTTAGTTGTGATCACCCAAGTGATACACAAACTAGGGTTGAGATTTATTCCTGGGTTGAAGAGATGAGGGGACACCATATTGCATTTGCTAGGGTTTAGCCTCCCCTAACCATGGTAATATGGTTACTTGCTTCATATCTTATGTGCTTCTCAAATCAGGATTTGAGAATGGGCTCTATCTTATTCCATTGGTCTTCTATTAGAATCCTTAATTTATCATTTAAGTAACTACATTGGTTATAATTCTTTTTATAGTTAACTTTGGTCATATGAATGGATGGTTGCTCACCATATTAAATATGGAGTTTTACTCTAAGGTTTTCTTAGGTTCTTTAATTTATGAAGTATAGATATGGTAGGATTCTACTTATGATCACAAAGTGGTTCATAAGTTAAGGTTAGGGTTTTAGCCTAGGTTTATGGTGTATTCACAATATCTCAATAGGTATTGAGTATAAAACTCCACTTGGCTATCCTGGTTGAATTAGTCTCCTCCTTACTTTATTAGTTCATGGATATGGTATTTTTTCCATGTGATATTAGGTTATCTCACCACTCCAAGATGAAATGGTTTACAGATATAATACTTTAGTTTAACGGTTGTCTCTTATCCTTAAATAGGTAAAGCTATAATTTGTATGATTGGTCTCTCTCATTTGGAAAGGTTTTTAATACTAACCTAAGGTTAGGCTCCATAGTGATTGATGTGGTCATCAATATCTATGTTTAACATAAATGGTTTCTCTCTCTAGGAATGTCTTGAATAATATCCTAGGATTCCTTTAAAAGATGATGATTTGAATACTTGGATATATATCCAAGGTTTAGCTCAAAGTTTGTTATTGCTTCTCTAATAATTATAATAGAACTCTCACCTCTCTAGGTTTGATGTGTATTAATTATATGGAATAGAGAAATGTATTTCTAGAGTTGATCTCCTTGTTATGTTTCCAAGACTAGAGTAGAATGAATACCATGAGGTTCATGGTAGGATCATGGATTAGTTTAAGACATGGAAAAGATAAGTGAAGAATGGTTTCTCCAGTTATTGTTACTTGATTTCCAAATAGATTGATGTTCATAGGTTATGGCAAGGAATACCTTATTATGATCTCGTTATAAGATCAAGCAATTGATCATTGATTAAAGTGTTGTTGTGTTAATTATGAGTTCCATTTGATCTAACCCCTTAGATCAAAATCATCTCTACCCAAAACAAGGTTTTAGCAAAGTCACATTGAGGTTTATAGTGCTTGACTTGATGAGCTACTTCAATTCCACCAAGGTCAAGTGAAACTTCAGTTACTGTGACTGTTTTACTTTAAAGCGCGAAAATTCCCCAGATTTTCTATGCATGAATGCAATGCACACATCTGTTTCCTCTATTTTTGTAACCCCATTACCTGGGATATTACAGTCTCTACCCCTTAAACTAAACTTCGTCCTCGAAGTTTGATCTCTCTCACGTTTCGGAGCGTGGTTCTGACTTATGCAGACTTAAAATTTTCTCGAACTCCGTAGTGATCTTACTGGATATAATTGAATATATCCATTGTCCAGATTCTTCCTGGAATCCATTAGAGTTTGTCTCTGAACCATGGTTCTTACTTTGATTCCTTGATTTCTTCCAACTTTATAAGCTTGTTTCCTTTCTCTTTGAAGATTCCATGATTAGGACTTCTTCTGGTGTTGCTAGTCTTAACTGAAGACTAATTTGATAATTAACTCCTAATTGATAAACAAGTCTTTGATTTCCCTTACTACCAAAACTACAATAATGGTACTAGTAAGGTATTTATCATGGGAATGTTCGTGATGGTTTATTCCTCTAAGAATGGATTAGACTCATTTAATCCATCCAATCATGGTTTATAGGTGATACCTAAAACTATTTTGGTTATTTAGGTTCCATGAAAGGAATCATTCTATTAGTCTGTGGTTCTGGTATGGTCAATTTCCTTCGGTCTTTGGCATTCTTGAGTTGTACTTGATCTATGGTACTTTCTTCGTCCAACTTCTTTATGCTTAACTTACTTGAACTTTCGTACTTCTGAGTAAATACTACTCACTTTCTCAAGTGATAGTCCACTTCTTACTTCCTCGAGGTATAAACCTCGGCTTCTGGTCTGACATCCTTCAGAAAGTAGTGTTCGATAATCTTATGAAAATAAGATCGAACTTCCTCTCAGTTCAGACCTTCTTCTTCTATTATGCTCAAGGTATTGAGTTATTGTACATCCAACTCAATCTTTACTCTACCCCTTAGAGTTTTCTTATGGTCTTCAATTCCTTTTCTTCCAACTATTGAGCTTATGATTAGAATATTAGTCTGGGTCTAGCTTATGGTTTGTACTTATCTTAAGGTCTCGCGAAGAATGTTTGTGGTGTATCCACTCAATTGTGGACATCCAATGTGAATCCTTTGACTAATTGTTTATAGATCTAGCTATTTGGCTGACTAAATTTTTATTTGTTCACAAACTTTTGTTACAACTAATTAAATCGTGGACTATTTGTATTACCAACTGATACCAGCTGTGATTATTATACTAACTGTGGCTATTTGATATCCAAAAATGGATTCTATTATAGGTTCTGATCAACTGGACGAGACATCTTCTACTTTATCTCGCAGTATTGATCCTATACCAATTGTGGTCTTCTGATATCAACTATGGTCTTCTTATATCTGCTATGATTTCATATATCACCTTCCTTCATTCAGGGTTTATTTTGCAAGAAAACCACTAGCTGACACTATGATTATAGTATCCTAAGTGATTTCCCATGCATTCCCTCTTCTATGTTGACTATGGATCTGCTTCAGCTTCACCATAATCACCATATTTCTTACCTTCATGCTTCTTATGTACTAAAGTACTCCTCTGTTGGGTCAAGCATGAGTTTAGGTTGGTACTTCCTTCAGAGTATTGTGGTTACTTCCCACATCTTTACTTCCTTTTTCTGATCAACCTTCATCTTGTCTTCAGAATCTTCAGAATTCGTCACTTCCTCACACGAATACCATTACCCTCTAGATCTATAGCATCAAGTAAGAACTTGGTATTGCAACATGCATTTGCATATCAAAGTCAAACTTCATGTATGGATCTAGTCAAACAATGAAAATCCAATAAAATCCAAGAAGATTCAGCTTTGTGCTTATAATACACATCATCATAAGCTCGAATATAATAGTTGAGTATGACATCTCTAAACATCAGGCTGAGATGTGTAGTATATAACACCACACAATATAGGTTTATATCGTGATACTTAGCACGAATATAGGGAACTCTACTATTTGTCTCAACATTTACCTTAATTGCCCATTTGTAATGAGATAAACTTGAAACAAAGTGGTCTAGGATAGTTAAGATTAACCTAATTTTCTTTGGAAGTACTACTTAACTTAGTATTATACCATATATAAGTGCTATTGAGGACTATTTTGTATGATACCTCTAGTTCTAATATGGTTGCTCTGAATACATATTTATTAGGATATAGTTCCTATACTTCTAAGTGTTTCTACCATAAGCATATGGTCATGATGTGCTTGGCACACTTCCCATATTTTTGGAACACAATTCTTGCACTATTGTTTTGCACTTGGCTTCTTATTGTACTCCTCTTAATTAATTATGAGGTTCTAGTCCATCACATAATGATTCTCAGGTGAATCATATATGATTACTATCACTACTCTGTAAGTAGACATGTTTTATTTCCATCTCTCTTACTTACCTCTCATGATTGACTCATCCTGGTCTATACTACCTCATATGACTCATATTTATCACTAGATTTCACTCCTATTATAGGTCTGGATAACTCTTACTTAATCATAACATATGTTGGTACACATCTTCCACTAGGATATCTTCCTTATGGTTGTATCCTCTCTTTGGACTACCATGTATTGTATACCAAGCTGTGGTCTACTCATAATTATTTTAGGGTCTTAAGAGCATCCTACATAATTTGAGATTAGCTAGCTAACATTACTTAGGAAATATAAGTAAGAAATGTTGACTCAAGTGTGTCAGGATTATTCTCAAGTGAATATCCATCTCAAGTCATAAGAAGTATTTGGTTTAACTAAGATGACTTCCTATAGACACTACCAATCCTATAGGTCTCCTTTAAAGGATTTTAATCCTAAGGTCAAAGCATTTGCTCTGATACCAACTGTGGTGACCCGGCATACCACTACATGGTGTAGTATGCAAGTCTGATATAACACCAATGAAACACCGTTCCACTAGTATTATATCGCTCAGAGTGGTACAACAGAAACATATGCGGGTCCAAGGCATGTCTATAAAATTACATCACAGACTCGTTACATAAGATCATCACAGACCTCCTACTTTACAATGAGGTAAAACTGCAAATAAACTCCAGAAGAACGACTCGTAGACTAGTCTTATCACGAACTCTATCTGTAGAGTATTTAACTAGCTATTGTGGCTATGAATAGATTCTAGCTAAATAGGAGCTAGGTTTAGGAAGCTAGTTCCCTTCTACTGCTTAATCTAGGTTTTCTCCATGGTGGATGTGGTATATGACTCTTCCGGCAGGTTTCTGTCTCTTGAAGTAGTTGTTGACTCCTCGGTCTTCGAGTTGTACTCGGAGATCCTCCTTCATGGCCTCCATATCTAAGCGAGGGATTTAAGAGTGGGATGAGTACGAGCGTACTCAACAAGTTCATTATAGGAAAGAGGTGTTTAATGCACTAGCTACGGCATTACACCGGAAAGTCTAATACCAATGCAGGTTTTCATAATCATTTCTTCAAGAGGTTGCTTTTATTCGGAAGAGCTATGTCCGTCGGCCTTCACCGGTTTACTAGAACTTCATGGAGCTCCTTTCCGGCCGCGTTCGCAGCTTCCATATCCCGGAACAGGGAGTGACGAGTCACGGTTCTTTACACTCTGCAGAGGTGTGTTGCTTTACCCATAAGAGATCTTAACCTTGGTGCCAACCGAGTCTAGTTCTCGTCCACACTTCCTTTGTTGTGAGGCCCGGTATAAGGTCTAGCCAATCATGTTCCTCCGCTACCTCGAACACCCACCCTTTGTTGCATGCGCCGACCCTGGGTCCACGTCGGTCCCATTATTCCCGTATTTCGGGGTGGACCCCGACCACGACAACGAGTCTTGGGCTCTACCATACACTCCTACGCCGGTGGCTGCAACCCATCATAGACCGCAATACCGTGGGGACTTAAGGCTTCCCCAACCTACCGCTTGTTCTTCGAACGACAAGTGTCTACGGACTATGCCGTGGGGACTTAAGGCTTCCCCGGCCTACCGCTTGCCGCCGACGGATACAAGTGTCTACGGTAAAGCGCATCCGTTGATGAACGAGAGGTGGAAACACTTTTGACTACTCCGTCCCACTCCGGATCTTATGGTTAACACGGGTATTACGGCACAAGAATCACTGGCGACATTTGTTGTTTAATCCTAGATGGATATAAACCCGTGCAATGGAACCTCCACCATATCAACACAATCCATGGTTCCATTGCCCACCACATAGTCATATTCATAGTTATGAAAGTAGTGGTTTTTGATTTTTATGCAATAGTGATAACCATAATACTTTGTAAGTAATTTGATAGAAATACTCAAATGACATGAGCAAGTGATGAACTTGCCTTTCTTGAATGCAAGATTATGCAGTCAAGGTCTTCGATACGCAATAACTCCAAATTCTGAAATAGCATCATCGTCCGGTAAGGACGATGTTTAAAAGATTGGCAAGGATGCAATAGTGCATAAGTATGAGATGCAATCGCTCTAAACGTGATCTAACCCTGATGATTTAGGATTAGTGAGTTGTGATGATTAATTCAGGGTGTGTTGCACTTTTAGAGTGATTCACAAACAAGGTTCTTATTCAGGTTTGTGTTGTTTTAGAATTATAATCAAGTGGCAAAATGAATAGTAATAATCATACACAACCAGGAATAGTAGCTGTATAATAAGTAAAGAGCAGTTGTCAATTTTAAGTCCTATAATACATGGTTGATGATTACTTATTATATAATTAAAAAGAATAACTTTTGAAGAACATGTTCTTTAATAAGGAACAAGTATGGTAATTAGGTTAAGGGGTTCTAGGGTTGACTATGGTTTTAGTTAGTTTACGGAGTAAGTATTAGATGGATCCAAACAGGGTTGGATTCATTAATAACTAGGGCTTGTATGGATTGAGTTAATGCCTAAGCATCCTAAGCAATTCATTATACATGGTTGTTGTCAAGGTGAGTTTATCTTGCTAGTGATAGCTAGCTAAGGTTGATAGGTCTTTCTAAGCGGGGTTGGTGATGATTCTTTATTTACTTCAAAAGAATAACTTTTGAAGAACATACTCCTTAAATAATAAGAAGTATATCAATTAGGGTTGAGGTTGTCTAGGGTTTGCTATTGAATTCACTAAGTAAGGAATAGTGGTTTCCTAAATAGGATGGTTCATGAGTACCTCACACTAGTAGGGTTTAGTGGAACAGGTTTATGTAAAGTAAAATAGCAAGTATGGTTGCTATTAAGTTTCATCATAGTGGTGTGATGCTAGGCATGGATAAACAAGGATGATGGATTTGGTAATAGGATCTAGGGTTTAAACTTGATTGACCTCGATTGATCATTTAAGTCTGATGAGGATGAACACATGGGATACCCATATATTAGTGATAGGTATTCTACAATTTTATGTGAACAGAGGTATGTCCTATAGTTGTTGATGATGGCTCTATGACTTGAAATAAAATACCATGATCTCCAGTTCTAACCTTGGGTTTAGGTTAGAGGCAAATTAGGGTTCACATGTAATAATGGAACTAGGGTTCCTAATTAATTTAGGGTTTTAGAGTTCAACATGAAATGATAGGGTTATAATATTATTCCATAAGGAATTAGGGTTTGCTAATTACCCTATAATTGTTGGGTTAATAACCTCATTGATAAAGTTGAAGTTATTAATAATTTTGAAATAAAAATAATATTAGATTTGATATTTTATTATTTTTAAATAATTAATGATTAAGGTATTTATTAATCATGGTTTTAAATCCTCCTAATAAGGATTTAATAAAATAATAAAGAAAAATTAGTTTTAAAGTTTTCTTTATTTATTTACTGGTTAAAATTTAATTTTTGAAGTTTTCCTTATTTATTGAATTTAATTGAATTTAGAATTAATAAATAAGGCTTAAATAACAAGTATTAAATAATTAAATTTTTATTAAAAATAAAAATTTCATCTTATATTTTTATTGGATAGAGTTTACTTTTATAAGAATTTTGATGTCTTACTTTTATTTTTCTGAGTTAAATTGGATTTCCTATAAATTTGTAAAGTTTCAGATCTTAATGAAATGTGAAATTTAAATAGAAGTATGACTTGTACCTGGTTCAATCCTACCCACGTACAATGACAGATGGGGCCCGAATCCATGTCAGCGGCCACCTGGACAAAGACCGGTCAAAGACCTCGTGGGGGTCCCACCGGCCACGTTGGTCTCGCCGGTCAACTATCGCCGGCGAGCTGCGCACGACGGCGACGGCGATTTTGGCCGCCCGAAGATGGGTAAGTGGTTTCACTGGCTTCGCCCAGACGCGCTGAGTGCGATGGTGGTCTCTCCGCCACCTATTGGTCACCGGAGATAGCTCCGGTGAGCTCTACTGCGGCGGCGCACTCCGGCAATACCACGAATCGGAGCTACAAGCGGCCCTAGGATGCAATAGGAGGTGCTAAAGACGCGGAAACTCACCCTGATCCTACCTAGAGGGTCGCCGGAGTCGATCGGAGACGAGGTCGGCGGCGATTTCCTTTTTCCGGCGGAGTACTGTCGAAAGGGAATGGAGGATTGGCGGCTTCTGGGATCTCCTCTTCTCGATTCCTCTCACCAGGATGCCCACCAGAGTCAGGCGCATCTCCTCGACTATGCGCCGGACCGTGGGGTGGCTCCTATCACCGGGTTCGTCCTCGACACCCGGCGAACATCTACGAGAGGGTGTGAGAGATTGAGGGCTCCAGGAAGGAAATGAGAAGATGGCGATGAACAAGGGCATCACGGCGGTTCTCTTGACAGTTTTATAGCGCGGGAGATAGTCGGAAACGGCGACACGCCTGTGACGACCGGCGGAGATACACAGCCATGTCGGTGTGGTTTCTGGGCGTGAATCTTGGCGCATCTACTGGCAATGGATGCCAGCGACATCTACCTTGGCTCTGGAGTGGTGATTGACGTCCGGTTCAACCTTATCGGCGACGAGGACGTGGCGCTGATCGACGCCGTGGCGGCCTCGCACCGCTGCAGAAGACGAAGACGATAACGTCTTCTCCGCGTACGTTTTAAACGAAGGGGTACCCTGGGCTGGTATGGGCTGGCGTTCATGGGCTGCTGCTGGGCTCCTTCGGGCTGTGCTGGTGGGCTACAGCGTGGGCTATCCGGCCAGGTGAGGCAGTTAAGGTGTTTCTCTATTTTCTTTTCTGTTTTTATTTTCTGTTTTCAATTTTCCCTTTCTAGTTTTGTTCAAATGATTTCGAAGTTGAACTTTATTACTTTTGTAAGTTTCTGACTATTTGAATTAGTATTTAATAATCATGGTCATTGAATTATTTTATTGCACAAGGCAAATGTATAATGCTTGATTTTATTTGTACCCTTCTAGTTTCTCTTTAAAGTTCAATTTAGCAATGAATCCATGTGTTATTTGAAATTCCTCTTTCTTATGAATCAAATCCCTTGGAATGATTAGAATTGATACTTTGAACTCAAAGTATTGAGATTGTTATTAGGGCTTGGTTTCTATTTGAGGATTTCGTCACTTGCATATGATTTTATGTGAGAACATATTTATTAGGGTTTTATCATTTCTAGTATAACCCCCTTATTAAGGTTAATTCTGTCACTACATTTGAAAGTATCTCAGTAGGTATTGTTTTCATCATGGTTTATCTTGGTTAAAAAGATAAATGGTTGATCACTACACATAGGGTTTAATTTTAGGACTTAGCATTAGGTGGCTCTTATGTTTTATAATTGAAGCATAAGATTTAATTAGAGTGCAACTCTAGGGTTCTATTTATATTTACCTAGTAGCAATTGGTTTGAATCTTAATTGTGTTTTAGGTTTTAGTTGTGATCACCCAAGTGATACACAAACTAGGGTTGAGATTTATTCCTCGGGTTGAAGAGATGAGGGGACACCATATTGCATTTGCTAGGGTTTAGCCTCCCCTAACCATGGTAATATGGTTACTTGCTTCATATCTTATGTGCTTCTCAAATCAGGATTTGAGAATGGGCTCTATCTTATTCCATTGGTCTTCTATTAGAATCCTTAATTTATCATTTAAGTAACTACATTGGTTATAATTCTTTTTATAGTTAACTTTGGTCATATGAATGGATGGTTGCTCACCATATTAAATATGGAGTTTTACTCTAAGGTTTTCTTAGGTTCTTTAATTTATGAAGTATAGATATGGTAGGATTCTACTTATGATCACAAAGTGGTTCATAAGTTAAGGTTAGGGTTTTAGCCTAGGTTTATGGTGTATTCACAATATCTCAATAGGTATTGAGTATAAAACTCCACTTGGCTATCCTGGTTGAATTAGTCTCCTCCTTACTTTATTAGTTCATGGATATGGTATTTTTTCCATGTGATATTAGGTTATCTCACCACTCCAAGATGAAATGGTTTACAGATATAATACTTTAGTTTAACGGTTGTCTCTTATCCTTAAATAGGTAAAGCTATAATTTGTATGATTGGTCTCTCTCATTTGGAAAGGTTTTTAATACTAACCTAAGGTTAGGCTCCATAGTGATTGATGTGGTCATCAATATCTATGTTTAACATAAATGGTTTCTCTCTCTAGGAATGTCTTGAATAATATCCTAGGATTCCTTTAAAAGATGATGATTTGAATACTTGGATATATATCCAAGGTTTAGCTCAAAGTTTGTTATTGCTTCTCTAATAATTATAATAGAACTCTCACCTCTCTAGGTTTGATGTGTATTAATTATATGGAATAGAGAAATGTATTTCTAGAGTTGATCTCCTTGTTATGTTTCCAAGACTAGAGTAGAATGAATACCATGAGGTTCATGGTAGGATCATGGATTAGTTTAAGACATGGAAAAGATAAGTGAAGAATGGTTTCTCCAGTTATTGTTACTTGATTTCCAAATAGATTGATGTTCATAGGTTATGGCAAGGAATACCTTATTATGATCTGTTATAAGATCAAGCAATTGATCATTGATTAAAGTGTTGTTGTGTTAATTATGAGTTCCATTTGATCTAACCCCTTAGATCAAAATCATCTCTACCCAAAACAAGGTTTTAGCAAAGTCACATTGAGGTTTATAGTGCTTGACTTGATGAGCTACTTCAATTCCACCAAGGTCAAGTGAAACTTCGATTCATCGTGATTGTTTTACTTTAAAGCGCGAAAATTCCCCAGATTTTCTATGCATGAATGCAATGCACACATCTGTTTCCTCTATTTTTGTAACCCCATTACCTGGGATATTACAACGAACTACTCACGAGACATCATATGGAACATGATCAGAGGTGATATGATGATGAATAACAATCTGAGCATAAACCTTGGTTCAATGGTTTCACTCAATAGCATCAATAACAAGTAGTAATCAATACCGGGAGAGTTTCCCCTATCAAACAATCAAGATTTAACCCTAGATGTTACAGCGGTGACGAGGTGCAGCGGTGGAGATGGCGGTGATGATGATGATGATGATGATGGTGATGATGATCCCAATGATGTCCAGCTCGATGACGGTGACGATGGCGTCGATTTCCCCCTCCGGGAGGGAATTTCCCCGGCAGATTTCAGCCTGCCGGAGAGCTCTTTTCTCTCTGGTGTTTTCCGCCCCGCAGAGGCGGCTGTGTCTCTTCGCGATTATTCCTCGGAGTTTAGGTTTTCGGGACGAAGAAGTACGCGAAGGAGAGGAGGCCAGAGGGGGCTGTGGGCCCCCTCCCCACAAGGCGGCGCGGCCACATGTTTATGGAGTGAAGAGTCGATAAATAAAATACGGACAAGAAGCATCATATTAATTCACACAAGACATTCTAGTGAGCAACTTCCCAATATGATTCAACTTGAAACAAGTAAAAGGAAATCACAAATAAAGGTGCATAGGAAATCATAATTGGTGATGGCAAACTTCGTTCTTGGTCAGAGAACAATTGACAGATTGTACTTATCCTATCGAGCAGCGCTCTTACATTAAAGCTTATATGGCAAAACTTGCATACTCAATCATAATAATTTCCTCATAATCATTGATAACCTTCGAAGCTATATTCATTCAGATAAAACTTGTACTGAACAAGGAAGAATAAAAGGCATGATTAAGTAGATCACAGTATAAATGGTTTGATCACAACAACTCAATTGCTTGCTTAAGATAGAGGGAAATAGGTTTACCGACTCAACATAAAGTAAAAGATAGGCCCTTCGCGAGGGAAGCAGGGATTAAATCATGTGCTAGAGCTTTTTAAGTTTTGAAATCATATAGAGAGCATAAAAGTAAAGTTTGAGAGGTGTTTGTTGTTGTCAACGAATGGTAGTGGGTACTCTAACCCCCTTGCCAAACAGACTTCCAAAGAGCGGCTCCCATGAAGGACGTTATCTCTACCAGCAAGGTAGATCATCCCTCTTCTCTTTTGTTTACACATGTACTTTAGTTTATTTAAGGACGACACTCCTCCCAACCTTTGGTTTCTCAAGCCATGGCTAACCGAATCCTCGGGTGCCTTCCAACATTTCTCATACCATGGAGGAGTGTCTATTGCAAAATTAAGTTGCTTACTGATGAATCAGGGCAAAACATGTGAAGAGAGTTATTAATGAGAGTTAATTAATTGGGGCTGGGAACCCCGTTGCCAGCTCTTTTTGCAAAATTATAGGATAAGTGGATGAAGCCACTAGTCCATTAGTGAAAGCTGCCCAACAAGATTGAAAGATAAAACACCACATACTTCCACTAGTAGGAAAAGCCTCATCAGTGGCGCACCAAAAATGGATTCTGTGGCGCATGGGAGGTGCGCCACAGAAACCCCCACAAAAATAAGGTTTCTGTGGCGCACCTTCCCATGCGCCACAGAATTAAGGTTTCTGTGGCGCACGTGTTCTTAGGTGCGCCACAGAAAAGCGTGCGCCACAAAATTGGTTTTCGGTGCGCCACGAAATTTGCTTGTATTATACACGATTTTGTGCTGCCCGCTATACACATGCGGTTTATACACAGCAATATACGGAGATACGGGTTATATACAGCAACATTCGGATATAATATAAATATCATGTACATTGCACGAGATATAACATAGACATCATCATCACATTACTTAGAGCCCGATCGAGATACATATATAGTGGCAATTAAGTGTCAAATGTTTTGCATACAACTCTTAATTCATACAAAATTCACAATTTCGAGATACAAAGTAGTCTTCATCCGGTTCCTCCTTTGCTCCCTCATCTCTACCCACCGGGCTCGCTTGCATCGGGGTCCTTCATCCGAGTTCCTACTATGATGAAAATGGAAGAAAGTGAGACCAACAAGTCCGATGCACAAGAGAAATGGAATAAATGCCTCATACATTATTGGTCAACACAAATATTAACATTCGGGGACGGTGTAAGTGAGACCAAGTCCGATGCACAAGAGATTGATATTTGTGCTATCTTACCGAGCTCACTTACGCCGCTCCCGAGTGTACGGTGACCAAACATTTTAATCATCGGCATTTTGAAAATCTCAAAGCAAATGGAATGACAAAATGGAATAAGTGCCTCATACATTGTTGGTCAACACAAATACTATGGTCGAAACCATAGTTGCGGTATACACCGCAGTATACTTTGCGGAAGGGCCCCCTTTCCCCGGCCGCCGTTCCGTGAACGGGTGCTTGATGACACAACGACGCCGATCTGCCTCTCCGGCGCAGAACCACGGCGGTCCCTCGCCGTCCGGTGAACGAGTCCTTGATGCAAAGACCGTGCCGGCCTGCCCAGCATTATGCCGGGCCGTGTTGCCGCGCTTCGGGCCGTGTGTCCCGCGCCTGCACTGTTCGCCTTCTTGCCCGGTGAACCAATAGACTGATCGTTGGAATAAGGAAACCGATGACGGCCGGTCGCAAGATTAAATTGCGATCGGCCGTCATCGGCTTCCTTATTCCAACGATTAGTCTACTCATTCACCGGGCAAAAAGGCGAAGAGTGCAGGGCGCCTGAGACACGGCCTGAAGCACGACAACAGGGGTCGGCATGATGCTTGGGAGGCTGACACCATCTTTGCATTAAGTACTCGTTCACGTACTGGACGGCGAGAGAAGAAAAGTGGTGATGCACCGGAGAGGCAGGTCGGCGTTGTTGTCTCGTCAAAGACTCGTTCACGGAACGACGGCCGGGGAAAGGGGGGCCCGTCTACAAAGTATATTGCGGCGTATAGGTGACCAAACATTCTAATCATCAGCACTAAAATGGAAGAAAGAGCCAAGTGGTATCTCAACTAGATATCATATGCCTCATACTTTGTTGGTCGAAAGAAATATTAACATTCGGGATGGGGTCGGTGAGGCCGGGTAGAATGCACAAGAGATTGATATTTGTGCCATCGCACCGGGCTCACTGGCCCCACCCGCAGTGTACAAGTGACCAAACAATTTAATCATCGGCACTAAAATGGAAGAAAGGCCATGCAATTAAGAAGTAGCTAGTATGAACTAAATGGAATGCCTCATACTTTGTTGGTCGAAACAAATATTAACATCCAGGGATGGAGTAAGTGAGGCCAGGTAGGATGCACAAAATATTGATATTTGTGCCATCACACCGAGGCTCACTTGCTCCACCCCGAGTGTACGAGTGATCGACCAACCATCTAATCATCGACAAGTACAAAAACACCAACAAACCAGCAACCATGGTGACATAAGTCAAGATGCTCAAACACACATAGCATGCATGGAGCGAGATGCTCCAAAGGGATTATTCATCACTTGGTATATAGACCAAGTGATGCTGGCAAAGAGAGGCCAATCAAGAACCGAGTAAATCCAGTAAGTGATAGATATGCCTAAACAAGCAACAACACATAGCATATCCCAGCTAACCGGATGAGACAAGTCTTGGTAGCCAAGCTGAATCACCTAGCACCACCTAGCCTTTTAAAACCATCGAAACAGTCCTTTTTCTTCAAAGGATACCACGGTGGCATTCATTTACATGATCCCCTACTGTGGATATCTCTATTTTCATCAAAGCCAACAAGAAAAGGATACCACGGTGGCATTCATTTACATGATTCCCTAATGTGAATATCTCTATTTTAGTATACCATCATAAGCATTCCATTTAAATCACACATTTTAGTATCTCGTTCTTATCCAAGTTTTTGCCTCAGCCTTTGCATCATTGGCTGAGCCAAGACATCAAGCATCCGGCCAGGGAGCATTCTTTCTTTTTAGGGAACTATATGAACTATATGCACATGATCCAGTAAGCATCCCCACTAATCGAGCATTATAAGCATAGTAGCATACCATAAGCTCACAAGAATCCATCAAGTAAATCTTCACAAGGATACCACAGTAGCATAGTAGCATACCATAAGCTCACAAGAATCCATCATTTTCTTCACAAGGATACCACAGGTAGCATACCATAGTAGCATTTCATGCATTTAAATGAACCAGTAGCATCAAAACCAACCAAATGTCCAACTAGCAAGCAATACCAAGTGAGCAAGTCTTCATTACCTTGTACAGGTTCAGACATGGATTATAAGCATAGCAACATAACAATATACTAACCACTAGCAATCCAGGCTCCAAATGGAACCTTTGGAGCAGATATATATATAGAGCCAATATAGCATGTCACTGCTAGTAGCTGGTGTTCATATAGCATGTCCATTTAGTACCAAGCATAGCACCAATTTAGTACCAAGCATAACACCAATTAATCAAGCAATATAGCAGCATCAGTAACAAGCATAGCACCAATTAATCAAGCAATATAGCAGCATCAGTAACAAGCATAGCACCAATTAATCAACTATAGCTCCATCGGTAACAAGCATAGCACCAATTAATCAAGCAATAGCAGCATGACCTGCACATGACACTTCACTAAAGCCAAAGCTTCAATAAAGCAATTAATCAAGGCTTTCATGCGAGTGCTTGACAGGCAACAACCGCAAGCAATGGGATCATAATTCAATCCATGTGCACATACCGGATAAATGGCATCAATGGGATCATAATTCAATCCATGTAATTAGCCAAGTTATACGGAATAAGAAAAGGGGAGCACAACGACATTTCATCGAGCACAACGACGAGCACAAAATCACAGCGAGCATTTCATCGAGCACTTTGTGCTCGCGCGGGAGAGGAAGAGGGAGGGGAGGGGAGGGAGCTCACCGACGACGACGGCGGTTGTGGAGGAGCTCACCGACGACGACGGCGGAGGGTGGAGGTCGCGGCGGCTCCTCCACCTTGACGCGGCGGCGGCTCCTCCACCTTGACGCCGCGCCGGCCCCTCCTCCTCCACGCCGCAGCGGCTTGTGCTGCTGGTGGCGGGGATGGGTGGAGCGTGGCGGCATGCGGCCCTCGTGGAGGAAGGCGGCGGTGACGGCGACGGCAGCGCTCGCCATGGAAGGCGGCGGCGCGGGGAGAGGGGAGAGGGGGAGAGAGTGGTATACGGGCGAGGGAGGGGTACGACCATGATATAGGACACGTTATTTCTGTGGCGCACCGAGGCCAGTGCGCCACAGAACACGTCATTTCTGTGGCGCACCTATGCCGTGTGCGCCACGAATACGTTATTTCGTGGCGCACCAAGTGCGTGCGCCGTAGAAAAAGTGAAACCAATGATTGGGCGTGACAGGGTGTGGGCCCCTACAAAGTTTTTGTGGCGCACGTGTTCCATGGTGCGCCACAAAATTAAGCTATTTTGTGGCGCACCTTGCCAGGTGCGCCACAAAATAAGTTTCCGTGGCGCATTTTTAACGGTGCGCCACAGAAACTAAGCTCCGCCTATAAGGGTTTTCCTACTAGTGATACTCAAAGTGCTTACACGCTTTGCACAGAGGTACGCCGGATAGTTAGTTAACCGTATTACATGTTGCATATCAAAAAGAGTGAAAAAAGGAAGTTAGCTCTCCGATCTCTATTAGTAAAGTAGCCGCAATTGAACAAGAAATGTGGCAAGTGTCAGGGGCGAAGCTCCTAGTAGGGTAAGGTAGGGCAGCCGCTCTACCTTGATTTTCGGTGAATACGTTTTAGATGCATGTGTTTTTCTGGAAAAAAAATTAAGCTGTTATACATCGAAGACAAACTTTGTATGAGAAAGTTATGCTTGTTTCGGTAAACACAACGCAAAATCGATTACAAACCAAAAATATAGACTACTTATCTCCAAACAGACTTATATTCTAGTTTCAATGTGAATAACATTGGTTGTATTACATTGCTTTTATTACATAGATTTATTATTGATTGGACCTTAGCATATACAAGATAAGCACAAGGCATGTCATACTTTCTCCGACCACGTTATCACCCCACTAAGATGATATTGGTTTACCTGTGGTCGCATCAATAATTGAAAGAAATTCTCCGCAACAAAGATAATCAAGACTAAGTTGTGCGTGGAACGAGAGATACTCAAACGCCTTAATTGTTTTAACTACATTGGATTCTTTAAAATCTGAACATTTCAAATTTTGATTTTTTTTGAATATGAACATTTTTAAATCTGAGTTATTTGAATTTTTTAATATGAACATTTTCGAATATGAACTTTTTTGAAATCTGAATTTTTTTCGTAATTTGAACATTTTCTTATCTGAACATTTTTTAATTATCAACATTTTTCGAATATGAACTTTTTGAAATCTGAACTTTTTTCGTAACATGATTTTTTTCGGATTTGAACAAATTTCAAATCTGAACAGTTTTCAAACTTCGGAACAATTTTCGGAATTGAACATTTTTCTGCTTTGATCAATTTTCCAATCTGAATTTATTTCATTGTTAAAACTTTTATCAGATTTATATGTGTTTAGTTGAATCTTAGCCGGACTGGAAATATACGATCAAGAAAGTTGAACGAACCGACGAACGAGTACTCGCACGGAACTCCAGTCGGGATCATCCGACGCGAACGCTAGCGACGACCGCCATACCTATATGCCAACCGGAATCTGCGGGAATTCCTATACACGGACCAGGTCGGCTGTTACCGCGCGCCGCATAACCCCCCGCGCGCGGTATGGGCCGGCTCGGTCGGCACAGTTCGCGGTGTACTACCTTTTCTGTTCCTGTTTCTTTTTTCGTTCTTTCTTTTCCTTTTTCTTTTTTGTTTCTTTTTGTCTCTTTTGTTTCTTTTTATTTTTTTAAGATTCGAAAGTATTAACTGAAAGATCGAGATGTCGCCTAGAGGGGGGGTGAATAGGCGTTTAAAAATTTCTTACGGATTTGTCTTGTAAGAATGCGGAATTAAACTAATGTTTAATTTACAAGCACAAACCCTAAATATGCTAAGCTCAACTAAGTGTAACAATAACAACTAGAGCTAAACAAGATAGGCACAAGATATATGTAGCACAAGTGATAGCGAGATATATGTACTTCAAGCACGATGGCTATCACAAGGAAAGAGAGCTCGTGTATAGAAATAACCGAGGCACGCGGAGACGAGGATGTATTCCCGTGTTCCCTTCCTTTGCAAGAAGGTACGTCACGTTTGGAGGAGTGGAGGTCCCACGAAGGATTCCCTAACGCCACGAAGGCTCACCCTATTCTCCGAGTCACACCCACGAAGGATAATAGCCCTTTCCTTATGGTTAGCTTTTCCTCCACTCCGGAGATGGCAAGCTCCACAACCACTTCACAAGCTCCACGAAGGAGAAGCCCGGGCCTCTTCACAATCTTCCTTGAAGAGATCACCGAAGCACCAACCGCCAAGCCAACTAGGAGGTCTTCCTCCAAGAGTAACAAGCTCACGGTCTCTCACTCGAACTAATCGTGGTGTAGAGCTCAACACTATGCAATGATGCAAAGCAAGAACACTAGAGGTGTTCAAATCCTTCACACTCAAATCCCACCCAAGCAACGAATGCTAGGATGAGATTGGAGAGGAAGAACAATGGGGAAAGTTAACAAAAGACTCCAAGATCTAGATCCAAAAGGTTCCCCTCACTTAGAGGAGAAATTGATTGGCGGGGATTGTAGATCTAGATCTCCTCTCTCAAATCCTCAAGAATGGGCAAGATCATGGGAGGAATCAAGAGGGGAAGCAAGTTCTTCAAATAGCAACAATGGAGGTGAAGAAGGGGAAGAACTAACTCAGCTCAAGGTGGAAGAAGGCTATTTATAGTTAGGAAGAAGAAATAACCGTCGGGGAGAAAAAGACAATAAAAAACGAGCAGAAAACATCCCAGCCGGCCGACCGGGGCAGCTGAGCCGGATCCCTGGCCGGATGGAGGAGTAGGCCGGTCGGTGGGGCGAGCGGCCTAGGCCGAATGAGGTAGGTGGGCCGCGCTGGGGCAAGAGGCAGCCTAGCAGGGGCAAAGCCCGGTCGGGCCGAGCCATACGCCGGGCAGGCCGGCGCCAGCCGGCTCCTGGGCCGGACTAGGCCAGATGCGCCTCAGTAAGAGGCCCGGCTGGCATGAGCGCCGGAGCCGGTCCAGACCGGACGGGCCGACGGGTGGGCCGGCTGGCCACTTCCTCCCATTTTTTCTTTTTGTTTCGCATTTCCCTTTTCTTTAATAACAAATGCTCCCGAACTCCGATTTGACTGAAACCAATTTTGTTTGAAAGATAACAACAAATGCTATCCTATAAAAAGTGAAAACACAAGAATCTGTAGGAGGGGATTTTATCATGAATATAAAAGGTAGAGTCTTATATCATGAATAACCGGTAAAATCACCCAACCTTGAAAATGCCATAGAAGAGTCATACGAACTCCATTTTTGATGAACTTGGGATTGTTGTAAAGCTAGCAACAAGATCAAGAACCTCACACAGAGAAACACTGATACGTCTCCAACGTATCGATAATTTCTTGTGTTCCATGCCACATTATTGATGTTATCTACATGTTTTATGCACACTTTATGTCATATTCGTGCATTTTCTGGAACTAACCTATTAACAAGATGCCGAAGTGCCACTGTCGTTTTCTCGCTGTTTTTGGTTTCGTAAATCCTAGTAAAGAAATATTCTCGGAATTGGACGAAATAAAAGCCCGGAGGCCTATTTTCTCACGAAGCTTCCGTAAGACCGAAGACGAGACGAAGAGGGGCCACGGGGTGGCCAAACCCTAGGGCGGCGCGGCCCCACCCTCGGCCGCGCCGGCCCGTGGTGTGGGCCCCCGTGCCGCCTCTCGACTTGCCCTTCCGCCTACATAATAGCCTCCGTGACGAAACCCCCAGCACCGAGAGCCACGATACGGAAAACATTACCGAGACGCCGTCGCCGCCGATCCCATCTCGGGGATCCCGGAGATCGCTCCCGCACCCTCGCCGGAGAGGGGAATCATCTCCCGGAGGACTCTACACCGCCATGGTCGCCTCCGGAGTGATGAGTGAGTAGTCTACCCCTCGGACTATGGGTCCATAGCAGTAGCTAGATGGTTGTCTTCTCCCCATTGTGCTATCATTGTCTGGATCTTGTGAGCTGCCTATCATGATCAAGATCATCTATATGTAATTCTATATGTTGCGTTTGTTGGGATCCGATGAATAGAGAATACTTGTTATGTTGATTATCAAAGTTATGCTTATGTGTTGTTTATGATCTTGCATGCTCTCCGTTATTAGTAGATGCTCGGCCAAGTAGATGCTTTTAACTCCAAGAGGGAGTACTTATGCTCGATAGTGGGTTCATGCCTCGCATTGACACCTGGGACAAGTGATGTAAAGTTCTAAGGTTGTGTTGTGCCGTTGCCACTAGGGATAAAACATTGATGCTATGTCTAAGGATGTAGTTGTTGATTACATTACGCACCATACTTAATGCAATTGTCTCGTTGCTTTGCAACTTAATACCGGAGGGGGTTCGGATGATAACCTCGAAGGTGGACTTTTTAGGCATAGATGCAGCTTGGATGGCGGTCTATGTACTTTGTCGTAATGCCCAATTAAATCTCACTATACTCATCATGATATGTATGTGCATTGTCATGCTCTCTTTATTTGTCAATTGCCCAACCGTAATTTGTTCACCCAACATGCCGTTCGTCTTATGGGAGAGACACCTCTAGTGAACTCGTGGACCCCGGTCCAATTCTCTTTACCGAAATACAATCTATCGCAATACTTGTTTTTACCGTTTTCTCTCGCAAACAATCATCTTCCACACAATACGGTTAATCCTTTGTTACAGCAAGCTCGGTGAGATTGACAACCTCACCGTTTCGTTGGGGCAAAGTAGTTTGGTTGTGTTGTGCAGGTTCCACGTTGGCGCCGAATCTCCGGTGTTGCGCCGCACTACATCCCGCCGCCATCAACCTTCAACGTGCTTCTTGGCTCCTCCCGGTTCGATAAACCTTGGTTTCTTTCTCGAGGGAAAACTTGCCGCTGTGCGCATCATACCTTCCTCTTGGGGTTGCCCAACGAACGTGTGAAATACACGCCATCAAGCTCTTTTTCCGGCGCCGTTGCCGGGAGATCAAGACACGCTGCAAGGGGAGTCTCCACTTCTCAATCTCTTTACTTTGTTTTTGTCTTGCTTTATTTTATTTACTACTTTGTTTGCTGCACTAAATCAAAATACAAAAAAATTAGTTACTTGTTTTACTTTACTTAATATCATGCATGTTTTTATTTCACTAGTTTGGCATAATGTACAAGAGTGAGCTTCTTATTCTATTTCCTGATTTAAAACATGGATTGTTTGATGCGAAAATTAAAAAACCTATGGAATCTTATTTGCATGCTGGTAGTAATATTAGTATGAACGCTTTGAACACCATTGTTGATAATGATATAGAAAGTTCTAAGCTTGGGGAAGCTGGTTTTCATGATATTTTTAGTCCCCCAAGCATTGAGGAGAAAATTTTCTTTGATGATACTTTGCCTCCTATTTCTGATGATGATAATGATAGTGGTCTTTTTGTGCCACCTACTATGGAGAGTAAATTTTGTTGTGATTATACTATGCCTCTTACACTTGATGAGAATAATAATGATAGCTACTTTGTTGAATTTGCTCCCACTACAACTAATAAAATTGATTATGCTTATGTGGAGAGTAATAATTTTATGCATGAGACTCATGATAAGAATGCTTTATGTGATAGTTATATTGTTGAGTTTGCTCATGTTGCTACTGAAAGTTATTATGAGAGAGGAAAATATGGTTGTAGAAATTTTCATGTTACTAAAATGCCTCTCTATGTGCTGAAATTTTTGAAGCTACACTTGTTTTATCTTCCTATGCTTGTTACTTTGCTCTTCATGAACTTGTTTATTTACAAGATTCCTATGCATAGGAAGCATGTTAGACTTAAATGTGTTTTGAATTTGCCTCTTGATGCTCTCTTTTGCTTCAAATACTATTTCTTGCGAGTGCATCATTAAAACTCGCTGAGCCCATCTTAATGGCTAAAAAGAAAGAACTTCTTGGGAGATAACCCATGTGTTATTTTGCTACAGTACTTTGTTTTATATTTTGTGTCTTGGAAGTTGTTTACTACTGTAGCAACCTCTCCTTATCTTAGTTTTGAGTTTTGTTGTGCCAAGTTAAGCCGTTGATAGAAAAGTAAGTACTAGATTTGGATTACTGCGCAGTTCCAGATTTCTTTGCTGTCACGAATCTGAGCCCACTGCCCTGCAGGAAGCTCAGAAAATTATGCCAATTTACGTGCATGATCCTCAGATATGTACGCAACTTTCATTCAATTTGAGCATTTTCATTTGAGCAAGTCTGGTGCCATTTTAAAATTCGTCAATACGAACTGTTCTGTTTTGACAGATTCTGCCTTTTATTTCGCATTGCCTCTTTCGCTATGTTGGATGAATTTCTTTGATCCACTAATGTCCAGTAGCATTATGCAATGTCCAGAAGTGTTAAGAATGATTGTGTCACCTCTGAATATGTCAATTTATATTGTGCACTAACCCTCTAATGAGTTGTTTCGAGTTTGGTGTGGAGGAAGTTTTCAAGGATCAAGAGAGGAGTATGATGCAACATGATCAAGGAGAGTGAAAGCTCTAAGCTTGGGGATGCACCCGGTGGTTCACCCCTGCATATATCAAGAAGACTCAAGCTGTTTAAGCTTGGGGATGCCCAAGGCATCCCCTTCTTCATCAACAAATTATCAGGTTCCTCCCCCGAAACTACATTTTTATTCGGCCACATCTTATGTGCTTTTTCTTGGAGCGTCGGTTTGTTTTTGTTTTTGTTTTGTTTGAATAAAATGGATCCTAGCATTCACTTTATGGGAGAGATACACACTCCGCTGTAGCATATGGACAAATATGTCCTTGGTTTCTACTCATAGTATTCATGGCGAAGTTTCTCCTTCGTTAAATTGTTATATGGTTGGAATTGGAAAATGATACATGTAGTAATTGCTATAAATGTCTTGGGTAATGTGATACTTGGCAATTGTTGTGCTCATGTTTAAGCTCTTGCATCATATGCTTTGCACCCATTAATGAAGAAATACATAGAGCATGCTAAAATTTGGTTTGCATATTTGGTTTCTCTAAGGTCTAGATAATTTCTAGTATTGAGTTTGAACAACAAGGAAGACGGTGTAGAGTCTTATAATGCTTTCAATATGTCTTTTATGTGAGTTTTGCTGTACCAGTTCATCCTTGTGTTTGTTTCAAATAAGCCTTGCTAGCCTAAACCTTGTATCGAGAGGGAATACTTCTCATGCATCCAAAATACTTGAGCCAACCACTATGCCATTTGTGTCCACCATACCTACCTACTACATGGTATTTTCCCGCCATTCCAAAGTAAATTGCTTGAGTGCTACCTTTAAAATTCCATCATTCACCTTTGCAATATATAGCTCATGGGACAAATAGCTTAAAAACTATTGTGGTATTGAATATGTAATTATGCACTTTATCTCTTATTAAGTTGCTTGTTGTGCGATAACCATGTTTACTCGGGGAACGCCATCAACTCATTGTTGAATTTCATGTGAGTTGCTATGCATGTTCGTCTTGTCCGAAGTAAGGGCGATCTACACCGAGTTGAATGGTTTGAGCATGCATATTGTGAGAGAAGAACATTGGGCCGCTAACTAAAGCCATGATTCCATGGTGGAAGTTTCAGCTTTGGACAAACATCCTCAAATCTCTAATGAGAAAAGAATTAATTGTTGTCGAATGCTTAAAGCATTAAAAGAGGAGTCCATTATCTCGTTGTCTATGTTGTCCCGGTATGGATGTCTAAGTTGAGAATAATCAAAAGCGAGAAATCCAAATGCGAGCTTTCTCCTTAGACCTTTGTACAAGCGGCATAGAGGTACCCCTTTGTGAAACTTGGTTAAAGCATATGTATTGCGGTGATAATCCGGTAGTCCAAGCTAATTAGGACAAGGTGCGAGCACTATTAGTACACTATGCATGAGGCTTGCAACTTATAAGATATAATTTACATGATGCATATGCTTTATTACTACCGTTGACAAAATTGTTTCATGTTTTCAAAATCAAAGCTCTAGCACAAATATAGCAATCGATGCTTTTCCTCTATGAGGACCATTCTTTTACTTTCAATGTTGAGTCAGCTTCACCTATTTCTCTCCACCTCAAGAAGCAAACACTTGTGTGAACTGTGCATTGATTCCTACATACTTGCTTATTGCACTTATTATATTACTCTATGTTGACAATATCCATGAGATATACATGTTACAAGTTGAAAGCAACCGCTGAAACTTAATCTTCTTTTGTGTTGCTTCAATACCTTTACTTTGAATTATTGCTTTATGAGTTAACTCTTATGCAAGACTTATTGATGCTTGTCTTGAAGTGCTATTCATGAAAAGTCTTTGCTTTATGATTCACTTGTTTACTCATGTCATACACATTGTTTTGATCGCTGCATTCTCTACATATGCTTTACAAATAGTATGATCAAGTTTATGATGGCATGTCACTCCGTAAATTATCTTTGTTATCGTTTTACCTCGCTCGGGACGAGCAGTAACTAAGCTTGGGGATGCCGATACGTCTCCAACGTATCGATAATTTCTTGTGTTCCATGCCACATTATTGATGTTATCTACATGTTTTATGCACACTTTATGTCATATTCGTGCATTTTCTCGGAACTAACCTATTAACAAGATGCCGAAGTGCCGCTTGTCGTTTTCTCGCTGTTTTTGGTTTCGTAAATCCTAGTAAAGAAATATTCTCGGAATTGGACGAAATAAAAGCCCGGAGGCCTATTTTCTCACGAAGCTTCCGAAGACCGAAGACGAGACGAAGAGGGGCCACGGGGTGGCCAAACCCTAGGCGGCGCGGCCCCACCCTCGGCCGCGCCGGCCCGTGGTGTGGGCCCCCGTGCCGCCTCTCGACTTGCCCTTCCGCCTACATAATAGCCTCCGTGACGAAACCCCCGCACCGAGAGCCACGATACGGAAAACATTACCGAGACGCCGTCGCCGCCGATCCCATCTCGGGGGATCCCGGAGATCGCTCTCCGCACCCCGCCGGAGAGGGGAATCATCTCCCGGAGGACTCTACACCGCCATGGTCGCCTCCGGAGTGATGAGTGAGTAGTCTACCCCCGGACTATGGGTCCATAGCAGTAGCTAGATGGTTGTCTTCTCCCCATTGTGCTATCATTGTCGGATCTTGTGAGCTGCCTATCATGATCAAGATCATCTATATGTAATTCTATATGTTGCGTTTGTTGGGATCCGATGAATAGAGAATACTTGTTATGTTGATTATCAAAGTTATGCTTATGTGTTGTTTATGATCTTGCATGCTCTCCGTTATTAGTAGATGCTCGGCCAAGTAGATGCTTTTAACTCCAAGAGGGAGTACTTATGCTCGATAGTGGGTTCATGCCCGCATTGACACCGGGACAAGTGATGTAAAGTTCTAAGGTTGTGTTGTGTCGTTGCCACTAGGGATAAAACATTGATGCTATGTCTAAGGATGTAGTTGTTGATTACATTACGCACCATACTTAATGCAATTGTCCGTTGCTTTGCAACTTAATACCGGAGGGGGTTCGGATGATAACCCGAAGGTGGACTTTTTAGGCATAGATGCAGCTTGGATGGCGGTCTATGTACTTTGTCGTAATGCCCAATTAAATCTCACTATACTCATCATGATATGTATGTGCATTGTCATGCTCTCTTTATTTGTCAATTGCCCAACCGTAATTTGTTCACCCAACATGCTCGTTCGTCTTATGGGAGAGACACCTCTAGTGAACTCGTGGACCCCGGTCCAATTCTCTTTACCGAAATACAATCTACCGCAATACTTGTTTTTACCGTTTTCTCTGCAAACAATCATCTTCCACACAATACGGTTAATCCTTTGTTACAGCAAGCTCGGTGAGATTGACAACCTCACCGTTTCGTTGGGGCAAAGTAGCTTTGGTTGTGTTGTGCAGGTTCCACGTTGGCGCCGAATCTCCGGTGTTGCGCCGCACTACATCCCGCCGCCATCAACCTTCAACGTGCTTCTTGGCTCCTCCTGGTTCGATAAACCTTGGTTTCTTTCTGAGGGAAAACTTGCTGCTGTGCGCATCATACCTTCCTCTTGGGGTTGCCCAACGAACGTGTGAAATACACGCCATCAAACACCAAGAAGTAATAGGGATATGCAAAGTATGCAGAGGATTCAGCTTCCTAATACGATGTGATCAAGTTACCCAACCGAAAGCCCCTCTTAATAGTGCGGCTATCTATCCTAGAATCCGGTCTCCCATCAACCACCATGTGACCGGTAAAAGGGAAACCTATCAGGGCCATACTTTTGCCTTGCACATCTCGCTTGATCTTGATGATAACTCTTCAAGCTCCACTCAAGCCGGAATGCCTCACTTGATCATTGTTGCTTCGTGATGAAAGATCGAGATGTCGCCTAGAGGGGGGGGGGTGAATAGGCAATTACAAACTCTTGCGGATTTGTCTTGTATGAATGCGGAATTAAACTATCGTTTAGTTTACAAGCACAAACCCTAAATATGCTAAGCTCAACTAAGTGTAACAATAGCAACTAGAGCTAAGCAAGATAGGCACAAGATATATGTAGCACAAGTGATAGCAAGATATATGTACTTCAAGCACGATGGCTATCACAAGGAAAGAGAGCTCGGGTATAGAAATAACCGAGGCACGCGGAGACGAGGATGTATTCCCGTGTTCCCTTGCTTTGCAACAAGGTACGTCACGTTTGGAGGAGTGGAGGTCCCACGAAGGATTCCCCACGCCACGAAGGCTCACCCTATTCTCCGAACCACACCCACGAAGGATAATGGCCCTTTCCTTATGGTTAGCTTTTCCTCCGCTCCGGAGATGGCAAGCTCCACAACCACTTCACAAGCTCCACGAAGGAGAAGCCCGGGCCTCTTCACAATCTTCTTGAAGAGATCACCGGAGCACCAATCACCAAGCCAACTAGGAGGTCACCCTCCAAGAGTAACAAGCTCACGGTCTCTCACTCGAACAAATCGTGGTGGAGAGCTCAACACTATGCAATGATGCAAAGCAAGAACACCGGAGGTGTTCAAGTCCTACACACTCAAATCCCACCAAAGCAACGAATGCTAGGATGAGATTGGAGAGGAAGAACAAGGGGGAAAGTCAACTAAAGACTCCAAGATCTAGATCCCAAGAGATTCCCTCACTTAGAGAAGAATTGGTTTGGTGGAAGAGTAGATCTAGATCCCCTCTCTCAAATCCTCAAATATGAGCAAGTATGGTTGGAGGATTCAAGGGGAAGAGCAAGTTCTTCAAATAGTAGCAATGGAGGAGAGAGAATGGGAAGAACTAGATTGGCTCAAGGTGGAAGAAGCCTATTTATAGCTAAAGGGGAAATAGAACCGTTGGGGAGAAAACCGGGTAAAAAACGGCTCAAAAACGAGTAAAAAAGACAGGCCAGCCGGCCAGCAGGCCGGCCGACCGGAGCCTGGACCGGAGAGGCCGGTGGCCTGCCCGGTCGGACCGGCCCACCGACCGGGAGCGGTGAATAGCGCGCCCAGGCGGCCAAACGGCCTCGGGCCGCGCGGGGAGCGCCCCGGGCCGCGTGGCGACGGCGGCCCGGCAGCGCTGAGCGGCGCGGAGCGCCGGCCGCGCGGGGCGCGACGGGAGCGTGGGCCGGATGGGGGCGGCGGCCCGGTTACGGTGTGGGGAGAGTCGGGCCGCGCGGGGGCAAAGCCCGGCCGGCGAGTGGCCGGCCCGGCCGGGCGGAGCCGGGCGGCCCGGCGGGAGACCGGCTCCTGGGCCGGAGTGGGCAGCCAGGCCCACTGGTATCGCCCCCGGTCGGACCGGGGCCTGTGCCGGGCAGGCCGGTGTGTGGCCCGGTCGACCGGTCGGAGACCGGGCAGCCGTCCCCCTTTTTTCTTTTCTTTTTCTTTTTCTTCTTTTACCTTTTCTTTAATAACTATTGCTCCCGAACTCCGATTAACATGAAACCAATTTTGTTTGGAAGATAACAACGAATGCTATCTAATAGAAAGTGAAAACCCAAGAATCTGTAGGAGGGGATTTTATCATGAATATAAAAGGTAGAACCTTATATCATGAATAACCGGTAAAATCACCCAACCTCGAAAACGCAATAGAAGATGCATGCGAACTCCGTTTTCGATGAACTTGGGCTTGTTGTAAAGCTAGCAACAAGCTCAAGAACCTCACATAGAGAAACACCAAGAAGCAATAAGGATATGCAAAGTATGCAAAGGATTGAGCTCCCTAAGACGATGTGATCAAGTTACCCAACCGAAAGCCCCTCTTAATAGTGCGGCTATCTATCCTATAATCCGGTCTCCCATCATCCACCTTGAGACCGGTAAAGGGAAAACCTAGCAAGGCCATACCTTTGCCTTGCGCATCCCGCTTGATCTTGATGATAACTCTTCAAGCTCTACACAAGCCGGAATGCCTCACTTAATCAATGTTGCTTCGTGAAGACTCACAAATACTCCCCCATACACTATGATGGGAAAGCTCCATTGATGCACATCTTCACATGTCCATTATCACCAAATGGACGGCAAGCTTCAAGCATGTGATCCACTTGAGATGCTCATCTTGAACTTGCCCAACTCAATCCTTGTATCTTCTCATACTCACATAAGATAGAGCATGGCTAATATTGAGTTCCACATAAGAACTCCATCTTCATTTCTTCTTCTTGATCATATCACATATGTATCTTCATAACCGATGATCTTGATGCCAATACCCAAGGTATACCTTTATCTTCATGGCATCCATACTTGAATCCAACACATGGAATACAAGTAGTACCTATGGAATATTCCTTCATATAAACTCAATGAAAACATTAGTCCATAGGGGTTGTCATTAATTACCAAAACCACACATAGGGGCAATGTACCCTTACAATCTCCCCCATTTTGGTAATTGATGACAACCACAATAAGAAGGGTTTATATAATGAATATTAGTGACAAGTACGCAACTTATCCGAGAATAAGTTGTATACAAGAGGTTGTATTTGATATGGTCAAGTAACACAAAGCTACTAGCCCATATCAAAACCGGCTCTACTCACACAACTACAACAAATGCAATGGATGTGAGTAGAACCAATATATATAGAGAAAGCTCCCCCACAATGTATGCACGTGTGATGAACATGAATTCATTGCATACATTGTCAAGATTAACCTTTGGGATAGTTTCCACTATATATATACAACCATGCAAGACATATAAATATGGAATGCATGAGAGGCAAAACACTTAAGCACAAACCAAACTTAAGTATAAAACCATTCCCTTAAACCCTCTAAACTTCTCCCCCATTGGCATCGATTGTCAAAATGGGTGAAAAATTTAGAAGGCCAATATAATGTGAGTTCCTCCCCAAAGTGTGCACTTCTCATAATTTGAGTGGAATCAAGTGCACATATCCAATGATGAATACTTGAAGGAAATCAAACTATATTGAGGATCAAAGATTGCATAAAGATAACATGGTGAAGTGAGCTTCAACAAATAAAGCAAGCAATCAAAGATCCAATTGGACAAACAAAGATATCATGATAAGAGAGATATAGTGCTCTTAGAAATAAGAAAGCTCCCCAAGGTTCGTGCACAATTTATAATGTTTGCATTTGAATACAATATGCACAAACATGGAATCCTCACTCCCTATATATCATTTAGAACACAACTAAGATAAAGAGAGTATGCTTATCAAGAACAACTTTAGTCCAACAATTACGAGATATGAGTGCATGAAGAAAATAAATAAACCAAGCACTCATAAATTTTCTTTACCAACCCACTAAAAACAAAAGGAGTAAAAGATGGTCGGCAAAGAGCAAGGATATCAAGATGATGGATTAACGCTCTTATGTATATGAGTTTCTAAAGTGGACAAAGTGATCCATAAAGAAACATGCACACACAAGAGGTTAACAAAATAGATAAGACAAGATATCCAAGATGAAGTCATAAAATATACCAAAGGATGTTTGCTTAAGAAGCATATATAGCCTATGGCTCCAATTTTCACTTATGGTATATGAATGAACATCAACCAAGTTAAACCTCAAAAACATTACAACTAACAATAAGGGAAGTAAAGCTAGTTGGAATGTTTTGAGAGAGGCAACAAGTATCACAAATACGGATTTATTTCACAATTTCATCAATATTGTACACAAGAGCTCTTTGAGGAATTGATATGCAATAAATTGCTAGAGGGCATATTTGTGATAGGTGAATCATAAAATATGATATATATATATATAACCTATCATATGCATCTTCTCAAATTACTCAAGTGTTCAATAAGAAGTTTTACTTTAAAAGGGTTTTTCAAGAACCGCAATATTTTCGAAATAAATAATTTCATGCCAAGATGCAACCTACAAGAGGTTGGATGCTATATGAGTATGCATGAATAAGATACTTGTTACCGAGATAGCAATGGCATGATGTAGTAGATAGGAATTCATTGATCATCCTAGTCTTGACTCCAATTCTCATATGGTGATAACACCTTCCTTATAGATGAGACAAGCCTCCATTGCATCTCCAATGTACCTAAAACATCATTCAAGTACATCTTGGCCCCCAATCTTATTGGGTCCAACATGGTTAGACAAACCACAATATATAGGACACACTCCATATAAATATGTGCATATTTAGATGAAATTTGAATTTCATGCACATCTTAGCCATTTAGGATTTGATGGAGTATACCCTATATAATGGATCAAACAAAGCAAGCATGCTACAAATATAAACAAATTACATATAAGCACACATAAAGACTTTAAAGATCCAAGAAAGATATACTTTGGACAAAACACCAAAAGAATCGAATAAGGCATAAAGGTGTCACCAAACAAATTTGTTGTCCAAAATATATCAAAGACGCAAATCACACAAGATTTGTTCAACAAAGTTCAACAAATGAACTAAGAAGAAACCATTGAGCATAAAGGATGAAATAAAGCAAACATGCTCAAGGATTTATCTCATTCAAGCAAATAAATCATGTAAGAAAGAATGAGATAGCAAACTCCCCAAAAGAGCAAGGTTCAAACAAAATAAACCAAACCCTATACACTTTTCACAATGGCACAATGTACCTGTAAGGAAAAGGTTTGTCTTCCAAAACAAACACTTGATATGAATCAAGAGAATTTATCAAAAGATTTTTCAAAGGGACAAGGAAGACACATGGGAGCAACAAAGATTTGTTGGAAATAAAATAGGGCAATAATAAACAATCCAAGGTGAAGATGATCCAAAAATTCAACCACATACAAGGTTATCAATTGTCAAAGACAATGAGTATATTGGAAATAATTTCCGGTGGAGTATTGACAATGTTAGAAAGGATCAACTTCACAATAAAAGGCATAGGATAAGTATATAGAATTGAGCACTATGCACGGATGAAGATTCTTGATAGCTTCAACTAGTCACACAATCACGCACGGCAATGATTAGAATAACTTGAAGCAAACGGTGTCCCAAATAAGATATAGAGATATGTATTTGAGGAAAAACCGCACCAAGAATTTCATATTCAAACAAAAGCCCACAAGATGAGTAATAAAATATTTTTATTAGGAATGGAGCTTGTTTGAGCAAACATGCCACCTAGGAACAAGATAATTAAGAGCATCAACTCTAAGTGGCATAACCTCATATGTTCACATTTTCTAGGCTTGTGATATGTACAAAACATATTACTCCCCCATAATGTGATAAAACATTTCTTCTAAATAAGAGGCAACTAAAATTCAACTAGAGATGATTAATGGATATTTAGAATTTGAATTTCTCATGAGTATGGAACACCACATAGTGACTAGATAATCTTGCAATATCAATACTAAGTGGTGGTACCCATGTACACACATTTGAAAGAAAGAGAGATGCACAAAGCATATCACTCCCCCAAAATGGGATGTTCCATTAATCACTTCAAAGAGAGCCAAATAAAATATCATCAAGATGTATTAGGCTCAAAACAATACACAAGTATATGATGAGTCAAACAAACATACTTGAATACACAAGATAAGCAAGTAAGACACAACACATACATACACATATTTGGTACAAAACCAAACATGCAAAGGGGCAAGTAACTTACAATAAACATGAAGAGTTGAAGTATAAGTTACCGCAAAGAGGAACATTGGATATAAGATATAGATGATAATCCATACGACTTGGCTTGGTAAAAATTATAATATATGAAGATCCCTTAATTCTTCATGAAGTAGCCAAGTCTCCAATGCCCTCCATTTGTACCTATTGATCAAGTTTGAGATTGTTGGTCCCCAACCAAGTTGGGTCCTAGGAGATTAGTCACAATAGGCTTGGCAACCCAAATGGTTCTTTTCTTGAAACCACATTGAGTTCCAACAAACTTGGCAAACACATTGCCATCCTTATCCTTCCCTAGAGAATAATCATCATCAACAATTATAGGGTTAGATAAGGTACCACCTAAGCAAGAAGAAGCAAAGTGCCCCTTCTCACGGCATAAGTAGCAAGTGTTCCCCTTTCTCTTCTTTATTGATTTCTTCTCTTGGGGAACATTATCTTGATTCTTCTTGGGAAGTGGCCTATCTTCAACTTGAGGTCGAGCATGAGCTTGACCTTGACCTTGTGGCCGTTTCCCTTGTTGTTTCTCACTCAAGTGCTTATTCTTCTTCTTCTTCAATGGGCATGATCTAACATGATGCCCTTCAACCTTGCACTTGAAACAAACCAACTTGGCCGGATCCTTGACTTTGTCTTGGCCCTTCTTCTTGTTGCTCTTGCTCTTGGACTTGTTCTTGTTATTGGAGTTGAATCCAAGTCCACTCTTGTCATTGGGGGATTGTTGCACACTTAGCATCTTGTCAAGTGCGGATTTCCCTTCATGACGCTTTTCCAAGTCTTTCTTCAAAGAAAGGACTTGAGCCTCGAGCTCTTTTATTTCCTCTACATGGTTAGTAGAAATACAAGTACTAGAGGAAGTAGAAGCTTCATTGTTAGAGCAACAAGGCAAATCAAGTAATTCAACACAAGGTGTATCACTAGTTTGACTAGATGGATTACAAGGACTAGCACATGGCAATATAACATTTTGGGTAGAGATTGTGCTAATGTCCACATGAGGCTCACAAGATGTTACCTTAGTGATACTAGCCTCATGAGCTAACTTTAGCTCATCGTAGGAAGTTAGAAGATCCTCAAGAGAGTGTGAGAGCGTTTTATTGTTTTCTTCCAATTCCCTACAATTGCTAGTTAGCAACTCAAGTTGAGCCCTTAACTCAACATTCTCCTTTAAGATAGATGCTTCACAAGAAGTAGAGTTAGTAGCACAAGCATCAACAATAGTTTTCTCATTTTCATGCATATAGGATTCAATTTTTTGTGTAAGCATGAAATTAGTATGCTTCTCATCTTTTAGCTCATGCTTGAGGAGAGTGAATCTCATTTCCCCATTTTCAATATGGGACTCCAACTCCACTATGGTTTCCCTATATTTATTCAAGGTATCCATAGAGTGTTCGAGATAAGCACGAGCTTCTTTATTACCACGAAGAGAAGCATATACCATTGCCATATCATGCACCAAGGTATTATGTTCTTCATCATTATCATCATCATTAGAGGATGTGTTAGGAGTCAAAGTAGGAGATACCTTTGATCCATTTGCCATAAGGCACATGTGCATACCGGAGGATGAAGATGAAGGTATTCTTGAATCCTCATTTGAAATCATGTCTTGATCCATAGAGTGTTCGGTTTCCTCTACATTGTTAGTCAACAAGCAACTAGAGGAAATAGAAGCATTTTGATTATGGGAGCAAGACAAGGCAAGCATATCCTCATGAGATCTATGTAAGCAATTTACACATGATATGCAAGAACTATCAACACAAGCATGTAGATTATTTTCAATGCAAGATGTGTTTAAGTCCAAAGAGGAACCATTGCAATGAGATAGAGATGAAGAGTCATCACTAATGAGCACAATATCAACATTGCAATTTCTCTCACCACTCACCATATCATTACCTTGTGTCTTGCAACACGTTGGTGAAGTGGAAGAAGATGATATATCATCACGGCCGGAGGTGGAAGCAACTTGGAGCTCTTCATGATGTGAAGGGGAAGAGAGCTCCTCGGATACACCACCGACCAAATGAGAAGTGGATCCACCAAACATTTCCTTAAGCTTGATCCACATCTCATGAGACGATTTTCGCTTTATATATATCAAGAACCTACGAAAATCGGGTCTCAAAGAGAATAAAAGCTCATTAGATACTTGAGCTTCAAGATGTAAGTTTTTCTCATCCTCTAAAGATAGATTTTGAGAATCCATCGGAGGAGAAAAACCGACATCTAGAAATTGCTCTATATGTGGACACAAGGTCCGAAGCTTACAAAGCAAGCAATTTCTCCACAAAAGATAATTTGTGCCATTAAAGACAATTGTGTCATTGTGCACTAAATTACTAGCCGACATCTTTACTCTCAAGGCGGTGAAGCCTAAAACAAGGAGAGACCTTGCTCTGATACCAATTGAAAGATCGAGATGTCGCCTAGAGGGGGGGGGTGAATAGGCAATTACAAACTCTTGCGGATTTGTCTTGTATGAATGCGGAATTAAACTATCGTTTAGTTTACAAGCACAAACCCTAAATATGCTAAGCTCAACTAAGTGTAACAATAGCAACTAGAGCTAAGCAAGATAGGCACAAGATATATGTAGCACAAGTGATAGCAAGATATATGTACTTCAAGCACGATGGCTATCACAAGGAAAGAGAGCTCGGGTATAGAAATAACCGAGGCACGCGGAGACGAGGATGTATTCCCGTGTTCCCTTGCTTTGCAACAAGGTACGTCACGTTTGGAGGAGTGGAGGTCCCACGAAGGATTCCCCGCGCCACGAAGGCTCACCCTATTCTCCGAACCACACCCACGAAGGATAATGGCCCTTTCCTTATGTTTAGCTTTTCCTCCGCTCCGGAGATGGCAAGCTCCACAACCACTTCACAAGCTCCACGAAGGAGAAGCCCGGGCCTCTTCACAATCTTCTTGAAGAGATCTCCGGAGCACCAATCACCAAGCCAACTAGGAGGTCACCCTCCAAGAGTAACAAGCTCACGGTCTCTCACTCGAACAAATCGTGGTGGAGAGCTCAACACTATGCAATGATGCAAAGCAAGAACACCGGAGGTGTTCAAGTCCTACACACTCAAATCCCACCAAAGCAACGAATGCTAGGATGAGATTGGAGAGGAAGAACAAGGGGGAAAGTCAACTAAAGACTCCAAGATCTAGATCCCAAGAGATTCCCTCACTTAGAGAAGAATTGGTTTGGTGGAAGAGTAGATCTAGATCCCCTCTCTCAAATCCTCAAATATGAGCAAGTATGGTTGGAGGATTCAAGGGGAAGAGCAAGTTCTTCAAATAGTAGCAATGGAGGAGAGAGAATGGGAAGGACTAGATTGGCTCAAGGTGGAAGAAGCCTATTTATAGCTAAAGGGGAAATAGAACCGTTGGGGAGAAAACCGGGTGAAAAACGGCTCAAAAACGAGTAAAAAAAGACAGCCCAGCCGGCCAGCAGGCCGGCCGACCGGAGCCTGGGCCGGAGAGGCCGGTGGCCTGCCCGGTCGGACCGGCCCACCGACCGGGAGCGGTGAATAGCGCGCTGGGCGGCCAAACGGCCTCAGGCCGCTTGGGGGAGCGCCCCAGGCCGCGTGGGCGACGGCGGCCCAGCAGCGCTGAGCGGCGCGGAGCGCCGGCCGCGCGGGGGCGCGACGGGAGCGTGGGCCGGACGGGGCGGCGGCCCGGTTACGGTGTGGGGAGAGTCGGGCCGCGCGGGGGCAAAGCCCAGCCGGCAGAGTGGCCGGCCTGGCCGGGGCGAGAGCCGGGAGGCGACCGGCGCCTGGGCCGGAGTGGGCAGCCAGGCCCACTGGTATCGCCCCCGGTCGGACCGGGGCCTGTGCCGGGCAGGCCGGTGTGTGGCCCGGTCGACCGGTCGGAGACCGGGCAGCCGTCCCCCTTTTTTCTTTTCTTTTTCTTTTTCTTCTTTTACCTTTTCTTTAATAACTATTGCTCCCGAACTCCGATTAACATGAAACCAATTTTGTTTGGAAGATAACAACGAATGCTATCTAATAGAAAGTGAAAACCCAAGAATCTGTAGGAGGGGATTTTATCATGAATATAAAAGGTAGAACCTTATATCATGAATAACCGGTAAAATCACCCAACCTCGAAAACGCAATAGAAGATGCATGCGAACTCCGTTTTCGATGAACTTGGGCTTGTTGTAAAGCTAGCAACAAGCTCAAGAACCTCACATAGAGAAACACCAAGAAGCAATAAGGATATGCAAAGTATGCAAAGGATTGAGCTCCCTAAGACGATGTGATCAAGTTACCCAACCGAAAGCCCCTCTTAATAGTGCGGCTATCTATCCTATAATCCGGTCTACCATCATCCACCTTGAGACCGGTAAAAGGAAAACCTAGCAAGGCCATACCTTTGCCTTGCGCATCCCGCTTGATCTTGATGATAACTCTTCAAGCTCTACACAAGCCGAATGCCTCACTTAATCAATGTTGCTTCGTGAAGACTCACAAATACTCCCCCATACACTATGATGGGAAAGCTCCATTGATGCACATCTTCACATGTCCATTATCACCAAATGGACGGCAAGCTTCAAGCATGTGATCCACTTGAGATGCTCATCTTGAACTTGCCCAACTCAATCCTTGTATCTTCTCATACTCACATAAGATAGAGCATGGCTAATATTGAGTTCCACATAAGAACTCCATCTTCATTTCTTCTTCTTGATCATATCACATATGTATCTTCATAACCGATGATCTTGATGCCAATACCCAAGGTATACCTTTATCTTCATGGCATCCATACTTGAATCCAACACATGGAATACAAGTAGTACCTATGGAATATTCCTTCATATAAACTCAATGAAAACATTAGTCCATAGGGGTTGTCATTAATTACCAAAACCACACATAGGGGCAATGTACCCTTACACGTGAAGACTCACAAATGCTCCCCCATACACTATGATGGGAAAGCTCCATTGATGCACATCTTCACATGTCCATTATCACCAAATGGACGGCAAGCTTCAAGCATGTGATCCACTTGAGATGCTCATCTTGAACTTGCCCCAACTCAACCTTGTATCTTCTCATACTCTATCACACTATCTTGAGGTGTATAAAGAATTCTTCACTTGGAATCAAGCTTTCAAGATCTTGATCATTCATTGCTTATCACATAGGATAGAGCATGGCTAATATTGAGTTTCACATAAGAACTCCATCTTCATTTCTTCTTCTTGATCATATCACATATATATATCTTCAAATCGATGATCTTGATGCCAATACACAAGGTATATCTTTATCTTCATGGTATCCATACTTGAATCCAACACATGAAATACAAGTAGTACCTATGGAATATTCCTTCATATAAACTAAATGAAAACATTAGTCCATAGGGGTTGTCATTAATTACCAAAACCACACATAGGGGCAATATACCCTTACATTAACATTAAAAAATGTTGAGATTTTGAAAAGTATTCATATTCAAAAAAATGTTCATATTTTTAAAAAATATATTTAAAAAAATGTTCAAATCTCAAAAAAATTCTATCCCAAAAAATGTTCACACTTCAAAAATGTTCAAATTTAAAAAATGTTCAATCTAAAAAAATGTTCAAATTTTAAAATGTTCAATCCCAAAAAATGTTCAAATTTAAACCAGTTCAAACATAAAAGTTGTTCAAATTTTGAAATTTTTTTTGGAAAAATGTTCAAGATATAAAACTGTTCAAAATTTAAAAATGTTCATATTTTGAATAAAATCTGGAAAAATAGTTTCATAAAAAATATTAGATTATGAAAAAGAAAAATATTAGTAACATAAAAAAAGAGAAGAAAAAAGAGAAAAGAATCGTACCTGAGCTAATGGGCCGCAGCCCAGCCTACCCAACCTGGTTGCTGGGGTGTGCGGCACCTCGCACGAGCCGACCAGGTCGACGTATAGCACTTCCCGGAATCTCCTCCCTAGCGCTCGCACCGGAATACATTTTGCTAAAAAAACATTGTGGGCTTGGCCCGTTAATCTTCCTATTGATTGGTTCGCTGACCTATAAAATTCCTTTCTCTTCCTTCGCGAGCCGGCATAGTGGCATGCCCGCGCTGGACTTGATGAATTGGTCAGCTCGTACATATGTATAGGTGTATTTTCGGCCGACCGGCATACATATTTTGGTAGCCTTATTTTAGTTTTTAATAGGTTCTGGTCAAGCTATGTTTCCCTTTTTTCATGGTTATTTTTTTTCTTTATTCTTTCCTTTCCTTTCTTCTTACTTCTTTCTTACGTTCTTTTCTACATGTACGTACATTTTATTTTATAGTAAAATGCCCGTGCGTTGCCACGGACGATAATACATGTAAATAATTCATATAAATAGTTAATATATGAACTTCAAATTGCACCCTATGTCATTTTTCTACAACATGAACCGACGGCATGAGATGTAGTAGTGGAACGACGGACCTCACTGTAGGCAAGGAAAGGGAAATGTAGATATCAGGCTACATCGTTGGTATTTATCCTTTTGCTGAATTAATGCTTCAGACAGGCAAAGCTTTCTCGTGCTCAAGCGAAACGCAAACACTCAAATGCGACAACTTTTTTATAAAATATGAGCTTGAAATATACTACTTGATAAAATTATATAGCATATCATACTATATAGTACCATTGAAAATTGTGTAATTCGCTCTTTGAGATGTCCTCACACACCAAACTAATTACTTCACAAACTATGTGACTCCCCCTCTAGTACTCCCCTGTTCCATAATGCTTCTCGTGGTTTAAGTTTAAATTTATACTAAAATCACAACAAAAAATATGGATTAGAGGGGGTACATATTAGATTCGAACAAACAACCAAGAGATACAAGAGCTAGTCCGTCACCAATGTCCAATTAAAGGAAGTGATAAGCCCATGAGCATTTGCTCATATGCACCACAACAAGAAGCACATGAGGATTCTTTTCAAAAATAAGCTCAACAAATGCTTGGTTCAGCAACATTCTACGCACCTCAAATTTACAGCGCCTGAGGACCTTGATCTTGATGCCGTCAATCTCCTTATCCTGCATATGTGTTACACGTTGATTTGCTTCATGTCTATGCAACCCTCAATGGTGACCACACCATGGCCTTGAATCACACGTCAAACAAAAAGAGATGGCCATCATTACAAAACCGTAAACATATGCATATCGTCACCTCCTCGCTCAACTTCATTCTGCGTAGAAGTGAATGGACGTAAGACATATCACTATCAGTTTGCCTTGCAAAAGGCTCAAGGACAGGCTGCATATTCTCAATAAAATATATGGAACTGAATCATCCGATGAAGGAATTAAATCATTACACTTTCACAAGTTCAAACATTGAAAAATTGATCTAAGCACTATTTGAATGCAAAAAATAAAACAAAAGAGAACGAACTCCGATGGATGGATACAGTCTGCCAGCATGCCCATCATCAAAAGCTTTGGCACGCGCCCAAGTGAGGACTACATATCAGAAAAGCAATTCTTTGTACTATAATGTTAAGTTGTACATACATCTCCTACATTTACGCACCATATTATATGAGGACATTTAGTTACATATCTATTAATGTTTTACTAAGAAACCTATAAGTGCACGCTGCTACTAACCAGGGGACAGTGTTTGCAAAGACGTAGACCTCAAAAGTTGATTTCCCACTACACAGAAAGTCATCTTAAATAACAGGAAATTGATTATTAGTACTACAATATTAAAGATTAAATACATCTCCATACATTAAGGACCATTTGATATGTGCACTTACTGCTCTCCGGTGCAGCTTTGAGACGAAGAAAATATGTCACAGCCTCCATGTTTTTCTTCATCATCCTTAATTCTTTGACACAGTGATGTAGTTCGTCAATAACTAATCCAAGAAACGAAGAGTATCCTGCAAAACAATAAATATTCTGAGACACTACTCAATTATATGAAACGCTATTCAATACATAAAGAATATACAACTCATTTTGCAAAGGCTACATCTAAATTCAGTATGATGAACATAAAACAAATAATTGTTAAGAAGCATAACAGACCTATTAGTACAAACTTCTTGCAAGAGATGCAGTATACTTTTTTTTTTTTTTTGATCTGGAGATGCAGTATACTTAAATTAGCTTCAGTAGCTAACTTTTTAAAACACACATCAGTGTTTTACAATGGCCTCTACTTTGTAACAAATCAAGTATTAAAGATAAATAATAATAGTGGACCTCAGATATGTATCACTTGTCCGTAGCTAGTGGTAAAGAGAACTGGTTAGTGTGTTTCAGTGTAATTGATGACTCTGAAGATATATCACTGGCAATTCCATCTGAAACTACTAAATATTCAACGTCATTGGATGATGCTCCCAACATGTAATAAATCAAAGCGAATTTTGTCTAGTTTCTACAACAACGAAGAAGTCCTGGACCTATACAGGCAACAGACTCAAAAACACTAAATTACTTGTGACAAGTTCTGAATGAAGAAGCAAACTGAATTGAACACAATAAGACCAACTTACTAAACTATGACCCCTTACCAAATACATAATTAATCATCTTGATTTTCACGTTTGGGCCAGTGGTGCCCACATAGATAAAAGAAAGATACGGTGCTCTGGAGTGCAAGATGCAGGAATGCTAGTACCGAAGAAGACAGGCACAGCTTATTTGAACATGTCCACCTTGTACTTTGAGCATTATCTCTGTTTTGAATGTATAAGGTAGAAATATTCTTGTTCCTAGTAAAAAGGTCACAAGTACATATTAGAAGAGGCCAGAAATGAAGAATAAATTATGCATCACTGATTGTGCATAACCAATTCCAAAAAGCACATGTTCAGAACTTTTCAATACATGACTTCCACTGTCAATCTTTACAAGTTCATGTTAATATCTTTCATCTAAAACACTTCTTTTAAGACATGAAGCATGCATGTCCATTTTTATAGAAGATACAGTTCATAGATCAAGAGCATATAGTCAGGTTGAAATAGTTAGGAAAATAACTCCTTTATGGCATACCGGAAATTGGCTGGACCTAGACATCAACCTAGTATATGAAGCATGGGATTCACATTTTTTCATATGAAGCTTAAGTATTGTACTTGATGTACGGACGAAAAACTTTGTAAGCATGCGCCTCTTATGATTACAGTAGCCGTGGTACATTAAGAACAAAATGTTTCAAAATATGTTAAAGACCAAAGTATTAACTGATTTCTGGCAGCATTGATTCCCTAAGAGTCTGACACTTACCCTTGATAACTGTCCACCATGAAATTCTCTGTCATTCCTAGCCAAGATCGAAGCAAGTGGAATTAGCTTCAGCAAGCTAGGTGCTGCGATCCTGTTTCCTGTAAGTCCACTGAACCCAGTATTATCTTTCCCACCTTGTCCATAATGACAGTGCAAATCAATACCAAGTATGTGCCAGTCATAGGTAAAATCCACATGAGTAATTGGTGATCCAAGCTCAGGTAACACTGTCTTCGCCATCCTCATCGAAATCTTTGAGTTGAGCCTGATCTTGCCATCCACGGAACCAACAACAACTGAACCATTCCCAGTACTGTACTTGCAAGTTGATGCCATGTGAGAGCTGATGGCCCTGCCAACAATGCAGCAGCGCTGACTCAGAGGAGCTACCACTGTCTACCACTGCCCCTCGCCCCCTCGCATCATGAATATCCCACCTGAAGACCCAGTTGTCATCCAGTCCCAAGAAGGTTGTTCCCAAGGGTTCAAGCTGCACGCTTTTACTGTCGTTGGCAATGTCTCGAATTGTGATGTTAGTTCCATCCTTCTGGAATCGCCACTCTGTTGACAACCTTCCTGGTCTCCACGTCGACATGGTGGACGCCGTTGGAATGAGGAGCACATGCGTCTCCAGGGCTCATGAGAAGCATGTTCGCCTCGCTGCGCATAAGCAGGGCCTTCTTCACCATCGAGTAAGAGCTGGTCCTACTGCCACCGCGGCCGCCGGAGATCTTCGCCGAAACGCCCTCCCCGTGCACGTTGTGGCGGAAGTTTTTGAGCACCTCTATTCTATCCCAGCGCCACCGACCAAAAACCTGCTGTCGAGCGTAGCGAGCGTCAGGATCTGGATGCCGCTGTCGTCGTCGGCCTCCTCCTCGATCAGGTCCCTGTCCGGGGAGAGCTGAAGCCGTCCCATCCTCCGCCTTGGCCAGACCGGCGTTGATTTCTGCGACGAAGGGTGTCAATCTCGGCCAGCTTCTGGGCCGCCATGACCACCTCTACCTGGTCCCGAGATCTCCACGAGCTTCGCCGCAACGTGACTCTGCGATGCAGCATCTCTACTCCTCTGATCCGTCCCCAAGGCATCGGCGCAGTCAATCTGGGACAAAACAAAAAAAGAGGAGCAGTCCGCGACATTGACGGGCCGTGGCGGAGGCCACTCTTATCCGAGACCTCTCCGCGCGGTCGGCTGAACTATCTATGGTTCTGGGTGCAGGCCTCCGGCACGGCGTTGGTGGGAATTGGGGGAGGCGGCGGCAGAGGTACATACTGTGGGGTACAGGACTCACGGCAGCAGCCGAAAGAGAAGGTCATCGCGGGCGTCCTCATCCAGGCTTGCGTGTGGCGCGATGTGGCATGGGGAGGGAAGTCTGATCGAGGGCGACGGGATTTGAGGGAAGGTTGGACGATGCTGACAACGGGATTTGAGGAAGGGTTGGACGAAACGACGACGGACCATGTATTGTCTGACGACGGAACTGCTTCGTGTTTTTTAAGTAGTAGAGATTTCTTGTTTCTTAGGGCATGTACAATGGGGTGATGTCAGCCTTCCCTTAGAGATGCCACGTCAGATTTTTGCTTAGTTGGAGGAGAGAGAATGAAGAGAGAGAAGGTTGTCTTCCCTTAGCTAAGGGATCATCTCTTAAAAAATAAGGGAAAACTATTTTCTCCATTGTATCACATATGTCTTCCCTTAGCAACAAATTTCCTACCAAAATTTAATTATTCATATTAATTGTTAGAGATAGTTGTAAGAGATAATGCACTGTAGTACTTATATCTAACGTCTTCTCTAGCTGATGTGGCGGGGTAAGGGAAGACATGCCTTCTCTACCATTGTACATGCCCTTACATTTTTTATTTTTCTTTGTCATGTCTTTATTTTTGTTTCATTCATTTTTATTTTTATTTTTATATTTTTAATAGGACTTTTTCATCTTGGTTTACTTTTTCCCCTCTTTGTCTTAACGTCTTGTTTCTCTTTCACTATATTTAAAATTTTGTTTTCTTCGCATGTGTTCCTCTTCGTCTAAATTTTTGTTCCCTACCATTTAAGGTTATGCTCTCCTATGTTTAGGTTGTTGTTTCCCTTCGTCTATGATGTTGTTCCTCATCATTTATGTTGTTGTTCTCCTTCGTCTAGGTTGTTGTTCCCTTCATCTATATTGTTGTTGTTTCCCTCCGTCTAGACTGTTGTTCCCCTTTATCAGGTATGTTGTTCCCTCGGTCTAGGTTTTTGTTCCCCACCATTTGGCATTTTTCTCCTCCATCTACGATGTTGTTTCCCCCTGTCAAGGCTATTGTTTCTGTAGGTTGTTGTTCCTATTTGTCTAGGCTAATGTTTCCCCCACCGCCTAGGATGTTGTTCTGCTTCGTATATGTTCTTGTTCACCACTGTATATGTTGTTGTTCCCCTTCATCTACGATGTTGTTCCCCTCCGTCTAAGCTGTTGTTCCCCTCCGTCTAAGCTATTGTTCCCGTCCATCTATGATGTTGTTCCCCTCCGTCTAGCTTGTTGTTTCCCTCCGTTTAGCATGTTGTTCCCCACCATCTAGCATATTGTTTCCCCACCGTCTATGATGGTGTTCCCCTCATCTAGGTTGGTATTCCCCTCCGTATAAGATTTTGTTCCCCACTATCTAAGGTCGTGTTCCCATCTACCTAGGTTGTTGTTCCCCTCCGTGTAGGCTATTGTTCTCCATTGTCTAAGGTTGTGTTCCCATCTGTATAGGTTGTTACTCCCCTCCGTCTTGGCTATTGTTCCCCACCGTGTAGTCTATTGTTCCCCTCCATCTAGGTTATTATTCCTCTTCGCCTAGACTGTTGTTCCCTTCTGTATAGGATTTTGTTCCCCTCCGTCTACGTTGGTGTTCCCCTCCATCTAGGCTCTTGTTTCCCTTCGTCTAGGCTCTTGTTCCCCTTCGTCTAGACTCTTATTTCCTGAGTAGACAAGATGTGTTACTAGGATGGAATATTCTTGTTCCCTCACCCCGAAGATTTATTACCCTTGTTTCGGAAATTTACTTCCGGGACATTTTTGTTCCGAGTTGTACTTTTCTTGTTCCATGTATAATTCTGTTTTTGTTCCCTTCTTATTCCATGTATGTTCTATTTTTGTTCCTTTCTGTATAGTGAGTTGTTCCTTTGTTTTGAAATACTTGTTCCTTTTCATTCTAAAAAATTACTTCCACAAACTTTTTTGTTGTTTCCAGGTGTATTTATTATTATTTCCTATGATGAACTCCAAAAATAACCCAGGCAATACCTATTGAAAAGAACATTATGCTTTGCATGAAGAACAATAAATGAGTAAGCTGCAAGACTAAAACTACTTTATATTCTATGTTCAAATCTATTCAATAACTTGTGACTACTACATCCTAGAACTTTCTAAAATAGAAGAAATAAGCAATTATGTATGCTATATCTAGGAGCACAAAATAATATATTATCACGGTGAAGAAACAATAAAAGGTCCATGAATTTAGGTATATATGTACAACTGTACAATACGCTTTAGCATGCTCTCATGTTTAATACCATAGTTTCAAAACCATGCGTTCTCTGAAAATAAACCAAAGCACAAAACACAGTGTCATAGAGAAACTATAGATCATCAAAAAATAAAATTAGTAAAATACCACTTCCAAGTATACAAAATATGACAAGAAAAAATATAGAACCACCCAACTTCTAGATATACGACCTCCGATTCAAGGAATAAGGCGTCCTCGTTTTACGTGCTTTTCGTTTGACTTAGAATTACTTCAAATATATAAAGATTATTTATATAAAATTAACATCATTAGAAAGTGTTCTTCAATACGAATCCAATGATACTAATTACATATAATATAACCAAGATTTTGTTGCTCAATTTTTATGGTCAAAGTTCGCCTTGAAATACGCGTGCGCCTTATTCCTTGGGACGGAGGTAGTATTAGCTATTGGTGTACCAGTCAAGCATTTCAAGAGAAGATCCTAACAGTAAGAAATCAAAGAAAAAGAGCTTCAACAAGCTTACATTGCCATCCTATTAACTATATGACTGGAGAACCTTGTATGTATTTTTCCTCAAGAAAAGAACTTCCCTCTCAAAAAATAGCCTCACCAGATTTACATTGCTATCCAACATATGACTTGAACGGTTGAACCATATAATATATTCTCTACAAAGAAACTGAAGCCTAGATATTACAACAGAACTATGAAAGCAACGGATCAATGTCTATGTAAAAACTCTTGGGAGACAACAAAGCTCCGTTGTTTGCCCCAATTCAGTGCATAAACAGGTACTGGCGTATTTTTTGATAGGTTAGTAGCAAATCTTTATACTATCATAGACCACTCAATCACCTCTGAGTAAATACTGCAGTCACCCACCATATATCAGAAGTTCAAAACAGCACAAAAGAAATATACTATCTTGCTTCTTGAACGTTTTACAAATTGGGCTTCCACCCAGACAAGAGGTGTCACCTGCATGGAAAATAGGGGCGGAGCCAGGATTTGACCATAGGGGGGCGGATATTATTTTTTTATCACACAAGGGAGAAAAATATCACTATATATATCGCAAAATTAAATTCCATGGGTCGGTCAGAGATTTATCAAAAAAGTCTGATATTGTTGTTGGTGCTTTACTCTTTATTAAATACAGATACATTACATCTTTTTTGCAGGGAATAGATACAATAATTCGTTGGATCAGTAAATAAATTATTGCAGGATACAATAAAATTATCCTTAGACATATAACGATTAAAATGAAGAAAAATTACATTCATTTAGTAAAGCAACCAGACTAGCATGCTGTAATCTAAAGCGGTAGTGATTGATCAGAAAAGCAAGCTGATACTAGCATCGGTAACACTGACACACGTATACTGCAATGGCTTTAAAACAGTGTGCTTAATCAAGTAATCAGATACACATACGTATGGGGATGAGAAAGCCCATGAGACAAATCCTTGAGCGAAACCGTGCGTAGCCAGCGCGCGAGCGTGAGGGAGGAGGACCCGGCGACGGCCAGACCGACGCTTGGTATAGGCAAAACAAGGGGCAAGTCCCAGGCCGCGACGATGGCCTATTCTTCGGTAAATGGGCCGGTTATCTAGTTGGTCTTTGTAGTCACGGTACACATGAGAAAGCTACACGATTAAGCTAGCTCTTAAAACTATTCACATGATTATCTACTGCCATTGGAAGGAAATTAAGGGTAATACCTGCCGATATTTGTTGAGGGGTGTCTCCGCCACTGATGGAAAAGATCAGACAAAACAGTTAATATCAAGTACATAGAAGTCTCTCATAGTTGTAAAGCACAATCAGGAATAAAAGATGAGTGTTGGTCATGTATGCCATCGGATCAAAAGCTCCACGGGGGTATTAATGATATATTCCAATATTCTCAAATCTAGCCAAGCGACAACGAAGAATATCCTCAGTTCCAAACCCCGGCGATGGAAATTAAGAATAGTGAGAAAAATCTATATCTCCGTTATCTGATTGCTCGTTTCGCATGATAGCAGTATAGGGAGCAGTTGGAAATGTCGGGATGAACTAAAGTAAGACACCGAGACAAATAATTCTCAGCTTATTGTTACAGGTGGCCAGAGGCATGGGCGAGAGAGCCCAGAAGTATCACAAGAAACAGGACATTCATATGTCAATTGGTGTCTGCATATTCTTTTCTTCGCCCCTCCTCCGCTAGATCCGCCCCTCCAGCTGCGGATGCCTCCTTCCACCGCCTGCTTCTTTTCTTGGCACCCGCTAGAACAGGAGAGACGAAGGAAAGAGAGGAGGAGAGAGGGCGCGGATAGGGTTTCGCTTCGCGGGAGAGTGGAGAGACGAGGGGCCTCGCTAACCACAGCAACTCCGACGCTGTAGCGAGCGTACACGCGGCAACGTGCGACAGCGGCGTGGCTCGCCGTACGGCGTCACCTCATCCTCCGCCACGCACGTACGAGCTCGTGGGAAAGGACGGAAATGGATAAGGAAAAGAAGGAATTGCCCCTGGCGGGCAAGCAGAAGTACCTGCGGAGCCACCGCAGACCGACGCGGACGCGCGCCCACGTACTTCCAGCCACTGACAGCCGAGCCCTGGGAAAAGCAGGCCCCCCATGTCAGCGACTGGGCGGGTATGGCACGGCTGGTGAAAAGGGTTCGCAAGATTTGGATGGCCCGGACCACATGAGCAGTACCCAGGCTCCCATCCGATGGTCAGGATGGTTCGATCGGAAGCTTGGACGGCTCACAACTCGCCACGTCGATAGACGGACGGCCCAGATTCAGGTGGCCCGGATTGAGGCCCTGAGGTGCCCAAATGTTTAAAAGAGATCCCTTTCCTTCTTCGCCACTGGACCAGTGGGTCACACCTGTCACCCTCACCCGCCTCCTCCAAACCCCACTCCGCTTCTAGTCTAGTCGTCCGCCGCCAACCCGCCGTTTCCTCGCCGCGCGGCCTCCACCTTGCTTGCCCGCCGCCACCCGCCACTACCCCGGCTCGCCTTCGGAGGAAACGATGGTGCTCGTCGCCGCCGCCGCGGACGGCAGGGGGTCCGTCGCTCCGTACGTCGTCCCATCCGCTTTCTACTTCCCCCTCATCTCCTTCTTCCGGTCGAAGAAAATCTTCGGAGGTTTAGGTGGTAATTAATTGCTGACGGGTTTCATGATCGCGTTACTATGTGCAGATGGGCGGGGGTTCCTCCGGCTCAGAAGCCCGACGCGAGGGCTCCTAAACCCGTCAACTTTCCGGGCCAGAGGTAGCATTTCTAACCCTAGCGCTTTTTGGCATCTGCTTGGTGAAACTCCTGATTGGGGCGTTTGCGTCTGTCTAATACCTGTTTATCAGGGAGTATCTTCTTTCGTGTCCCGTGAAATTGATGTGGCGAGTCTTTGTTTGCCCAGGTTGGACAGTCATGGCCTCAACTGCAGTGAGGAGATTGTTCGAAAGTAAGATATTTTCCCTTCGAAAACTTTTTAGAATGGGGGGAGGAGAATTATGCTCGCATGTCTTTGACTTTGACTTATCTGGTTTATTAGATACAGAAAGGAAATTATGCCAAAAACATCACGTATTATATGTGTGTACCTTGGATGATAGAATTGTTAGTTTGTAAATGTTTTTGTTTAGATTAAGTCAGTAGTTTTGCTTCAGTAGCGGAACAGTAGCCTGAATTGAGGATGCTTCATTCTTACTGCTGTCTGATGGAATTTCTTCATGGATGTTAGGGGCACTGCCGCATGGGGCAACAAATCAGCGTTCCCATCATCAAACGCATGGGGTTCACCTTGGCTTCTGGATCACAAGAATGATGGAGCTTCAGTCTCACCTAGCCACATGGATGACCGTCCTTCTTCCCGAGGAAGCTCAACGTCATCATCAACAATCGGAAGTGACTTCCTTGACTTACCATCGCATCATTTGCCAACTGCTGCAAGTCGTCCTCTAAGCACAGAGGCAAGATCAGGGAGCTTGCAACTTTCTGGTTTTCCAGATTCTTACACCAATGTTCTGAAAGCACCATTCAGAAACGTTGGCAGACGTGTATGCACCTCATCTCTAACTCAAGTTGGCAACTAACTGAGATGTATATATAATAGTTCATTTTGCCAATGTAGGCACCTACATCACGGGGGAAAGGTTTCAGCCTAAGTCTGGATGACTTCCCGGAACTTGGCTCCAAAAATTCCGTGTCAAACAGTCAACAAGGTAAAGAACTGTGACATTTCATTTGGTTTGCAGAAAAGTCTGTTTGCACTTCAGTTATTTACACTGTATCATATCTTTTTTTTTTTTGGAGGGTACACTGTATCGTATCTAAGCACATACTGTTGTTTGGCAACAAGTTATTTGGAACAACATAGATACACTGCTGGTTTTTTACTTGTTTGGACAGGTCTATATGTTCTGTTAAACTGGTGTTTTCTTCCTCAAAGCTTTAACAGTTCCATACAGTTAATTAGTCTCCAATTTTTTTTCTGCTTACTCATTGTCTTATGAGTTACAGGACAAAATTCAGGAAGGTGGCCAACTGTTGGTTCTGGTATGGCGGCGACACAAGATGAGCAAGGAAAGAACCTGATAACTGGTATACACTTGCTTCATGAATGCTATGAGCTATGCCACTCTTTCACACTTCATAACTCACAAGTCTGTCATTGGTTCATAGCAATCTGTGTTCAATAACTGTATTTTTCTTTCCATATGACGCGATGTGTTTCTTTCTTATACGGCATAATAACGAAGATATTCGTGTTTGACAGGAACTGGTGAGGTAATTTCGTCTTGGAGTTATGAGCATGAAAGTATCTCAGGAATTAACTACATGTTCAAAGGTGGTGATCCTATTCCTGCTGCAAAGTTGACAGGGGGTGGTGCTGAGCAGGCTCAACTGCATGCTCCAAAAGGTCCTAATATATGTATGCCTCCTCCGTGGGTGGATTACTGGCACCCTCCTCCTGATCAACCCCCTGATGAAGATGGAATATTGCACAGAGGAGAGGCACAGTATGGTCCATACAATAATGCAGACCCTATTGGCTTCCCTGCTGAATCGCTTGCTCATTTTGGTCAGTCCACACTCAACAAGAAGGCGGCAGCAAGGCAGCATACTGGACATGGTGGGCACTTTTCAGACAACAGGGATCCATCTCATCCTCACATGCCCGCTGATTGTTCTGCCATAAATCAACCTTGCCACGTTCTTCTGAAGGTCAAGAATGGTTGTGCAGATGTACTTGAGATTGAGAAGCAACCTATCATCAAGAAGGATCTGGCCCTCTTAGAGAAAATAAAGTGTCTAAACATCAAAGCTAGAAATCTTCGTGCTCTTAACTTGGCCAATACACGTTCATCTCTACCCAAGGAATCCAAGGTTGAACACCCAAAAAGCATTAATGTCGAGGCAGATCACGCGGCAGAATATGTTCCCTTCAGTGCTGTCACCAGTGAGGTTGGTCCTGCATTTGACAAGCTTAATTCTGTTTCTGAAAGCAGCAGTTCTGTGCCAACTAAACCATCAAATGTGCCTGCTAAGGGTCTAGTTGTTGTTGGTTTGTCAGAAGAACAAGTTACTGAATATAGTGAACCAGGAAAAGCTGGTAAATCTGCTAATTGCCATCCATATGGAAGAGGTGATATCTCAGGATATGGGCTTGACTGTTCTGCTCAGGACATACCTTCTAATGGACATGGATGGGAAGAGTACTCGATGGTCGACTCTTCACACGGAGTTGTTATGGCAGATGCTCAACAGGACCAACTTTTTTCTGGGAACGCCTCACAGCAGGTACATGTGACAGCTGCTGATAAGGTGTCAAATTGGCTCGATTGTGAATTCCAGGTATGTGGCTGTTATCTCCTTTGTACCTCGTGAGTGCTGAGATGTATAGAAAGATAAAACGTGGCTAAACATGTTTTTCTTCTGTACTTCTGTAAATTTTGATTGAGATGGTCATACTAGGGTTAGGGGTAGACAAGTGAGCATCCAGGGAGATTTGTACGAGATGAATTATTCAGTGTGTATGTCCCTTCTACTGCATCTACCTGACAACGGTTTATGTGTTTCTTTATCCCATTAAGTTGCGTTTGTTTCGTAAAATTCCTGGTTGTTCACTTTTAATCGAGAACCGATTCCTTCTGCAAAACTTGCTATTAGAGATTTTTTTTGTTACTCCTTCCAGTATTGCTTTTTACCTGGTAAATTCATTTATCTTTGTTACACCCAGGGCCGGTCCTGAGATTTCAGGGACCCGGGGCGAAATGAAAATCTAGGGCCCTAGAAGTCTCAAATAATTATTTATACACATATACATGAAATGATACCAATTAACATTTATAATCCATACAAACAATATTGATATCAAATATTATACTTTGTTGTTTTAAGAATATCCGGTATTCCTAGATATAAAGTCACTAATGATGGTATGTTAATAATTTACGTACTCATTTTATTTTAAAAAGATATCACAGATTTGTCTAAATTTGGATTTATCTAGACGATTTAGATATAGTGAAATTTAGATAAATCTGCTAGATACATCTAAATTTAGGTAATTCTACGACGTCCTTAATTTTTGATACCAAAAATATATGTTTATATGATGGCCTTGTTTTTGAGACAATGATGGTTTTATTTTTAAAGTCACTAATGATAATATTTTATGGACCCCAACGTCCTGCGCCGGATTAAGTAGCCAAGTATGAGGACCTACATCATCGTATATGGAATTTTGAGCAGGCATATGTTCTTTTTTTGACTCTCGTTTCTCGTGCCAGAAAAAGAATTCTGCACTTCAAAATACGATTAATTTTTAGAGCGCCACTTCTCAAATTGATCTGTGCGTGTATACATGATATATCTTACCTCAACAGACCCCCACGCACTTTTTTTTTGAGGGCCCCCCACGCATTTAGTATCCTCACAGCTAATTAAAGGAAAAAAGGCCCAAACTCATTAAGGAAAAAAGCCCAACATAACAAAAGGGAAAAGAATCGTCCAGCCCACTTAACAGAGTAACGCTTCGTTCGGTCGTCCTCCTGACCTCCTCTTTGAACGACACGAGAGAAACAGTCTGCTGCTCTAATGGCGCCGCCGATGAACCTCCGCCGCCGCTGCCTTAGCTTGCCAGGACTTTGGGCCCCCTTAGGTTTGGGGGCCCGGGGCGGCCGCCCCGCCTGCCCCCCCTCAGGGCCGGGCCTGGTTACACCTTGCTAATGTACAGTGTGTTTGTTCCATTTATAGTTGTAAAGTTCCACATAATTTCTTTAGGCACATCCTTTTTCTTATAATGTTATTCAGCTTCTGTTACCTGCAATCCGTTAATAGAGTGCCACACACGCATACACAGACAAACACACAGAAAATTGGGCAAGCAAATACTACGAAAATGTTACTAAGAGTATTGTTTGCCATGTTTGTTACTTAACTAGTGTTTCTCTTGGTGCATTCAGCATTCCAGAATGAGAGATTTGTCTTCTCAAGCTGCCAAACAACTACATGATGCAGAGAACTGGATTCGTCAACAAAAAGCAAATGCTATTACAAAACTGGAAGAATTGAGGAGGTATCAGTCAATACAGAGTCACAAGTCCAATGATGCACCCCCAGATGCAGATAATATGTACTGCAAACAGAAAACACAAGGTGATGGGATTACTAGTTCAACGGCAGGTACACATTGTATTGTCTCTGCTGATGGTCTTAATGTGCCTCAACCAGTAAATGGAGTCAAGGTAATGGAAGTTTCTATTGGTTCCAGCCCAGCGTCAAATACTTCAGGTGTTATTAAAGGTCCGTGGATTCATAATGTCATGTCTTCAGCCAAGAAAACAGAGGTTAACATGATAGAATACATTGCCAAGGAAAGTACCCCACTTTCACATGATAACAGTACTCCAGAGCACTTACGGATGGAGAATAGGCGAAGGCATTTTGATTCACGTGAGAGAAATATGACCGATAGCAAGACTCTTGCAGACACAAAGGGTGCTGAAGCTAAATCTCATGAGAACCTCTTGACCAGGAACAAGAACATCAGGAGGGATTCTGATGCAATTAGGCCTGCAGCTACACTTGTGTTTGGTAATCAGAAGAATTCTACAAAAGTATCGAGTGTTCATAAAACTGCTATCAATGGTTCTACAATTCCTGCCAAGGTTACCTCCGTTACAGGTCTTATTGTGGGTAGTATAATGATTGAGGATGTCTCACTTGCATCGGTAAACCTAGAGTGGGCAGCAGCTGCCAAGGAATTACATGATACAGCCACTAGCCTCTCAAGGCTGCAGCAGGTCAAGAAATCAGAAAAGAATCAGCATGGTCTACAGCTTGCTGAGGATTCAGTTTCGAATGATAGTGCCATGTACAAGACGATTAAACAGACAGGCAAGAAAGAAGTGCACGCAGAAGGATGTCCAAATGGTATGGCTGTTGCTGCTGCCACAGAACCATCTGAAAGTCACAGTATGGTTTTGGAGAATGTGGCGACAACGAAAAAGAGTGAAGCAGGATGGTATGCCCATGAGCCTTTACATGAAGAGCTGCAACAGCAGAATGGGGTGCCAATATTACCAGGAGAGAACCAAACATCTTATGGTAATAGGGCAAACTCCAATTTGGAGACTAAGTATCATGATAAAGAAGCACCTGCTAGTTCTACTGAAGTCAAAGTTACAACTGAGCTCAACGACTGGCTGGATAGGAAAACAACCTTGGATTATCAAGGGAGGCCTGGTGGTCCTTGGAAACAAAAGAGTGATGGACTGGCTTCAAGGGTGCAAAATGTTGCTGAACCGGCTGACTACTTCAATGTGGCAAACGTTGTACAGCAGTCTTCTGATCAGTGGCAGCAAGGAGCGGAGCAATTTGAGTCCAAGACCGATGATGGTACTGTGGACCATTCAAAACAAACTCACATGGTCCCCTGGCCTGACAATACTTGGGTAAAGCATCATGCAACTGGCAATCCAAGGCTCTACCATGTTGAGGGCCAAAGAAATGCGGTCAGTCGCTATGGCTACGAGGAGAGGGCAAGCAGGAGACACTTGTTCCATGAATCACCAGCTCCATCTAGGCTTCGCTGGATGCCTAAATACACCTTCCATCCTCCGAGCGATGCACAAGACAATGGCGTTCCCGAATGGTTTCATGATTCTCACCAAATAGCTGAAGGAGATGGTGGAGTGGATCTGCAGGGTGGAGAAGGCAACGTAAGCATGAGTTTCGTAGATGAAAACCTGATGATATGGAATGAAAAAGAGTGGGAATATCAGCAGCCCTTCCCAGCACCACATCACCTTGGCCAGCAACAGAGCGGTAGGGGCCATGGCTGGTACCAGGGGAGCGACCGTGACACAGATGTTGACAGTCAAAGGGGAAGAGGCAGACACTCTGAGTACCACTTTGTGGAGCCGGTAAGATATCGTCATGCTGCACCTGACATCCAGTGGAACCTCGGTGGTGCTGACAATCGTCGACCGCTGGTCTCTCCAAGTGCAGGAGTACACATGCAGCGCAGATACTACATTTAAGGGTTGTTGTTGGATAGCTGTGCTCCATAGAATCATCATCAATCCAGTCCTGTATTCTATCCATGAATGTTCTTGTGTGTTGCTGAAGCTTTAGATACCTTCTCAGCTCTGTTTCTTTTCGTGGGCATGTGAATTGTGATGCATTTACTTCAATTACTTGCGAGATGCTAGTCCTGCTGGTCTTAGGTAACCTTTATATAGTGTAAGATCTGCGAAGAGTATTGTACTAGCTGTGGTAGAATTCTCATCGAATTGTTGTTTGGGTGTCGCGAGAGAGAACTTTGCTGATTGATTTATTCAGTTAGCGGTATTTCGAATCAACTTCACTGAGTTGAAGGCAACGAAGTGTATCGCTTTTGTTCTCCTCATGGTTTCCCTCTCTTATATACTTATATTCACTTTGTTTTACAAAATCTGTCCTGTAAGCGTAACTTGGAGGCAACAATGTTGAGTACTACTATTACTCACAACAAGTAATCTTGTTGCAAACGCTGCATTACCTTCGAGTTCAATGTTTATTTCAGGATGACAAAAAGATTTAGCTAGATGGGAAAAAAAATCAGTAGCTCGACTCCAAATAGGAACCTAGTGTATACTACTAAATGATAGGCATATTTCAGCAACCATTATTAAAAACTTTTATAGCTAAAAAAAATCCATCAAGCGTCTGCAGCTTGCAGGGTCTGCAAAGGCTGGAAGAGTCGCACGTACTGTCCATGGGCGTCGTAGGAGTGCGAGCGGTGCCAAACCACATGTTACTGCTCCTCTAATTTTATGTTGGTGTACCTCAGCTCCCAGTGCCAGCCCGTTCTTCATCAGCCTCGAGCCGTGGACTTTAATCTTGTCCGGAACATCTTAAGAACCTAGAGCTTTTAAAAGATTTCTAACATAAATGAATCAAATTACACTGGTTTGCTGACGGCACAATTTCGTCGCTCGTTGGACCACACGATCGATGCGATCGTAGAAACAGATGAATCTGAATTATCAAATGGTTAAATCTAGCTCACCCTCATTTTCCATTTCCCCGTTGTAAGATGCAAAAGCTAATCCTGAGAACGAGCTGTACGTCACTAGCGAGTGGATAATCGAATACGATGTATACGAATAGCTCGCTGATATATTTATTTTAAAACGGTTCAAAAATAAATCAGCGGAAAAAAATAAATGGCTTCGCCCGGGTTTGAACCGGAGACCTTCAGTGTGTTAGACTGACGTGATAACCAACTACACCACGAAACCTGTTATGTTAAACCCCTCATCCGAATCTATAAGTAAGATATATATCAGGTTACACTTATCTGAAGAGGTTCATTCGTACTCGCACGACGGAGTACCACATGCATCTTCTTAGATCAAATAGGCATTACATAACAGGTTTTAGATCATTTTCCTGAAACTGACAAAACATTCTCTGATACATACGAGATTCTGCAGGCTTACAAAAGGCGACACAACCCAAGCCATTCCCCTACTCAGCAAGCATCTCCGCTGTCAGCCGACACCTAACGGAGAACAAACCGCTACAGTTCAGTGCATGCTAATATTTTCGAACAGCATTTTTCGCGAAAAGGCAAAAGCCCCTTGTGTTTCAATGCATTTATAGAAAAGATGGTTATATGTACAAATTAAAAAAGGACTAACACCACGCCATATAAATCAACCCAAAAAAGCTAATCTAAGGGAGTAGTTGTCAACACCCGAATTTTTAAGTCCGGATGCCCTATTACATCATACATCGCAATCCCAGGAAGATTGTTTTTGCGAGACATAATAGTAAATAGTTCAGAGTCATCATTTATTACAACACATAATGTCTTACAACAAGGGATCACATGATCCAATATTACACAAATAGATTGTTCAACATCACAAATAAGTAACGGAAGCGTAGTAGTAGTGGACTATCTATTCCACGAGCAACGCTTGACGTTAGAAGACGATCCTAGTTATCGTAGACGTCCTGTTGTCCGTCATCCTGATACTGTTGCTCCTCTTCAAAGTCTGGCATTTGAATAGCCAGGGCAAAGCCATGAGTACTTTAAAGTACTCGCAAACTAATACTAAGGTAGAAAACATATTAAGTGTAGTAAGGGGTGCTAAGCTCTAGGTTTATTTGCATAAAGCCAAGTTTTAATTTGATAAACATTTAGTAAAAACCCATCATTTGCTAGACTAACTCAAGTGGGAACATTAGTGTCATTCCCACAATTCATTTGGGATCCAAATCAAATCACCATTCAAATTCATCATTTCAAAATTCTGATAACGGAAATAGTATGGCCTTTCCAATCGTCCATAACCGCGGACACGGCTATTCGAATAGGTTTAACACTCTGCAGAGGTTGTACTCTTGTGCCACAACTTTTGATTACATCCGTCGAGGATAACCCCGAATCATCGTAACTCAGTACGCGGATCATCAACCTTAACCTTTCACTTATATACGCTAGTATAGGCACCTCTCCCCATGAGCTTGGCCTCCCGGTGAAAACCAACTGTTAACCCGGGAACTGCACAGGGCTTGGGTCGTACATTCACCCCATATTCACATCATTTCTCATATACGGAGGCAGCCTCGGCGTAACCCCTATGATGCTTGTTTAGAGGGAACCCATACTAAAATACACAAGTTTCTAGTTAAGCCCTACCCATAATCGGGTATTGTGGGGGTACTTGTATAATTGGAAGGGTATCGCATTCAAACCCATATCAGTTTTATATCAAAAATCACCATCTTCTCTTGGTCATATTCACCTTCAAAGTCATTCAATGGAATGAATCATCATTCCAAGGTTTCAAATTCATTTCAAAGTCATATGTTCCCATCTAGAGTAGTCAAATTTTATTTGATTAGCACTAGCAACTATCTCATGAGGGGTGCTATCTAGATTTGAGTGTTTCTAAGCTAACCTTTAATCTTGTTCTACTCTATACCTAGTGAATCATAAATCAAAAAGTACTTTGAAGTAAATAAGCAAAAGTAATTGCAAGGTAAAAACATGGGATAGGTAATACATAAAATTAAATGGGTGATGGTGCCTTGCTCTTGTAGAGCTTTGCATCATGGTGGTTTAGCAAGAGTATTAGCTTGCCTTGAGCAGAGTAGTTATCGAAGTTCTCCTCTTCTTCTTGGGAGTAGGCTTCCTCCTCTTGATACTCCTCGTTACTAGCGTCTATATACGAATACGAGGTATAAATACTAAACCAAGCTCACATACTAAACTAGAAACACTCAAAAGAGTCCACACACTAATCCTATCATCAATCAAACATGGCATGGTGGATTATTTGATTAATCTTTAATTAAGGGAAAATAATTTCCTCTCATTACATCTTATTAAGATTTAATCTCTTCATATAATACTCAGGTATGAAATATAGGTTGACCAAAGTCAACATTTCATATCTATTATATGTGAGTATAATTTAATTGAAGTGTTACACTTCACATAGTTTAATACTAACATTTAAATGAATTAAAATCTCTAAGTAATACTTATCAAGGGTTCATTAGCCTAAGTCTTTCCCCATGGTTATATTACTTAGGATCAAGATTTAAATGAGAGAGTGGCTCTCATACTATTTGTTAAATTTGAATTTCAAGCTTAATTGCTCTAGAATTGACTACATAGCCATTTAATTTGATCCAGTCCATGATCATACAAACAACTGGTCTATGTTATTGCATAATCAATTAGAGGACATCATTTGTGATTTATTAGAGTTGGAATCAATTCAAAATCTATTATGGTTGAATTTGAATAAAGTTTGAATGTACAAAAGTCCATGTCTTGTTATTTTTATCAGGTTAATTCTACTTTGAATTTGGAGGTGGGACCAGTGGCATTGGTTAGATAAATTCATGGGCTTTCCAACGGTATAAAGTTTGCTAATTTTGGTTTGGCAGATTTCAAACTATTCAAATTTTACTAAACCATCTGCAGAACAATTTGAATTAAGATTAAAACCAGATTTGAATGGTGGGCTTAGGCGGGAAACACTACTGGGCCGAAACGGTATTTAAACCCACTGCGCAGCCCAGCAAGCATCTGGTGCGCTTGGGCCGCACTGACGAGGTGGGGGCCACCCGTCAGTGTGTTTTAACACAGCGAAACAGTATGAGCAATTTAGGCCGTAGGATTAGAAATGAGATCGACGGCGTGTGAGCGTCGTCGTCTCCGACGAGAGGCGAGCTCACTGGCGGCGAGCCTAGGGGGTCGGGGAGCCTACCAGGCCGTTGCAGGTGTCTGGCAGTGTGCGCGGAGAAGTGGTTGTCGACGAGGAACAACTTGGTGCAGCGGCGGCGCTCGGGGAGGCTCCAGGTGAAGCAGGGCTTCCGCGAGCTCCGGCGGACTTGAGCTTGCAATTCGGGCAACTCCGGCGGTGGGTGGTGAAATTGACTGGGGGAGATTACTCAGGGAGGAGAGGGGAGTGGATTGTGTGAAGAAAGGAGGAGCCGATCGCCTCTATTTATAGGGTCGAGGGGTGGCCGCGGGGTGCTGCAAGGGCGCTTCGACGGCGTGTCTTCTCCGGCGATCGAAAGGGCAAGGCGAGGACAGCATCTTGTAGGAGGCGTTCTAGCGATGCTCCAGGACTAGCTAGCGCAGAGAAAGGGTGAGAGGATGGCTCGGGCGCGTGCGATGAGTGCGGCAGTACCTGCGGTACTTCTCCGGCGAGGACGACGGTGACGAGGCCTCCGCAGTCGCTCGAGTGTGGCTAGGTGGTAGAGGGCGTGGAGTAGATGCTCAACGTGGTGGTAGGGATGCAGGGGAAGGACGGAGGCGATCGAGCGCGCGACGTACTGGCGCGTGCAGAGCGCGCTCACCGCGTTGGCTGGCATGCTCTGGCATGGTTTTGGACGCGGGCGTTCCGACCAATGGCGTGGCTTGGCGATCGAGTGCAAGGTACTGGCGCGGTCCTTATGCTTCCAAGATGCTCCAGGACAAGGAGATGGGTTGAGAGAGAGGCCAGAGAGAGGGATGCCCAAAGGTGGTCGGGTGTGCTTGACATGGTGGTTTTCTCAATACTTTTCCACTTTCTCCAACCCTAGCAAGTACCAAGCTCGATGCAGGGATCATAGATGTAGCTAATGATCACCAGAGAAAGTTGGTTTAGGCAAGAACACACTGGACAATAGCATGTAACACAATTTGCAAATTATGCCTGCCAAGTGTTTGATTAAATGGCCGCAAGAACTTTTTGTTTGAATTTTGGTTTTCTTTTTGGTGGATCTCATTTATATAATTAATGTGTTGGATTGGTGGTGGTTTTGCTCAATTTGGAGTTGTTTTGCAAAATGGCAAAAGTGACATGATCTTCTCTTTATTTCAAGCATCACTACTTGTCACCTTTATACTGGTCAACCTAGTCAACTCTAGCCATGGTGGTCAACATCAAAGTTACTCACCTTGACATGGTCTTGGATGACATGGCTTTGGTTGACCTAGTTTAGTTCAAGAGTTGAGAGAACCAGAGGGGTAAAGTAGTGAAGAAAATATTTTTGGGCCATATGACCATTATCATATGTATGAAGAAATTTTGATTTCCTTGTGTTTGATTCTTGATCCAAGGATGCAATTGTGTTAGTTTATCATATTAAAGTATTTTACAAGCAAGAGGGCAAGCAATTATGGCCTAGGGTGAAGAGTTGTAATTTGGCATATTGTGTATGTAAGTGAAATATGGGTTTTTCCCATTTTCTTCATTTCTTCTCAAACTAGGGTTTGATCATCTTTGTTAGGGTTTAAATAGCAATTGATAATCATACTAACACTCATCATGGCCATTGCACAAAAGAAAATTACTCAAATGCATGAAACTATATGTGGCACTATATGCATATAAAAAGTTTTTGTTTGTTGCAAATTTTGAATAGTTGAAACTCTCTCTTGATTTTATTATTGTTGAAACTTGGGATGTTACAAACCCTTTTCCCTTACAAAAGATCTCGTCCCGAGATCTTAAAGAAAACTAGGTACTAAAGAGATCTGGGTACTCAGTCTTCATGAAGTCTTCTCTCTCCCAAGTGGCTTCTTCTTCGGTGTGGTTACTCCATTGTATCTTCAGAAACTTGATACTCCGGGTACGGGTGGTTCTGAAGGCTTCTTCCAGGATGCGAATAGGTACTTCACGGTATGTCAGATCTGAGTTGATATCCACAGCTCGATGGTCGATGTTCTTGAAAACCTCGGTCTTCTCAGGTACCTCTAAGCATTTCCGGAGTAACGAGATGTGAAACACATTGTGCACAGCTGACATTTCTTCTGGTAACTCCAGTTGATAGGACACTTCTCCTCGGCGACTCAGGACTTTGAAAGGTCCAACATATCGGGGTGCAAGCTTTCCTCTAAGCTGGAATCTCTGCATCCCTTTAAGGGGGGGACACTTTGAGATATACGAAATCTCCGATCTCGAAGGTCATCTCTCGGCGTCTCTTGTCGGCGTAGCTCTTCTGTCTTGATTGAGCGGTCTTGAGGTACTCGCGGATCTTGTGAACCTTCTCTTCAGCTTCGCGGAGAATATCTGGTCCAAAGACTTGACTCTCTCCGACTTCCAACCAGTTCAGAGGGGTACGGCACTTCCTTCCGTACAGGGCTTCAAAGGGGGCCATTTGCAAACTGGCTTGGTAGCTGTTGTTGTACGAGAATTCTGCGTACGGCAAGCAGTCTTGCCACTTGGATCCATATTCTAGCACACATTCTCTCAACATATCTTCCAGTATCTGGTTGACTCGTTCAGTCTGTCCATCTGTCTGCGGGTGATAGGCGGTGCTGAAATTTAGCCGGGTTCCGAGTCCTTCATGTACTTTCTGCCAGAATCTAGAGGTGAATTGGGATCCTCTATCGGATACTATCGACTTCGGTGTTCCGTGCGGTGCTGACTATCCGTGAGATATATAACTCGCAAGTCTTGGTCCTTGATAGGTGGTCTTGACGGGGATGAAGTGGGCGACTTTGGTCAACCTCGTCGACCACTACCCGGATAGAATCATTTCCTTTACTAGATTTGGGTAGTCCGGTGATGAAGTCCATTCCGACGTAATCCCACTTCCATTCGGGAATCTGTAGGGGTTGCAACGAGCCTGCGGGGCGTTGATGTTCTGCCTTGACTCTTTGACGGATGTCACACTTGGCAATGTAGCTCCCTATTTCTCTCTTCATTCCATGCCACCAAAATTGTTCCTTCAAATCTTGGTACATCTTGGTACCTCCGGGGTGAATGGAGTAAAGGGTGTCATGAGCTTCTTTCGAATGACTTGCTTCAACTCCGAATCCGACGGCACACAAAGGCGTCCGTTGTACCATAGAACTCCTTCTTCATCAACAGTGAATCCCGGTGCTTTTCCTGCAGCTATTTGGCTCTTGATCCCGTCAATGCTTGCATTTCCCTTCTGGGCTTCCTTGATTTGACTAATCAGGGTGGGTTGAAGTTCAATGCTTGCGAGAAATCCTTCACTCACCAGCTCCCTTCTAAACTGTTCAAATTCTTGAAACAGGCTAGGTTGCTCTTCTGCGATCATGGAGTTCAACTGGCACGGCAGTCTACTCAAAGCATCTGCTACCACATTGGCCTTGCCGGGGTGGTAGTGAATTTCCATATCGTAATCCTTGATTAGCTCTAACCATCTTCTCTGCCTCATGTTCAGCTCCTTCTGAGTGAAGATATACTTCAGGCTCTTATGATCTGAATAGATCTCGCACACTTTCAGTGCTAAAACCACGGCTGCTAGCTCTAAGTCATGGGTTGGATAGTTCTGTTCATGCTGCTTCAGTTGCCTTGACAGGTAAGATATCACTTTCCCTTCTTGCATCAACACACATCCAAGACCAATCTTGGAGGCATCACAATACACATCAAATGGTTTGGTGATGTCCGGCATGATCAGTATTGGGGCTGAAGTCAGTCTGCTCTTGAGCTGTTGGAAACTCTCTTCACACTTGTCCGTCCATTCGAACTTCTTATCCTTCTTTAACAATTGCGTCATTGGTCTGGCTATGCTTGAGAATCCTTCACACACGGACCTCAGTCTGGGTGGTTGGGGCTTTCCATTCTTCAACAGTCTTAATCTTCGAGGGGTCAACGGCAATTCCTCCGGCGGACAATATGTGTCCCAGGAATCCTACTTCCTTTAACCAGAACTCGCACTTGCTGAACTTGGCGTACAGCTGATGTTCCCGAAGGGTATCTAAGACCACTTCCAAGTGTTGCTCATGCTCTTCTTCAGATTTGGAGTAGATAAGGATGTCGTCGATGAAAACAACGACAAACTTATCCAGGAAGTTCATGAAGACCTTATTCATGAGATTCATGAAATAAGCGGGGGCGTTGGTCAATCCAAATGACATGACATTGTACTCATACAATCCATATCTGGTGGTGAAGGCAGTTTTGGGGATATCGGTGGCACGAATCTTCGGCTGATGGTAACCAGTTCTCGGATCAATCTTCGAGAACACTTTGGCACCGATCGCTTGGTCAAACAGATCTTCTATCTTTGGCAAGGGATATTTGTTCTTGATGGTGACATCGTTAAGTTTACGATAATCCATGCATAAATGATTTGCACCATCCTTCTTGTCCACAAACAAAACTGGTGATCTCCAAGGTGACGCACTTGGCCTAATCAGACCCTTGAATAGCATATCATTCAGTTGCTTCTTCAGTTCCACTAACTCTGCTGGGTTCATACTATAGGCTCTCTGGGCTATAGGTCCGGTTCCAGGGATTAACTCAATGATAAACTCGATATCCCGATCCGGGGGCATACCGGGTAGATCATCGGGAAACACATCGGGTATCGACAAACGACCCTGATCTGATCCAAGGTGGGTTTAGCTAGGCTTTGGTTGCAGGTAAACTTTCTGGGCAGTCTTTCAGATATGTGCTCGACTAATATTCCGGTGCTACTAGTCATGGTGATAGCCTTCTTGGCACAATCAATCAGCCCATGATGTTTCGACATCCAGTCCATACCCAGTACTACTTCCAATCCTTTTGTTCCTGTAACAATCAAATTTGCATAAAATTCTATTTCATGAATTCCGATAGGAACATCTTTGCAAATTTTTCTAGCTTTAGTGGTTGATCCGGTATTTGAACTATCATGACATGCTTCAAACTCGATAGGTTGAATCTTACTAGTGCATGCAAAATCTTCAAGTAACAAACGAATGCGATGCTCCGTAATCAAACAACACTCTTGCAGGTATTGAGTTTATAGAGAACATACCCAGCACAACATCTGGGGCTTCCTGAGCTTCTTCCGCACTCATGTGAAAGAGGCGGCCGCTACGGTTGTTCGGGTTGTTGGGGGTGAACTTCTTGTTGTTGGCGACACGGCGCTGCTGCAGAGCAGGGCCGCAGGTGTTGGCGGCAGCCTTGGCGAGTCGCTTGGGGCACTCGTTGGAGTAGTGCCCCACCACTCCGCACTCGTAACAAGTGATGGTGGACTTGTCCTTGGGAGTGATGGGAACAGCGTTGCTCCCGATCCTTGGAGCAGTGTTGGAGGTGTTGTTGTTGTGGTTGGGGGCTCGAGGTGGGGCGCGGTTGAAGTTGTTGTTGTTGTTGTTGTTGTCGTTGTTGTGGTGGCCTCCCGGCCCGGGTTTCCTCCACTCCGGTTCCGATAACCCGGACGTGAGTTCTGCATCGGGGGCTTGTTGTTTCTTGGGGCAAACCCTCCACTTGAGCTGGGGCGATACTTGTGGGTGTTGCTGGGCCCACTCTGATTCATCATGCGGCGCTTGCGGTTTTCATTGGCCTGATGGATCTTTCCCTCCATCTGGATGGCGGAGTCAACAAGGGCTTCTAGATCAGCAAAGGGAATGTTGATCAGCACCGTCTGCATCTCATCATGCAGTCCATTCAGGAACCTCTCCTTCCTCTTCTCGTTGGTGTCGGTCTCATCCGGGGCGTACCTTGACAGAGTGAGGAATCTGTCGCGGTATTCTACCACGGTTAGACGGCCTTGCTTCAGTTCGCGGAACTCATCTCGCATCTTCTTGATGAGACCCGGTGGCACGTGATACTTGCTAAACTTGAGCTTGAAATCTGCCCAAGTCATTATTTGCCCCGCATTCAATGCGCGAGCACTTGTCCACCGTGCATGTGCGGTGTCCCGCCGTATAGTGGGTGGCGAATAGCACTTTGTCATGTTCCTCCACTCCGGCCACTTCCAGATTGTTCTCCATAGTCTGGAGCCAATCATCGGCATCAAGGGGTTCCTCCGTCTTGCTGAACACCGGTGGATTGGTGTTCTGGAAGTTTTTCAGCTTTGACCCAGGGTGATCATGGTTTCCGTGGCCCTGATTGTTCTGTGCAAGCTGTTGAAGTACAGCTAAGTTGGCTTGCCTTTCAGCTCTCTCAACTTCTCTATCAGCCAACATCTGTTGCAACATCTGCATCATCGCCTCCTGAGTCATGTTGCGAGTTGGAGGTGCCATCTGAACAGGGATGTGGATAATGAGACGAGAGGGAAATTTCTATGGCTCATTTTGGGATAAATTCACACAATTTAAACTTGATTCATAAAATAATAATAATATTACACACACGAACATAGTCATGAAGGTAGCAAATATTACAAGCCAACAATCCGGAGGGTTTGAAGAACCCTTTCAACAATCTACGATACATGGGGCGGGTACAAAGGACCGATACATATCACGAGACGCAAGTGCTCAGACGGAACTACTATCCATCGATGCGGAGCGGGAAGGTGGTGTCCATCCCGGCAGCAGGTGCTGGTGGAAGTCCAGATCTCCCTCATCGTCCTCCTCGTAGTCATTATCGTTGCTGACGTAGGAGTAGCCATCCCCTTGGATGTCTTCTCCCTCGCCTTCTCCTTCCAGAGCTTGGAGTTGCTCCGCCTGAGTGGAGATGGTCTCCTTCAGGACGGCGATCTTGGCCTTGAGGCGGTTGATGGTGTACTCCTTCTTGGAGACCAGCTGGCGGAGAGTCCTACGCTCCTTGGCGATGACGTTGATGGTCTCCGCCTGCTGAACCAGCTGGAGGTGGGTGCTGTTGGCGAATGCGCGGGAGTTGTCCAGCTCAGCACGGGTCTCGAACATCATAAAGTCGAGGTGATCCACGTGGTGCCTCAGCACGGGGTGGAACGGCAGGCTGATGGGCAGCCCAAGAGAGGAGTACCTTGCAAAGTGTGCAAAGCGTTCCCCTTCTATCGCCACCGAGTTTTGCCCGCACAGACGAGCGAGACCCTCCTGGAGAGCGCGGGCGAGTCCATCCACCTGTGTGTTCTCTCGGAGAGAGAACTGAATCTGGCGGAACATAGGTGACTCCGGCTGTCCGGGGAGGTTAGCCATGATGATCCATTGGAGTTGGCCTCCTGTCTGATCAGCGATCTGGCCTCCGTAGAACACGGGAGGCGAGCGTCCGAGGAACTCCGAGAGGGCAAACAGATCCCTCTCAAAGATGAGATATCCCCCGTTCGCCCGCTCGTACACTTGAGTCTGGATGAAGGGCTCCAGTGGGATGATAGGCTCCATCTGTAGAGGGATTGATGAGCAAGTTAGAGAAGTGCAAGTGTTCAAAATTTTAAGTAACTTATAAATAAGAACATGAATTGGCTAGTTTAAAAAAGATCTCAAAGGTAAGGGTATGATTGTATTTTTCATAATTATGCAATTCATTATATTTAAAACTAAGTTTGTCAAACGTCCATTCTAACTAGGGTCTCCTAAGGTCAAACAATGGCTCTGATACCAACTTGTCAACACCCGAATTTTTAAGTCCGGATGCCCTATTACATCATACATCGCAATCCCAGGAAGATTGTTTTTGCGAGACATAATAGTAAGTAGTTCGCAGTCATCATTTATTACAACACATAATGTCTTACAACAAGGGATCACATGATCCAATATTACACAAATAGATTGTTCAACATCACAAATAAGTAGCTGAAGCATAGTAGTAGTGGACTATCTATTCCACAGTGCAACGCTTGACGTTAGAAGACGATCCTAGTTATCGTAGACGTCCCGTTGTCCGTCATCCCGATATCGTTGCTCCTCTTCAAAGTCCGGCATTTGAATAGCCAGTGGCAAAGCCATGAGTACTTTAAAGTACTCGCAAACTAATACTAAGGTAGAAAACATATTAAGTGTAGTAAGGGGTGCTAAGCTCTAGGTTTATTTGCATAAAGCCAAGTTTTAATTTGATAAACATTTAGTAAAAACCCATCATTTGCTAGACTAACTCAAGTGGGAACATTAGTGTCATTCCCACAATTCATTTGGGATCCAAATCAAATCACCATTCAAATTCATCATTTCAAAATTCCGATAACGGAAATAGTATGGCCTTTCCAATCGTCCATAACCGCGGACACGGCTATTCGAATAGGTTTAACACTCGCAGAGGTTGTACTCTTGTGCCACAACTTTTGATTACATCCGTCGAGGATAACCCCGAATCATCGTAACTCAAGCACGCGGATCATCAACCTTAACCTTTCACTTATATATGCTAGTATAGGCACCTGTCCCCATGAGCTTGGCCTCCCGGTGAAAACCAACTCGTTAACCCGGAACCGCACAGGGCTTGGGTCGTACATTCACCTCATATTCACATCATTTCTCATATACGGAGGCAGCCTCGGCGTAACCCCTATGATGCTTGTTTAGAGGGAACCCATACTAAAATACACAAGTTTCTAGTTAAGCCCTACCCATAATCAGGTATTGTGGGGGTACTTGTATAATTGGTAGGGTATCGCATTCAAACCCATATCAGTTTTATATCAAAAATCACCATCTTCTCTTGGTCATATTCACCTTCAAAGTCATTCAATGGAATGAATCATCATTCCAAGGTTTCAAATTCATTTCAAAGTCATATGTTCCCATCTAGAGTAGTCAAATTTTATTTGATTAGCACTAGCAACTATCTCATGAGGGGTGCTATCTAGATTTGAGTGTTTCTAAGCTAACCTTTAATCTTGTTCTACTCTATACCTAGTGAATCATAAATCAAAAAGTACTTTGAAGTAAATAAGCAAAAGTAATTGCAAGGTAAAAACATGGGATAGGTAATACATAAAATTAAATGGGTGATGGTGCCTTGCTCTTGTAGAGCTTTGCATCATGGTGGTTTAGCAAGAGTATTAGCTTGCCTTGAGCAGAGTAGTTATCGAAGTTCTCCTCTTCTTCTTGGGAGTAGGCTTCCTCCTCTTGATATTCCTCGTTACTAGCGTCTATATACGAATACGAGGTATAAATACTAAACCAAGCTCACATACTAAACTAGAAACACTCAAAAGAGTCCACACACTAATCCTATCATCAATCAAACATGGCATGGTGGATTATTTGATTAATCTTTAATTAAGGGAAAATAATTTCCTCTCATTATTCCTATTTCTTTAATTTGGTATTTAGATCCTTAGAGAAATTAATTTCTTCTCATTACATCTTATTAAGATTTAATCTCTTCATATAATAATCGGTATGAAATATAGGTTGACCAAAGTCAACATTTCATATCTATTATATGTGAGTATAATTTAATTGAAGTGCTACACTTCACATAGTTTAATACTAACATTTAAATGAATTAAAATCTCTAAGTAATACTTATCAAGGGTTCATTAGCCTAAGTCTTTCCCCCTGGTTATATTACTTAGGATCAAGATTTAAATGAGAGAGTAGCTCTCATACTATTTGTTAAATTTGAATTTCAAGTTTAATTGCTCTAGAATTGACTACATAGCCATTTAATTTGATCCAGTCCATGATCATACAAACAACTTGTCTATGTTATTGCATAATCAATTAGAGGACATCATTTGTGATTTATTAGAGTTGGAATCAATTCAAAATCTATTATGGTTGAATTTTGAATAAAGTTTGAATGTACAAAAGTCCCTGTCTTGTTATTTTTATCAGGTTAATTCTACTTTGAATTTGGAGGTGGGACCAGTGGCATTGGTTAGATAAATTCATGGGCTTTCCAACGGTATAAAGTTTGCTAATTTTGGTTTGGCAGATTTCAAACTATTCAAATTTTACTAAACCATCTGCATAACAATTTGAATTAAGATTAAAACCAGATTTGAATCGTGGGCTTAGGCGGGAAACACTATCGGGCCGAAACGGTATTTAAACCCACTGCGCAGCCCAACAAGCATCTGGTGCGCTTGGGCCGCACTGACGAGGTGGGGGCCACCCGTCAGTGTGTTTTAACACAGCGAAACGGTATGAGCAATTTAGGCCGTAGGATTAGAAATGAGATCGACGGCGTGTGAGCGTCGTCGTCTCCGACGAGAGGCGAGCTCACTGGCGGCGAGCCTAGGGGGTCGGGGAGCCTACCAGGCCGTTGCAGGTGTCCGGCAAGCTGTGCGCGGAGAAGTGGTTGTCGACGAGGAACAGCCTTGGTGCAGCGGCGGCGCTCGGGAGGCTCCAGTGACGCAGAGCTTCCGCGAGCTCCGGCGGACTTGAGCTTGCAATTCGGGCAGCTCCGGCGGTGGGTGGTGAAATTGACTGGGGGAGATTGCTCAGGGAGGAGAGGGGAGTGGATGGTGTGAAGAAAGGAGGAGCCGATCGCCTCTATTTATAGGGTCGAGGGGTGGCCGCGGGGTGCTGCAAGGGCGCGTCGACGGCGTGGCCTCTCCGGCGATCGAAAGGGCAAGGCGAGGACAGCATCTTGTAGGAGGCGTTCTAGCGATGCTCCAGGACTAGCTAGCGCAGAGAAAGGGTGAGAGGATGGCTCGGGCGCGTGCGATGAGTGCGGCAGTACCCGCGGTACTTCGCCGGCGAGGACGACGGTGACGAGGCCTCCGCAGGCGTTTGAGTGTGGCTAGGTGGTAGAGGGCGTGGAGTAGATGCTCAACGTGGTGGTAGGGATGCAGGGGGAGGACGATCGCGTTCGAGTGGGCGACGTACTGGCGCGTCCAGAGCGCGCTCACCGCGTTGGCTGGCATGCTCTGGCATGGTTTTGGACACGCGTGTTCCGGCCAATGCCGTGGCTTGGCGATCGAGTGCAAGGTACTGGCGCGGTCCTTGTGCTTCCAAGATGCTCCAGGACAAGGAGATGGGTTGAGAAAGAGGCCAGAGAGAGTTGGGCCAAAGGTGGCCGGGTGTGCTTGACATGGTGGTTTTCTCCATACTTTTCCACTTTCTACCAAGCCATAGCATGTACCAAGCTTGATGCAGGGGATCATAGAGGTAGCTAATGATCACCGAGAGAAAGTTGGTTTAGGCAAGAAACCATTGGATAATAGCATGTAACACTAATTTGCAAACTATGCCTCGCCAAGTGTTTGATTAAATGGCCGCAAGAACTTTTTGTTTGAATTTTGGTTTTCTTTTTGGTGGATCTCATTTATATAATTAATGTGTTGGATTGGTGGTGGTTTTGCTCAATTTGGAGTTGTTTTGCAAAATGGCAAAAGTGACATGATCTTCTCTTTATTTCAACATCACTACTTGTCACCTTTATACTGGTCAACCTAGTCAACTCTAGCCATGGTGGTCAACATCAAAGTTACTCACCTTGACATGGTCTTGGATGACATGGCTTTGGTTGACCTAGTTTAGTTCAAGAGTTGAGAGAACCAGAGGGGTAAAGTAGTGAAGAAAATATTTTTGGGCCATATGACCATTATCATATGTATGAAGAAATTTTGATTTCCTTGTGTTTGATTCTTGATCCAAGGATGCAATTGTGTTAGTTTATCATATTAAAGTATTTTACAAGCAAGAGGGCAAGCAATTATGGCCTAGGGTGAAGAGTTGCAATTTGGCATATTGTGTATGTAAGTGAAATATGGGTTTTTCCCATTTTCTTCATTTCTTCTCAAACTAGGGTTTGATCATCTTTGTTAGGGTTCAAATAGCAATTGATAATCATACTAACACTCATCATGGCAATTGCACAAAAGAAAATCACTCAAATGCATGAAACTATATGTGGCACTATATGCATAGAAAAAGTTTTTGTTTGTTGCAAATTTTGAGTAATTGAAACTCTCTCT
>NC_061510.1:232968949-233001182 GCF_022539505.1 Lolium rigidum | reverse complement strand
CTTGGGATGTTACAGTAGTTGACGAAGACCCCAAACCCCCTGTCCGCCTACTGTCACGCCTCGGTCCTGATGTCCTCGAACAAGGAAGCCACCGAGGGACACGCATATTTTCGAATACATCTCCATGTTCTCTAGAACAAACCCCTACAGTTCGGTGCATCCCGTTAAACGACCAATGATCTGAGTAAATAGAAAATGACCAATTAACACTAAAAAAAGTGAATTGAGCATGGGTCCGAGTGGCTTCAGTGAATTCAAGAGCTTTAGGGATAAAGGTCTTATAAGGCCATATGGGCTTAATTATGCATCCTCTCAGAGCTGGAGAGCCTACCACAAAGGCCCAAACAACTAAGGGCTGTCCCAATATTTTATTTTGAAATTAAATTAGCAGCTGCAGCTATCTGGAACAAGATCCCCCCCTCACAAGTAAAATCTGGAACAAGATTTGGCTTATTTAAAATATAAAGGGAGATATTTGGCTGATTGCACCAACCAAGGGAAAATTTGTTTCCTTTGAACGGCAATACAGTTAGATGCACAGGCGATGGCATGGAAATGAGGAAATCCAGGCTAAGAAAGTCAACACGTCAGAATCTCAATTATAAATATATATATATATATATATATATATATATATATATATATATATATATATATATATATATCACAGATAATAATTTAAATCCAAAGATAAGATACTGGTTTTAAAGAATTCCAAACAACAATTGAAAATAGGATTTTACATAGTCTTAATGGCAAGATTTGGCTCATTTCAATTGTGGCTACGAGGCTGAAAATTAATGCGGACATGGATTGTTTACCAGGTTCGCATGTACCCTTTCCCCTATATAACAAGAACCACGCATGTACTTTTCAAGAACACCAGAAGAAGAGTTTTTAGCAACACACAAACATAATAAAGGAGTATTAAGTTTCATCATCCAGATCCTCGATCATGGCCCTTCTTCTCAGCAAGGATACGAGGGCACTGCTCCTAGCGGTTTTTGCTGTTATGGCCGTGGCTATGATGGTTTTGTCCTCGTGCAATGCACAAGGTATATATCCATTAATTCTATATAATCTCCTGAGCTTGACGCCATTGTCTTGAATACTTTTTTTTGCAGGTAGTCTTGAATACTTGACATACTATTATTTTGCGTCATGTTTCGTTTCTTAATTCTTTAGTTTTCGCGTACGGTAATGAGAGCATGTTGCTATTGATTTGCAGACGACTACTGCCATGAGATCGTACCGTGCAACGAGACGACCTGCCCGAATTTCTGCTCCAAGAATAACTTCAAGAACTTCCAGGCGTACTGCAAGCCAGGAGAGCACTACGACTACTTGTCCTGCTGCTGCCACGTTTGACGCATCCACCATGGCCGGCTGCTCTAGCTAGCTTGCTGCACCTCCACCCGTCTGTCCATCCATCACCCATCGAGAGCAATGTTAATCTATGACGGTTGATTAGTTTCGTGTGTTCATTCATGTGAACCTGGATCGAGAGATATTAATTAATAAATGTATTGCTCCTTATGATTATGATTTCATTGTCCTATCAAATTTTAGCTCATCTATAAAAACAAGAGACGATTCCTATACTATAAACCATCTGAACTTTTGTAAGATGCTCCGAACTAATTTGGATCATTACCTACTGTTTGGGTTGATGAACTGCTGGCTTTTATTACTACTTTGTTAATTGACGATGTAACTATTATATGAGTAATAAAGCTCACAACAGAGTCATGTTGTTTCCCTCAATTTTATTTTGTGGATCTTCCATTTCCTTCGAGTAGGAAGTAAGCTTATATATTTGGAAATTGAGCATAAGAGGATCCGTGCATTTGGAAACTACCAATCAACAATGCGAAAAATTATACTAATATATATATATATATTCGTGCCACATAAAAGGAAAGAAGATTGAACAGAACCCATAATCTTTTGTGAGATTAGATCCTTTTTTACATGACATTTCGATTGTGTCACAGCGGCGCGGCGATACGGAACGGCGACCTGCCCCTCATCAGCCGTGGCGGCGTTCCCATGTTGTGGAAAGGGAGCTCATGGTCGGAAACGGAGCTCTTTCTTCTTGGACGGCATCAGAAGAAAATGATAGAGCCATGGCGTTTTGTGGAGCTCGTGGCGACAGTATAGTCCGGGTACGCGCACGGCCGACCGTCTAGGGCAAACGCTCGGCCAACAGCATGATGGGGCGGTCAGGCTCCGGGCTGAGGGCATCTCCAAGGAGGGGACGGGTGATTTATAAAAAAGGAGGGGACGGGTCCAGCGGGTTGACCTTGTAGTAGCCGGGGCGTTCGCGGAGATGCAAACGCGGTCTAAATATGCGGCACGTTTTCGTCTTCGCAGATGCTATACGGCCACGCCAAGTGATCGCGTTGGTTGTATCCGTATCCGCAAGGAAGTGACTAGGTAAGTAAAATAGTTCCTCATTACTATTGATTAGCCAAAAGGATCATCTTTAAAGAGATGGTTAGTCAAGTTAACCTAAAACTACAATGCCCGTACCTACTCGCCGTCGCGCGGCCTACCACCCGCTGCCCGCCGCTCACGTTCCCCTCTCTAGCGTCGTTGAAAGGACATGGAGCCCCATGTGTGGTTTTGGTAATTGATGACAATTCCTATGGACTAATGGTTGTATTAAGGTTGTCTCTTAGGTCGTGTCCATAGGCAATGCTTGAGCCATATGTTGGTCTCAAGATGCAAGATGAAGAAGATCGAGTACAAATGAAGAAGACGGTGTCGAAGAGGGATGAAAACGGTGTAGAAGATGAAGAGGGATGGAGACGACGTAGAAGATGGATGAAGACGGTGCCATGTATGTTGGATGAAGATGGTGGCATGTACATTGTTGAAGTGGGATGAAGACGGAGCTTACCGGCTCGAGTGGAATGCGCAAGGATAAGGTTTATGTTCGATAGGATAGTTGGTCGCATCATCGGAGAGAGCTCAAACCTTGCATCTCGTGTTTCTTGGTTGTTGTTGGTTCTTATCCATGAGATGTTTTAGAGCTTGTGTTCACCCTCATGACAAGCTCTAGCTCATCGGAAACGGATTCCGGATGCATCTCATGTTGCGTGTTCGAGTTGGATGATTTTTTCGGTTTACAGTATTAAGAGGTTGCACCTCTAGATTCATAAGAAAATCATCCTCCACTCTTTTCCTTCATTTTCCAATAGCCCAACTCCCACCAGCACGTCTCCCTCTCTCCCCAGCTTGGCCCGACCGCGTCCCACTGGCACCCAGTCCCGCGCTGGCCCACCGCCCCAGCCTCCCCGGCCCAGTTAGCGCCCCGCAGCAGCCCGCCGCCGGCTCCCCCGACGTGTTCGATCGCTCGACGCGCTCAGCTCCAAGGCGCGCGTTGACTTCTACTCGAGGAGCCGCCGCTTGCATTCGCGCGCCTTGCTCCATCCACGGGCCGGCCCAACTACTTCCTTCTCAACCCAGGCGAGCGCCTCTTCTCCATTTTTCATGTCTGCCTTCTCTGATTGCACAGTTCTCACATGGTAGGTACTACCGGCCCAACAGGCGGTAGTACCGGCCCAGAACCTATTTTCTGCATAGTTTTCTGTGTTATTTTATACGATGGTGGTACTATCGGTTGCACAAGAGGTAGTACCGGTCGGGCGCGCTTCTGCCTTTCTGATCGTTTTTCTGCCCCAACAACTATATTTTGGAGCCCCTATTTATACCCTTCTTCCACCTCATCCCACTAGCTCTTCAACATCTATTCTCTCCTCCTTTGTTGATCTTGAAGAGCTTGATTCCCCTCATGAGAGAGGAGATCTAGATCTAGTGCTCCACCAAGTTAATCCCCCTCCTTCTGAGGGGATCTTGCTAGATCTAGATCTTGGAGTAATTTGGTGTTCCTTCTCCTATTTTGTTCTTTCTCCCTTATTCTCCTAATAGCTTTTGTAGCTTTGTTGGAATTTGGGAGAGATGGACTTGGGCATCTTAGTGGGGTTCTTAGCCATTGCATTAGGTGCATCGGTTTGGGTTCTCTCCGGGCTTGTTGACCTTAGTGGTGTTGTTGCCTTCGTGGCCTTGTCGTCTTTGTGGTGTGGTAGCCTTTGTGGCCTTGTTGCCTTTGTGGCGTAGTAGCCTTTGTGGCGTTGTTGTCTTTGTGGCGCGTTGTAGCCTTTGTGGCTTTGGAGTCGTTTGTGGCGCGTTGGAGCCTTTGTGGCCTTGTTGCCGTGTGTGGCGTGTTGTAGCCTTTGTGGCCTTGTACTTGAGAGCCTCTGGTGTTGTGGAGTTTGCCTAAAGCTTGATACTTGGGTGTTTGCCTCAAGCTTGTACGGGTTCGGTGAACAACATCAAGGGTCCCTTAGTGGATCGAGGCTTTTCCTTTGGTGGGAAAGGCTCGAGGAGAATACGGTGGCCCTAGCGGCTCATTGGAGTGCCTTGTGCCTCCACGCCACTCCAACGGAGACGTAGCACCCGGAAGGGTGTGAACTTGGGGACATCATCATCTCCTCGTGCACCGGTTACTTCTCAACCCGAACTCCTTTACCTATGCGATTTACATTGTGATAGCCTTCGTGCTTGATGTTCTATATCTAGTTTGCTATCACTTTGTTGCTCATCATGCTTAGGATAGATTATTGGTTCACATAGGCAAACCCTAGTTGATAGGCTTTGTGCTTAACAAGTAAATCATAGTTTTATTCTGCCTTGTTAAGTCCTCAAGTATTCATGTAGAACGCCTTCATATTCGCAAACGATTCGAGTTAGGAAATCTTATGCGAAATTTTACCCTTTCACACACGCGGTATTTAACCGCGTGCGATTTAGAAGTCCACCACTCATCCATGCGTTGTGACGGGCTTAGTAAATTTTCTAGAATGGGTCATTTCAGCATGTGTGAAATCATGTTATGTAATAAGTGATCCTCTCTTTAAATAGCAATATATGTCATCATTCTTAGATGATATTTCTATTATTTTGGTAATTACCACCTCCATTATTCGCCCTTGATCATATCATGTACAATGGTAGGAAAGATATGCTTTCTCTTAGTAATCCACGTTATCTAGATCTTTTATTGTCATCATTTATCGTCATGTACAACACATGTACAACACATCATCTTATTTCATATATCATCTTTTATTGTCATCCCTTGCAATAAATGAGAATTAGTTATTTTTAGTATGAAATTGTGTGTCTAAGATAAGACAAGTAGTACAATGGAGAAAATAGTCTTCTCTTATTTCATAAGAGATCATCCCTTAGCTAAGGAAAGACAATCTTCTCTTTCTTCTTTCTCTCTCCTCCAACTCAGCAAAAATCCGACGTGGCAACTAAGACTGACGACACCTCATTGTACATGTCCATAGGCAAACACGAAAAATACATGTGGATGCAGGCAAGCACGCACTTACACCACCACCAAAACTCATTCTAAGACAACTCTCTGAAGACATGTGACACAGAGCTTCAACTAAGATACCACAAACATTTTGATATCAGCGCATATATGTGTCATTCACCAAAACCAATGTCGCCTTGTCTAGGAGGGACACTGACGATATGTCAATCTTTGGGTTAGACCTCTGAAGCAGTGCTTGGTTCTCTGGTCCACGAGATCTTGTGAATTGCGTGATAGAGAACCATCGGCCTATTTGGTAACCACTTTAATTTTCATGGCCCAGCAAGATATTTGATTATTGATTCTCGGGATTGTGATATTGAAAGTTAATGGAGAGAATACAAAATCAAGAAAATATCCTTGCCCTATATAAACACAACAAGGAATACTAATTTACAAACTATTACTACTCAACTAGCTAGTTCCCTTGAGATGGTACTTGTCAGCTGGAACAACAAGGGGGTTGCAGCTGCGCACTCTATGGCGCTTGTACTTTTAATGGTTGTCTTGATCATGTCCCATGTTTTCTCGTCCTGTGATGCATGTAAGTACTTCCTTTCCTCTTAATCGCTACGCCTCCAAACTTTTCAAGTCAATATGCCATGCAAGCATCAAACTGTTGGTAATTATTAATCAGATCATATTTGCAGCCGGGCCATACGAAATACAATGCATTAAAATCCAAGACTGCAGAGTCGCCAAGTGTAGGCAAGTGTGCAAAGACTATGGACTCGATCCGGCTTCAGGGTACTGCTCACCGGCACCGGATAATGGAATGAAGTGCTGTTGCACCCCGGTGCCGCCTCGCCGGATACGACTGTGACAAGCGCGGCTCTCTCACTGCTGGAACGTACGGAGGATTATACGATATAAATAAATTCATGCGTATAACCAGGAGATCGGCTTTGCATACGTAATACTATATAAAGCAATTTGCATCTTTTTTTCGAGAGACCGCGACTGCTTGCCTTATCTATACCTAATAATAAAGGGAAAAGCGTTTCCGTGGTTTGGTCCGTTGATTTGGTTTGGTCGTCTGTTCGTCATGTGTTGTTTCCTCCCGCGCGAGAGAAAAAAGCAGTAACGTTTTCGTCGGTCCAACTAAAAGAGTCTGGAGTGGAGACGGAGTCAGCGTACAAGTTCAAAAAAAAACGCATATCCGTCGAACAGAACACGTCACGTACAACATCTCTCCATCACAAACCTATCTATACCTACCAGTAATGCTACACGTACGGACGAAATTGGTTACGGAACGCTACGCGCTGACGTGACTAGCTTAGGTGGAGCCAGCGTGGAAAACTTCTCGATCGATCGGTGATGTGCGAAAGAAATAAGCTACGAAAATACCCCCATCTTCCCAGCGGAGATCCCCTCTTCCGCGACGGCGCCGCGACCCAGCACTGATCCGCAGCGGCGTGGCGACCTAACCCTCGTCGGCGGCGGAGGCGCGGAGACCTAGCCCTCGTCGTCGGCGGCGCGGCCACCTAGCCATCGTCATGGGCAGCACAGGGACTTGGCCCTCAGCGGCAGCGGTGATGCCCCCTGTTTTGGAGCTAGACGGCGACCTGCAACAGAGCGATCGAGCTCTCGTCGGAGGCAGCGCGACGACTTCCCCTCCCTGGCGGATATGGAGCTCATCAAAGTTTGTCTTTAAAACTCTATTTTTCAGAAGTACCATTGCTAGTGGCGCCTTGATAATTTTATTTGGCTTCTGCTCCTAATGCAGCTCTCATTCAGTTTCAGTCGTGGGTATGCAATGGCTGGACGGATGCAACCTCCAGGGAGATGAAACCGAGAGGATTGCCACTGGATTGCCGTCAGATTCTTTTATGCAGGAGCATATGTACAAGTTTCGTAATGGATAGTCCTGAGAGGATGGAATGTACATTGCAGCCTGTAGTAGAATTAGTGAATGTGGGAATAAGGTTGGCTGTAGTAGGATGGAATGTACAGTGCAGCATGTAGTAGGACTAGGACCTGTCAGTGTAAAGTTGTGTGGCACAATTTTTGTACCATTCAATTGTGTAAGCTTCAAATTCAAAATTATATGAGTACAAATTGTTCAGTACCTGCACTTTGTTTCTGTCCGTGTGCCATGTTGTACTGCTGCTACCTCATGGTTTGACGACCAATTTGCTCCACTACAAGGTTCTTGTTTGTAGTTCTGGGATTTGCATTTACAAGCTGCTTGGTTAGTTTTCAAGCTGACAACATTCTGAACTCAAAAAGAGTTGACTTCCTACAAGGTTCTTGTTTGTAGTTCTGGGATTTGCATTTAGAAGCTGCTTGGTTAGTTTTCAAGCTGACAACATTCTAAACTCAAAAAGAGTTGACTTCCATTTGCTATTAATCTTTCTGCTATGTGGCAGGTCTTAGAGAAAATCATGGTTATGCACATGATTGAATAGTACATGCCAGAGAGTTTCTGGGAGCAAATGTTGCTGGTAGCTTTGTATGCGAAAACATCAATTCGTTTACTTTCTACTACCCTGTGCCTATTAGCTATTACATTAAAATTGCCAAGTACATAGAAAACCATAAGGTCTGCATCCAACATACTTAAACTACAAAAATCATGTCTAACTCTGATCCATCGCATCGTTGGGCTCTCTGATTTCAGTATAATGTAATTGTGGTGAACTGGATAGAGCAGTAGAGTTTTGCTGAACTTGAAACAACATGCTTGTATATTTTCCTAGAATCGGAGGCATAACAACAGGCGCTGAACCTCCAGGCAGTAATGCAGCCGTCATTGTTGGATTTATGTTGCTAATGCCAATTTCAAATGATTCCTGCACCAAACAAAGTTACAAGGTGAATTGGATGTCGAAGTACTTACTAGATATAAATCCCTGCGGCAAATATACCTGAATTGCTCCATATGGTACTGCAGCTTGCATGGTTGCATTCATGTCAAATCTACTAATATCCAAGTTAACTAATCCCTGCAACAAAAGAAAATCATAAAATGATTTGGATCTCAAAGAATTTATTAGAAATAGAGATACGAGAAAGAAACATACCTCAGATGTTCCATATGGGAGTGGAGTTTTAATAGTTGGATTTATGCTACCAGAACTAGTGCCCAATTCAAAAGATTCCTGCTTCAGATAAATTCATTAAATGAGATGGATGCCCAAGTATGTATTAAAAATAAAAAGATGGGAAACAAGGATACTTTAATGGTCCTACTACAAGCTTTTCCATCCAAATAAAGTAGACGATTGTTGAATAGTTACAGAACAAAAATACCTACCTCATGTTCCATATGCTCTTGATGTAGAATGTCATTCTCCATTAATTTTATTTTTGTATTCGATCTTTTATTTCTCAAATTCATGGAGCGAGCCTCCAATAAATAATAAATAAGTGAAGTTTAAAGATGAAGAGCTTTCAAGATTTTTTTTTGAAGAAATACCTTTTTTTCAGCTTCCTTCTTCTCCTTTTGTGCAGCTTTCTTCTTCTCTCGTTGTTCAGTTTTCTTCTTCTTTTCTCTTGCTTGACGAATAAGCTTATCAACCTTAGATTCTTTTCTCACTGAAGGAGGACGTCCGGCACATCTAACGGCTATAGGACTTAATATGGCCTTACTTGTATTCTCCCCATTAGAAGGTGCATCTTCCTGTGTACCATGCTGCTCCTTATTATTCTCAGAACTTGAGTTACTAGATGGTTCAATTTTCAGACTGCGGATTTGTTCAATTAAAGAATTGCATGAATCCTCTGACATGGCGCCTAGCTCTGCAACTGGGAAAAAAATATTGCACAACTTGTCAAAACGTTTTGCAACAGGAGTGGAATCCATGCCACCATATGTGCACCGAATAAAGTTGTGCTTTCTTTTCACATGTTTTCTCCAACGATCAAGGATGTACTGTGAAGGAACCTGCTTGATTTTCTTGTGAGTCAGCACACATAACACATGCCTACAGATAATACCTCTGAACTCAAAACGGCGACATGAACACTTAACTTCGAACTCTTCCGCATTGAAATATACATGGTACACATAATCTTTTCTCCATCCTTCATCTTTGTCAATTAGCACATCCTCGATTATTTTGAACGTTTCTATCGCCCCTTCTTTTTGTATAAAGTTCCGGTCACAATACAGCATGTGTGCTAGCTCCTCTTGAAACTCTTTGAACTTCGAATTTGTATAGACTGCTTGAAACTGCTTCTCAATGTCAAAGTGTGTGATACAAGGTATGGTTGAATGGAAAGAACTAAAATCAGCAAGTATCTCCTTCTCAACTTTATCACGAAGAGCATTCTCATATTGACTAGTAAAATGTTTTAATGTTGTCTTGGCATTAACATACCCATCAAAGAAGGCATGCATACTCTCACTACGTTGTGTAGTGGACATGCCTGCCCAAAAGGCATCTTTCACAAATGCTGGAACCCAACGGTGCCTATTGTCATAGAGCCCTTTAAGCCATTCATTATCAGCAATATTATACCTCTCAAGCAACCGCATCCAAGAACTTTCAAAATCTGTAATTGTTAACGAATCATAAACTGCTTTCCCAATTGCAGTCTTGATGTACTCATATTCCTCATATCCACCTAACTTCTCAGGTAGCTTCTTCATTATATGCCACAAACACCACCTATATCGAGCATCTGGAAAAACTATTTCTACCGCGTTCTGAATTGCTTTTGCTTGATCGGTAACAATAGCTCTTGGTTGACGATTTGACATACATGTCAGCCATGCTTGAAATAACCAAACAAATGTGGGAGTATCTTCATTTGATAATAAAGCACATCCTAGCAACACAGATTGTCCATGATGATTCACTCCAACAAAGGAAGCAAATGGCATATCATATTTGTTCACCAAGTATGTCGTGTCAAAAGTTATAACGTCATCAAAGGAGTCATAAACTGCTCTACTTCTTGCATCAGCCCAAAAGACATTCCTAAGTCGGGATTCATCATCAACATCCATCACACTAAAAAAGTTTGGATTGTCTGACTGCATTTTTATAAAATAGTCACGAACGGCCTCAGCATCACCACTTCCTAGTTTCAACCTTCTTGTTTTCTCTAGATAATTGCGGCATTCTTTCTCACCAAAAGTCAGATTTTCATGACCATCCGCTGCCACAACAAGAGAATTGAAGTTCTTGTTCACTCGTATTCCAGCTTGGTCATTCAACTCAAGCCTTCGCTTCGCATGCAAGTCCAACCTTTTGTTGCATCTAAATAACCGAGATTTATGTGGACTTAATGTATGATTATGATCCAAAATGACCGTAGAAATATGAAGCTTTCCATCCAGACCACGAACAATATTAACTTTAGCTTTACATCCTAAACCAGCTGTTGGATTTGGCTTCAACATATTTTTTGAGTTGGACTCAGTCTTACCATGACGAGAGCAACAAAGTGTAAGGTATTTTAATTCTCCCTTTTCATCTCTGTTTGAGCTTCTTCTTGTCACACCAAACCCTTTTGCTTTACCATAATTTTGGTAGTACTCTCGCACATCATTCTCAGTATCAAATGTCATCCCTAATTCAGGATCTTCAAGTAACACATCTGCTACAGCTGTACCGTCGTCCTGTTCAAGTTCCACACTGCTTTTCTTCTGTTGCTGGATGCCATCGTCATCACTTGAAATAGACATGTCACTTGATTCTTGAACACAACCAGCCTCATCAACCATTTCTGTAAATCATGCTAATATTAAGAATTATATTTGAAAGGAGTACATGAAACTAACAACATACAGAATTAGTCAGACCAACTGAATACTCCGTCGCTCGAGGTAATGGACTACTACGTGTGTGCATTGTGACCATTGTCCCCTAAAATTACAAGTACTTATTATACTACAGTACCATCCATGCAGTACATTGTACTAGTAGTCATTAGCAGTACATCATGTATTCAAATAAAAAGGGACCGAGGGGAATGATAGCTTGTACTGATGTATCTGATAACGAGATATCTGGTCATTGAGCAGCTGGTGCTAATTAGGTGGTGACCAAATCACACACTGCATACAAATCAGCAATTTGTGTCATGACGAAGGGATGTGCCACATCTTTTTTTGCACCAAACAAATGAAATAGAAAAGGCATTCGATCAAGAAGAGCAAACAGATGTAATGCATCGACCAGTGACCACGAAAAGCATGACAATTGCAGACAAAAAAATTGAACATAGCAGAATACCAAGATTACCTGCTAATGCAGACGGACAAGGATCACACCAGATAATCTGTGTTTGACCTGAACCTGCCCTGGAAAGATCTCTCAGCAGCTACCAACAGCAAAACTTACGGTGCAATTCGCCGGCATCTATCAACGGCACGACGGCGAGGTCCACTGCTGGCTGACAACGATCGTGAACTACCGGTGTGCGGCCCGATCGTTTATGGCGGCGCGATGGAGGAACTTGGGCATGGTCGATCTGAACCAAGGGCAGAATATACGGAGCACAGCTTTAGCGTTTTGTTGCAAAATTAGCGGGACATCCTTTTTGGTAGCAAAATTAGCACGCATCCTGTTTTTTCTTTTCTCTCTTTCGTTCAGTGGCCACGTGAGATTTCTTCCGAGTCAGCGCGTAACTTTCCGTAACTCTCCGTACGTGTAGCATTTAATAAAGGAAGTAAGGTTTCTCCCTCAATTTTTCGTCCGTTTTTTTACTGCCCCTACCTTACAGTGGAAATTACGGCCAGCTGCCACCGTAAAACTGAAAACGGTTCGTTTGATCGCTTCGTTTTGTATCGCTGGGTGTGGGCCGCCGTTTCATCTGCTTACGATAGCCTTCCGTCGTGCGTAGGGGCAGCCCAATAGGTTGGTCGCGTAAGACATCCCAATTTTTTTTTGCGGGGTCCAGCCCAATTAAGATTGTAAGCGCCCTCCTCGGTTCCACCTGTCCCCGTATATAAACTGGTGAACGATGGGACTGGCTGCATAGGGTTTCGGCGCCACCACCATTGCCGCCCACCATCCAGATCGGCGGATTCGTTGGTGCTCGGCTGCTTGCCATGGCAGGTGCATGCATCCGCTGCCCTTGTGATCATCTTGCGGATGCGAGTTTTACGCTGGAGTAGCTTTTTCACGTGGTGCCGTCCATGCTCCTCGGCTCCTCGCGTGGCTCACTTGGGGGACGGGGGGTCTCTCAAGATCTTGGAGTTGCAGGCGGACATGCTGATGCCTTCAGATCTTGACCATGGATTCCAAAGCTGCAGTTGAGCTCGCTGCTCCTGTCCTGATCTGCTTTTTTTTTTATTACAGTGCAGATGCATATGAGCGTGGAGATGATGAGGCTTAAGTTTCATGCTTTCATGTTCCAGATTAGCTAGATGGACGGGTTCTACTTTTTCGCGCTGACGGGTAAGGTCGACATCATTGTAGAGGTCATCAAGATCCAATCAAAGGTCGTCGGCAGCTGCTTGAGATCTCGACGGCTGGCCAAAACCCCGAAGGAAGGACCCCGCGCGACCGCCGACGACTGGGAAAGAAGCAGCTGTTTCCCCAATCTTTATGATCATGACGATGGATTTGTAGGCGGAATCATCGGATTTGGTCAATATGTGCGCCGGCGACTGGGAAGGGAACAGTTATTTCCCCAAACTTTATGATTATGACGATGGATTTGGAGGCGGAATCATGGATTTTGTCAATATGTGTCAGTTTGTATTGTTCTTCTTTGTTTTTAACTCCACGATTTCCCTTGGTGCTCTGCCTTTGTACTTCACCAGATTGCCATTGTCCTATCTGGCAGCGGAGGCAACTACGGATGAAGACGACTAGGGGGAATGTGTTGTTTCGGGGCATGATCCGGCCGACATTCTCGTGAGCATGAAGGAAGTTCACCGGGGTGTTCGACCAGGCGCCCAGAGCTACCGATGACCGGCTACTGATCAAGACGCAACAGAGTATGAAGCACAGAGACGTCTCCAGGTTCAGGTTAAGATATCTGAAGAGATTGGGGAAACAGCTGCTATCGGTACTAATGCATCCCTATTATTCTTCTTTGCTTCGCACGGTATACCTATGGTGGGAGAAGTAAGTCATGTAACAGCTCGTTAGGCTGTCTAGGATAATCACATTCAAAGCAAAATAGTGTGCTTGACAATCGACTTAAGTATTTTTTGCGACGAGTAGAAGCTTCAACATGTATTTTTCCTCAAAGACTTATTTTACCTCATCTAAATTGTATGCCCGTTTGAGTCAAAGTTGCATTGGAGCACCTGTCCATTGGTAGACGGAATCAAATCATATCACTCTATAGTCTATATATGGGTGGGACCGTTTGGTTGGGTCGGTGCCAATGTTGTTGGGTTTATGGGTTGTGTTCGTGAATATCCATATTGAAAAAATAAAATTTGTAGCAACACACTAATCTATAATTATATTTGCTATATATAGTTTCTCTAAAAACTTATTAATAAGTATAAAGATGTTACACTGTATAAATGTTTGTTATATGAATTATTATAATTTTCTGTGTTGTATCGATACGGTAGTTAAAAGAAATAAAAATCTATAGATTACCGAAACTTGGTTGTAATAAAAATTAAAAAAAGATATACATGGGTGGTATACAGAGAGTGAGATTTTCTGGTACTATTAAAATATCAATGCAAAAACAAATATTGTTTTCCCGAGACATAGACTTTTTTTGTCCCATCGTGCTGCAATGTTGAGACATCGCAGCAACGCACTGGTGTTTTTGTATGACATGTACTGGTGTTTCATTAGTCCCTTGATCGGGTACCCGAAGCTCGCTTTCATGAAGAAGTGCATATAAATAATCAGATATCTTTTGCCAATTGAAATATTAAATATTAAATTTAATTTTCGTGATAAAAGTACTCCATCAACGGAAATATTCGAAAACAACTAGAGTAATAAGACATGGATAAAATCAAGTATTTTTTAAGTCTTTGCAGCACATCGATACATTGTACTTTTTTTATCCCGGTGCAACGCACGGGCACTTTTGCTAGTCCTACCCAAACTAAAAGAACATACCGTACCGTAGCTTAGCCAGAGCTTGGCCCGAATCGTATCGTATCTTAACTCATTGCACCGCATCTACGGAACGAGAGGCGCGGCAGAGACAACTCTCGCCGGTAGACGCAACGACGATGATTGGTTCCGGCCAGCAGTCCCCCCTTACCGCGGCCGTCCGACTCCGGTGGTGTGCCAGTGCTCGTTGTTGGCCAAAACAGGCTCCTCGCCGATGAGAGCACGGACACCAACCTGGTATTCTCACCAGCTCGCGCTTCTGGCCGCTGGCGAGGGGCGAGACCTCCGCTTCTTCGGCACGTGGTGAGCTCGTCGAGTTCGTCTACTAAGTCGCAGAGGATGTGTCTCATGGCCGGTTCCGACGACGTCGCGTTCATGTACGACTAGCTCAACCGCCAATGCGGCTGCCGAGTGCCGACCCTGAGTGACCGAGTCTCGCGGGTTGATGGTTCATCAAGGCAAGATGAGGATGTATGAGTAGAGGAACATACGGTTATGCACCATGATTTATTTTCAGGTCGTGTTTGGACCATGGACACACACCCGCAAAAAAGCCATGGATCGTAGCCAGATTGATGTTGCAAAACACGTCTGATTGTTTTCTGGCAAGATGCAAACATACACGGCTTCACCTCCTGATTGATTTTCTTGGCTTAAACCAAATATGTGGATTCAGTCTAAAGATACGTGGCAAAATCATTCATCCTCGCGTTCTCGCCGGCGCCGACAACAAGCTTTGTCTAACAACCATCGCAGGCATGGTATCATCAACCTCTCGACGCTGCATCGTTTAGGATGAAATACAAGAAGCCAATATGGGACCAATCAACTATGATTGGTTATGTACACCTATCATCGGCTGGAGAAACAATTAAAATAGGTAATCACGTCTTATACCGTGCTAACATCTGCAATGACACATGGCAGAAGTTGTCAATGCTTAAATACAGCCCTGTTCTTCCAACAAACAATGGATATGGATTCATGAATTTGTCAGTTCAATCTCGATCACCTCAATGATTTACCTGACGGTGTGCCGCATGCCATGAGACATACCCAGACGAGCCGCCTTCAGTATACCTGAAGTAGAATATTTGTATTAGTATGTATTCTAGCCTTCCAAGGCCGCCACCGTTGACTTGTTGTGCGTGTTGCGTTGCGGTTGTCGACCTCCTGCTGGTTGGCTTTGTGTCGACGCCATCACGTCGTGTATGTGGAGGGGGGTTGATGTAGGTCCCAGAGCTAGACTGCACGCGGGGTAATTCTAGGAAAGGGAATAAGGTAGGCGCCAGTGAAAAAAAAAAGTGACTTTAATTTGCTGAAGTTTCAACAAGATGCCAACAATGAAAGACGAGGGAAAAATAATTGGTATTTTTCGTGATATAAATAGAAACATTTGTCTAAGATTGTTTGATGGATATGTTTAATTTATTTTAATTCTGTAGCAACGCACGGGCAAATGTCCTAGTCTTTATAAAAGAATAAGCAAACAATTTACATGAACCCATGGACTAATGCAATATGCCTCTCGGTCAGTCCGTCTGGTAGTTCTTAACAATCCTGTTTTAGTGTTTTTTCATGGCGTTTCAACAGAGTAGCTGGACGCGAGTCCCCAGTTTTTCTCCCTCTCAACGTTTTGGCTTATTGTATACTGGAGTTTCGTACGAATAAAGCTCACAACTTATTTGGTGTGAATGGATATAATTAAGCACCTGATGGTGGCGTCACTAGAGAGTCGAGCGGCACATTTTTTCCAGATATTGGATTGCGTAATGTATAGCGTCATTCTTCTACATAATACACAATCCAGTGCGAAAATTCAAATTTGTACCCAAGCTCATATGCTCCAGTTCCAGCTCGAACAAAAACAAATCAAAATCTGGATTTTCTTGACAAAGAACATGCAAATGTGTTCTGACCGCATCCAGCACTAGCAGATAAATAACACGTGCGGTGGTCTATGCAAAAGAAAACAAAATTCGATGTTGTATACATTATTTAGATTTATTATTTAATACACTTAGATTTATTCTTTTTAAAATATATTGCTACATGTATCTTTTCTTGGAGAATTTTGGCATGCTACTATAACACATGTTTATGTTTACTGTAAAAAATCAGAATTTTTTTATTTTGTTTGCCATTTTTTACGATTTTACTATTCAGGAACTAACGAGCTAGGGAGTAGAAACGACATGTCCACTTCAGTGTAACTTCTTTTTTGTTTAAAGTTTCTTCTCTTATTTAGCGGCAAGAGTAAATAATTAACAGGTATTTATAGTGCTAGCCATGCAAAATGATGTCACAATTTGTATTCAAAAATAATCTCAAAATATTGACAATTTTTGGGTTTAACAAATTTATCATGATTGAAAGTTATAATTCTGGAGACCACATATACATGCAAGGGAGTGACCGTGATGGCGATTTTTTTCTCCCTCTAAGAAATGACATTTAGTATAATGGGGAAACATGTCTTCTCTTAAGCGCAAGGAGATCATGTCTCAGTTAAGATAAGACATACTCTTATTTGTTCTCTATCTTTCAAGTTAGCAACTATTCTACGTTGCTTCAATAAGATAAGGTTGACTCTACTCCATTTAGTTTAGTTTCTTAGTTAGAATCCACACAATTGGATGAACTTAACTGATGTTTGTGAACTTTAAACTACTTTCGCTGATCTTTTTTTTTTACTTCCAACTCTGTTCCTTAACCTTAAAATATTGAGATGCACTTTCAAATGTATCGTACCAATTCCTATATAATACTAGTAAATATTTTAGAAATAAATCTTAAATAGTTCAATTAAACTGTTGAAGAAAATACATAAACACTGGTCCAAACGTTATTGCCAAGACGAGGAAAAATACTAATATATCTTGGGAAAGTACTCCCTCAGCTTGTCAATATATTTCGTATAACCTTTATCTGAAGCCTAAATTTGTAAATTATGTGTGACCAAGTATATAGGAAAGGGCATCAATGTTCACAATACAAAATGCATACGATATGGAACTATATTTTCATGGTGGTTCAACTAATATCAATTTTATATCATAGATTTTGATATTTCTTCCTATATAATAGGTCAAACTTATAAAGTTGTACTTTGACCACTTAGGTTAATTCCCACATATATAATGATTGGTCGCTTAAACCATCGTAATATATGGCTCTACGAACAAATCAAAGTAGTTCATGATGGGTTTTCTCTTCTCCAAAAAAAATATTGCTTGGTATTTCGACAATTAGTTTATTAATTACCATTTCATCGAGATACGTCTCCAAGCAATGCCTCTTAAGTAATTGCAAGAATGAAATTAATTCTAGCAATTCGTTGGAATGCGTTGTTGGTTTAGCCAACACATGGTACCTGGTGGTGTCTCTATACTCTACTACCCGAACGATACCATCATTTTTGTGGAACATTATATGAAAAATGATTATGAATATTTTGATACCTTGGTATCCCTATTCAGCATAGCAAGGCCTAAGTAAGGAGTGGAGAGTTGTGGAAGACCGGTGTGAGAAAAAAAAGTGAGTAGTTGGAAGGGCAAGCTACTGTTTTATGGTGGATAACTTGTTCTGATCACAAAGTGGTTCTCCTAGGTTTGCAGAGTTTGACGTCTTTCTTGAGATACCTAAAGAGGTCCAAAAAATAATGGACTATTATAGATCCAGCTCCTTCTATCCATATAATAAACACAAACGGTATATCAAGAAATACAGTTGAGCATAATATGTAGGACAAAATATTGAGAAGACTTGAAATAGAGACCCGCAAACAAAAAACAATGATTACAGATCTAGCTCAATAATAACTCTAGGATGGCGCTACCACCGTCCCACCCCTCCCACCTAAAACCCTAAATTCATCACCGGCGATCTCTTGAGGCGGTTGTGATCTGGTCTTTCTGATCTGATCATCGTGTTCGCCTCTCTCTGCTCTACAAGGTAACTAGTTTTTTCTCCCGTCCCCTCACCATGTCCTCGCCTGCATGGATCTGGAATGTGTCGTACTCCTCGGTGACTGATCTGGACAACGGAGTCCGCAACCTCTTGGATTGTGAGTTGCATCTTTGGCCAGCTAAGAGTTGGATCACATTGTTGGATGCAAACGGTACTCCAATCATTGGCAAGTTCTTTCACAAGGATGAAGATGCATTGGAGATTAGATCCGTGGTTGAGTTCTCGGCTTTCCATGTATTAGTAGGGATGTTAGATCTTGTTCCGGTGGCTGATCCGATTTCTATGGATCGACGTTGGAAAGTCTCTTATTCAACTGTTGTAGATCTAGACCATGGTCGTTTGAAAGCATATGATGGTACTCTGGTTTTGGTTGTCAAGGATAATTGGCTGTCATTGAGTAATGCAAAGGGGTATGTGATTGGTAGAAGGGGTGTAAAATCTAAGGATGCTTTCAGTATTGGTGAAAAACTCCTTTTCCCTAAGCACGTCGTCAGAATGGGTGTAGCTGTGGAGGCTCCTAAGATTGTGCAAGCTCCAGTTTTGGAGGCTGGATTAAATTCTGTGGCATCACCTAATATTCTACCTGCACATTCTTCTATCAAGAAGCACCCGAATAAGGATGTCAACTCTCGTAGTTATGATTCATTCAATTTGGTACAAGATGAGGGTTTAGAGGATCAGTCTTCTTTTGCCAATTCAGTGCATGCATCTCTATTTATGGGACTCGGTTTTTCTCATGGTCTTAATTTTGCCAAGGATGTGAAGAAAAAGTTTAATGTGGACGTGCATCCTTCATCCAAGACTGGGAATTTTTTGATGGTGGTATCTTTTGGACGTGCATCCTTCATCCAAGACTGGGAATTTTTTGATGGTGGTGTCTTTTGGACGTGCTAATTTTCGTATGGACGAAGATCTAGTCAGCATTGCCCTAGAATCAGTTCTTGGTGGATATTGTGGAAATTTAAAAGTGTCCTTGCTCAATGATAGAGTTTTTTCATTCTGTGTGTCTACCAAGGATGTTGGTTTTCATGTATTGAAACTGAGGAAATATTCTTCTCGGCAATTTCAGTGTTTTTTCCACCTTTGGGGTAGAGGAGGACCCAATTGGAAATGGGAATTCAATCGTTGGAATATGCAAGCAAAGAATGAATGGACTCTGGTTGGCTCGGCAAAAAAGACTTTGCAGAAGGGCCTAGTAGCTCTGAAAAGCAAAGTCCCTCGTTCAGCTTTGGCTAAATCACAGGCAAGTGGAAAGAAGTTGCATTTTGCTGAGAATATTCATTATGAAGCTAGTTTAGGATATAAGTGGCATGGGGCTCCAGTACAGAGTAATACTGTTCATGCTAATGTCTCAACTGATGAGGCCAATGTTTCTTCCAAGGGAAAAGGTCCTTTATTGGACGGCGAGTCAGCTCAAAATATATCTCAAGAACAAGTCAATAAATATTTTGAGAAAATGGTGGATGACATGGTATACAAGGTTTGGGCCTCTGGGCGTTTTTTGCATATGGGTCATAACACAAAAGATTGTACCAATGATATACGGTTGTCGGTCCCGCTACAGTTATGGACACTTGGAAAAGAATTGCTTGGGGACAAAGAGGAAATCGAAGAAAGTTTGGGTACCTAAACGGACTTCGGCAGATTCTGTACCTAATCTGGCCATAAATTCATTAAATACTGCTGCCGTTCCATCTTCTACTTCTTTTATTGCAAATCCCCTGACGTCAAAGCAGAGTCCTAACACCAACCCTACGCCACCGCCACCGCCAGACCTTGCCGCTCCAACTTGTTCGGAGGAGATGGCGGTTTTTGAGGTTGATCCCTTGCCATGGCTGGCGTGGGGGCACCAGATTATCGACCGTGGCCCAACTCCACGCACGTACTACTACGCCGCGTAAGATCCGCCGGAGCAGCATCAATCTTTCTACATTGCTACAGTTGATCCGCCACCGCCACCTCAGGGGGAGGAATTCTGGAGGGAACAGGTGCATAATTTCTTAGTTGGTCCCTTGCAGCGACATGTGATTTCGACTCAGCCTAGCTTGTTTGTTACTGGGATGTTTGAGCTTAGTAGCCCCAACTCTGTTAATGCACTGGTACAACATGGGCAGTATCAGATTCAAAATAGATCACTGCGTTTCTTGCATGTTGGAGCTGCGCCTCAGAATCATCGTGCAACGATAGGGTTTCGAAGGGGATGGCTAATGTTCCTCCGGGTGCATCCAGATTATAGGAATAACTTGGATATTGCAAATGCAGTCTCAACTTTTGATCAATATCACACCTGGAACAACAATCACCCAGTCAAGGACAGAGTTCTTGTATATGCTTCGTTTCCTTCTCCTCAATTGGTCCCCAGGGATGTTGTGTTTGGGAAATTTGCTACTGTAGGTGGTGTTAAGGAATCTTGGCCGACTGCTCCAGTCTATAGTCTTTCAGCTGAATTTGCAGATGTTTTGCCTGCTGATGAAGATCCAATGCCTTTGGATGGAAACCCACATCCTTTCCCTGGTGATTTGATGCCGAACCAGAATCTTTTTGTGAATCCCCAATACCCTGAGATAGGATGGGATGCAGTGCAGGATTTTCCTGGCAATGAAGGAGCACAAGGTAATGGGAATCAACAAGAGCAGATGGACAACATTCAGCAGGAGGAGCAGAAGTCAATGGTGTAGGGATTCGTAGCATAGAAAACAAAAAATTTCCTACCGCGAGAACGAAATCCAAGCCAAGATGCAATCTATAAGATGGTAGCTGATACGTCTCCGACGTATCGATAATTTCTTATGTTCCATGCCACATTATTGATGATATCTACATGTTTTATGCACACTTTATGTCATATTCGTGCATTTTCTGGAACTAACCTATTAACAAGATGCCGAAGAGCCGATTGCTGTTTTCTGCTGTTTTTGGTTTCAGAAATCCTAGTAACGAAATATTCTCGGAATTGGACGAAATCAACGCCCAGGGTCCTATTTTGCCACGAAGCTTCCAGAAGACCGAAGGAGAGTCGAAGTGGGGCCACGAGGCGCCGCCACACTAGGGCGGCGCGGCCCAGGTCTTGGCCGCGCCGGCTCGGCGTGTGGGGCCCTCGTGTGGCCCCCGCGTTGCCCTTCCGCCTACTTAAAGCCTCCGTCGCGAAACCCCCGGTACCGAGAGCCACGATACGGAAAACCTTACTGAGACGCCGCCGCCGCCAATCCCATCTCGGGGGATTCTGGAGATCTCCTCCGGCACCCTGCCGGAGAGGGGATTCATCTCCCGGTGACAAGGTATTAACTTGTCAATGCCTATGGATTATAGGCTAGGGTTTAGTTAGAAGTAGAGGGCAAGTAGATCTCGAAGGTTTCAGCCGAAAAGTACTCGACGATTATGAAAACTAGGGTTTGTGAACAATGATTCGATGATCTCTTTGTCCCTCGACTCCCCCTTTATATAGGAGGTGGAGCCGAGGATTTCGTTTCGTACAAGTTACAGAGTCCGGAACGATTTCTAACTCATCCCGCCAGATTACAAATAGCACTTCTTATTACAACTCTAACTTTCCTTAATATATCTTGGGCTCCCGAATCTTCTTATTCTTCGGATAATGGGCCTTCAGTAAACCCCGGGTACTATCTTCGGCAGGCCCATTTGGGATGCCTATGTCAGTAGCCCCCGAGATTTTGCTTGAATCGTAGAGTAAGGGAAAATCTCCACTGTTTATTTTTATTCGACAACTTAGACTTTTCTATATTTCTTCATATAAATTTCTATATTGTACAGGGATAATGGTAGTTGGGGCTAGTTCATCTGACGGATCAGGTACTAGTTAACTGCTCTAGTGGCAATCCGCAAAAACCTACTTCAAGATCACGTCCCTGGACATGATCTCTGGATACTGGTGCAAACTTCGACGAGTGCCGCTTAAGGTCTTACCAGTCTGTCGAGTCCCGGTCAAATTTATCGAGTACCTAACGCGTCCGTTAGGATTTTTCTTCGTATCTGTTGATACGGATAAAAGTAGCAGAGCGCAGTCTTCGGCGATGCCACGCCCAGCAGAACGGATCTGGGGTCTTACCTTCGCAAATTTGCGGCGTTCAGAAATTGATCGCAACTTTGGCGTTCTGAGAATATATTGTCGAGTGCTTTTCCGGCTGTTGGAATGGCACATTTTATCGAGTCAAATATGACTTACATTGTTCTCCCGATGGGAGTATATGTAGAGTTAATTATAACTCGAAATATACTCTCTTGCTTTTCTTTTCTTTTTTCTTTTTTAATTTCATCGGGCACGCGAACAGCGTTCCCGATGGGAGTAGCCCCCGAGGCTACAGCCAAGAACTTGTGCTTGGTTGTAGGCTCAACATTTTAGTCCACCTTGTCGCTATATTGTCATTATTTCCCGATATGATCTTCTTTTCATCTCTCGGGTGCGCGAACAGCGCTCCCGATGGGAGTAGCCCCCGAGGCTACAGTCAAGAACTTGTTCTTGGTTGTAGGCTCCCACAATTTCTATATTGCCATACTCGAAATTTTACTTTTATCGAAGTAGCCCCCGAGCATTTGGGCAAAAACTTGTATTTGACCAAAGGCTCCCGAAGTATTCAAATAACTTCTCCTGTCGCCAATCTTCTTTTATTTTTCTTGTCGGCACGCCTCCCTTAGTCAAATTCACTTCATCTCTATTAATAGTCGGGATTTTTCTGCCTTGTGGGTCCATTGTTTCCACCACGTTGACACGTCGTGCAAGTGGGGGACACACGTCGTGCAAGTGGGGGACACACGTCCTCCGCTTTTCCTGGCGCACGTACGGTAACGCCTGTTCTATTCCATCTCAGTAAAAATACCTTTTTACCCTTTTATCTACAAGATCTTTTTTCACCACACGATTTCTTCATCCAACGGTGCATTGCTTCTCCCGATTCCTATATAAACCTTTCTTCAACCTCGGTGCACTCCTTCGCTTGCGCCGCACATCTGTTCCCCTTTGCAAAAACTTCCCCTGCGCCCAACTCTCTTTGATCTTCCGCACGCACGAGCATTGCTTTTCCAGTGCCGTTGATGCCACCGCGCACGCGACTCACTCGCCACAGTACTCCAGAATCCAAGATGGCCGCTGAAGATCTTGAGTGGGAGAGATCTAAAATCTCCAACCAAGACGTCAACATGCTGAAGAGGCTTGGCCTGATGAAGAAAGAGGACGCCATCCGCTTTCCCAGCGAAGAAAGCTACCCAAACCCTCTAATGGAGTACCGGGTTAGTTTCGTTGATCACCTCATCCGCGGCCTTTCTACCCCAATTCACGATTTCCTCCGTGGCCTTCTTTTTGTTTATGGGATTCAACTGCACCAGTTGACCCCCAATTCCATCCTCCATATTTCCATTTTTATCACGCTGTGCGAATGCTTCCTTGGAATCCCTCCTAACTGGGTTTTGTGGAAACGCATTTTCTGCCTCCGCCGCAATGGCTCCCACAACGCCACCTATAACATAGGCGGTGTTGTTATCCGTGTCCGAACCGACGTTGATTACTTCGACGTCAAATTTCTGATTCTGTCCAAGGATGGCGCAAAAGGTGGCTCTACATACACGAAGAAAGTGCCAATTCGTGGAACACAACATAGTCCCTTTTGACGGAAGTGCCAAAATTCAACGCCGCCGCTCCTGGGATGCTGAGGCTTCCGAAGAAGAGAAAAAGGCGACAGAAGCACTTATGTCTCGTATTCATCAGCTTCAAAATACTCGAGGCAAAGAACCGTTCGGCGTTCAAATCACCGCCTACTTTCTTAGGATTAGAGTGCAGCCTCTTCAGGCTCGCAAAAATCCCCTTTGGACGTATGCTGGTGAAAATGACGCCAATAGGCTCTCCAATGATCTTTCTGTGAAGGACTTGGAGAAGCTGATTCGAAGAATTTCCTCGCTGAACAAGAGGGATCCTATTCCCTCCTCGTGCCGCGTGGAACCATACAGCTCCGCCAATCCTCTCCCCAAGGTATTTTGTCTTCTCGAATTTTTATCTTGTTCCGAACTTTCCCTTCATCTCATTGTATTGATATCTCTCTAATTTTTCTTTTGTCGTTATTTTTCTGCAGAACCATCCTACTATGGCTTCCCTTCCTCCTCTTCCTGAGGGTGGAGATGTCGAGGAAAGGGCCGTTATTGCCGATGACAACCAGGAGGCCCCCTCTTTTGTGAATGAACCCGCAGATTCTCGAAAATCTGCGGGATCTATTGAAAAGGATGCTGCCTCTGAAGGTACTACATCAGCACAATCTCCTCCTCCTGCTGTTTCTCCAAAGAACAAAAGGAAAAGGAGTGATGTCGAAGATTCCGGGACCTCCCAACCCGAAGAAGTTGCTCCTTCACCGCGAAAGGCAGCTTATGACCCATATCTCGAGAGTCTCATCAGTTCGTGAGTTCCCTCGTCTCTTTTTATTTTTCTATTCGAAGAATTTTGTTTGCCCTGCTTTTTATGCTGCCACTCTTTTTCCACAGTGATGATGATGAAGAAACACCAACTTTGGATGTGGCTGCTCGAACGAGTACGTCACATACTCTAGTTATTTCGGAGCCGCCAGTTGAAGGAGAAGAATCCTCGCCTCCTCAACAAAACGTCGGCGCGTCTACTCCTCCTTCGAGCCCCCTTGTCCCTTCGCCAAAAAGGGCAAGGACTGAAGCAATTCCGGATCCGAGTCTCCAATTGAGTAGTGATGGCGTGTATTTCACACGTTCGTTGGGCAACCCCAAGAGGAAGGTATGATGCGCACAGCAGCAAGTTTTCCCTCAGAAAGAAACCAAGGTTTATCGAACCAGGAGGAGCCAAGAAGCACGTTGAAGGTTGATGGCGGCGGGATGTAGTGCGGCGCAACACCGGAGATTCCGGCGCCAACGTGGAACCCGCACAACACAACCAAAGTACTTTGCCCCAACGAAACAGTGAGGTTGTCAATCTCACCGGCTTGTCTGTAACAAAGGATTAACCGTATTGTGTGGAAGATGATTGTTTGCGAGAGAAAATAGTAAAAACAAGTATTGCAAGCAGATTTGTATTTCAAGTATTAAAGAATGGACCGGGGTCCACAGTTCACTAGAGGTGTCTCTCCCATAAGATAAAAGCATGTTGGGTGAACAAATTACAGTCGGGCAATTGACAAATAGAGAGGGCATAACAATGCACATACATGACATGATAAGTATAGTGAGATTTAATTGGGCATTACGAGAAAGTACATAGACCGCCATCCAACCGCATCTATGCCTAAAAAGTCCACCTTCAGGTTATCATCCGAACCCCCTCCAGTATTAAGTTGCAAAGCAATAGACAATTGCATTAAGTATGGTACGTAATGTAATCAACAACTACATCCTCGGACATAGCGCCAATGTTTTATCCCTAGTGGCAACAGCACAACACAACCTTAGAACTTTCTGTCACCTGTCCCGTGTGTCAATGCAGGCATGAACCCACTATCGAGCATAAATACTCCCTCTTGGAGTTAAAAGCAAAAACTTGGCCAGAGCCTCTACTAGTAACGGAGAGCATGCAAGATCATAAACAACACATATTTAATAACTTGATAATTAACATGACATGGTATTCTCTATCCATCGGATCCCGACAAACACAACATATAGAATTACAGATAGATGATCTTGATCATGTTAGGCAGCTCACAAGATCCAACAATGAAGCACAATGAGGAGAAGACAACCATCTAGCTACTGCTATGGACCCATAGTCCAGGGGTGAACTACTCACTCATCACTCCGGAGGCGACCATGGCGGTGTAGAGTCCTCCGGGAGATGAATCCCCTCTCCGGCAGGGTGCCGGAGGAGATCTCCAGAATCCCCCGAGATGGGATCGGCGGCGGCGCCGTCTTAGTAAGGTTTTCCGTATCGTGGTTTTTCGCCTCAGGGGTTTCGCGACGGAGGCTTTAAGTAGGCGGAAGGGCAGAGTCGGGGGCCTGACGAGGGGCCCACACCATAGGGCGGCGCGGGCCCCCTTGGCCGCGCCGCCATGTGGTGTCGCCACCTCGTGGCCCCACTTCGTATGCTCTTCGGTCTTCTGGAAGCTCCGTGGAAAAATAGGCCCTTGGGTCTTCGTTTCGTCCAATTCCGAGAATATTTCATTACTAGGATTTCTGAAACCAAAAACAGCAGAAAACGAGAACCGGCACTTCGGCATCTTGTTAATAGGTTAGTTCCAGAAAATGCACGAATATGACATAAAGTGTGCATAAAACATGTAGGTATCATCAATAATATGGCATAGAACATAAGAAATTATCGATACGTCGGAGACGTATCAAGCATCCCCAAGCTTAGTTCTGCTCGTCCCGAGCAGGTAAAACGATAACAAAGATAATTTCTGAAGTGATATGCCATCATAACCTTGATCATACTATTTGTAAACATATGTAGTGGATGCAGCGATCAAAACAATGGTAATGACATGAGTAAACAAGTGAATCATAAAGCAAAGACTTTTCATGAATAGTACTTCAAGACAAGTATTAATAAGTCTTGCATAAGAGTTAACTCATAAAGCAATAAATCAAAGTAAAGGCATTGAAGCAACACAAAGGAAGATTAAGTTTCAGCGGTTGCTTTCAACTTGTAACATGTATATCTCATGAATAATTGTCAACATAGAGTAATATAACAAGTACAATATGCAAGTATGTAGGAATCAATGCACAGTTCACACAAGTGTTTGCTTTTTGAGGTGGAGAGAAATAGGTGACTGACTCAACATAAAAGTAAAAAGAATGGTCCTTCAAAGAGGAAAGCATCGATTGCTATATTTGTGCTAGAGCTTTTATTTTGAAAACATGAAACAATTTTGTCAACGGTAGTAATAAAGCATATGAGTTATGTACATTATATCTTACAAGTTGCAAGTCTCATGCATAGTATACTAATAGTGCCCGCACCTTGTCCTAATTAACTTGGACTACCGGATCTTTGCAATACACATGTTTTGACCAAGTGTCACAATGGGGTACCTCCATGCCGCACTGTACAAAGGTCTAAGGAGAAAGCTCGCATTTTGGATTTCTCGCTTTTGATTATTCTCAACTTAGACATCCATACCGGGACAACATGGACAACAGGATAATGGACTCCTCTTTAATGCATAAGCATGTGGCAACAATTATTATTCTCATATGAGATTGAGGATATATGTCCAAACTGAAACTTCCACCATGAATCATGGCTTTAGTTAGCGGCCCAAAGTTCTTCTCTAACAATATGCATGCTCCAACCATGAAGGTGGTAGATCTCTCTTGCTTCAGACAAGACGGACATGCATAGCAACTCACATGATATTCAACAAAGAATAGTTGATGGCGTCCCCAGAAGCATGGTTATCGCACACCAAGCAACTTAATAAGAGATAAAGTGCATAAGTACATATTCAATACCACAATAGTTTTTAAGCTATTTGTCCCATGAGCTATATATTGCAAAGGTGAATGATGGGATTTTAAAGGTAGCACTCAAGCAATTTAATTTGGAATGGCGGATAAATACCATGTAGTAGGTAGGTATGGTGGACACAAATGGCATAGTGGTTGGCTCAAGTATTTTGGATGTATGAGAAGTATTCCCTCTCGATACAAGGTTTAGGCTAGCAAGGTTATTTGAAACAAACACAAGGATGAACGGTACAGCAAAACTCACATAAAAGACATATGGTAAACATTATAAGACTCCATACCGTCTTCCTTGTTGTTCAAAACTCAATACTAGATGTTATCTAGACTCTAGAGAAACCAAATATGCAAACCAAATTAGCAAGCTCTAAGTATTTCTTCATTAATGGGTGCAAAGTATATGATGCAAGAGCTTAAACATGAGCACAACAATTGCCAAGTATCAAATTATCCAAGACATTTTAGAGTTACTACATGTAGCATTTTCCAATTCCAACCATATAACAATTTAACGAAGAAGAAACTTCGCCATGAATACTATGAGTAGAGCCTAAGGACATACTTGTCCATATGCTACAACGGAGCGTGTCTCTCTCCCATAAAGTGAATGCTAGGATCCATTTTATTCAAACAAAACAAAAACGAAAACAAACCGACGCTCCAAGCAAAGTGCATAAGATGTGACGGAATAAAAATATAGTTTCAGGGGAGGAACCTGATAATATTGTCGATGAAGAAGGGGATGCCTTGGGCATCCCCAAGCTTAGACGCTTGAGTCTTCTTAGAATATGCAGGGGTGAACCACCGGGGCATCCCCAAGCTTAGAGCTTTCACTCTCCTTGATCATATTGCATCATACTCCTCTCTTGATCCTTGAAAACTTCCTCCACACCAAACTCGAAACAACTCATTAGAGGGTTAGTGCATAATAAAAATTCACATGTTCAGAGGTGACACAATCATTCTTAACACTTCTGGACATTGCATAAAGCTACTGGACATTAGTGGATCAAAGAAATTCATCCAACATAGCAAAAGAGGCAATGCGAAATAAAAGACAGAATCTGTCAAAACAGAACAGTCCGTAAAGATGGATTTTATTAGGCCACCAGACTTGCTCAAAAGAAAATGCTCAAATTGAATGAAAGTTGCGTACATATCTGAGGATCATGCTCGTAAATTGGCTTAATTTTCTGAGCTACCTACAGGGAGATAGACCCAGATTCGTGACAGCAAAGAAATCTGGAACTGCGCAGTAATCCAAATCTAGTACTTACTTTTCTATCAAAGACTTTACTTGGCACAACAAAACATAAAACTAAGATAAGGAGAGGTTGCTACAGTAGTAAACAACTTCCAAGACACAAATATAAAACAAAAATACTGGAGTAAAAACATGGGTTGTCTCCCATAAGCGCTTTTCTTTAACGCCTTTCAGCTAGGCGCAGAAAGTGTATCTCAAGTAACATCAAGAGACGAAGCATTGATATCATAAGCTCCCCCATTTGCATTGGTACTAGGGGCTTTGTCAATTTTAGGCCTATAATAATATTTCTTTGGTTTAGGCACTTTAGAGGCATACATAAACTTTTGCTCCTTTCCCACATAAGCTTTCTCTCTAAACTGTAAAGATGAAAAGGTTGAACCCAAAGTTCCCATAGCTTTTTCAAGTTCGCCAATCCTATTAATTTGATTATCATGGTCAACACAAGTTCCTAGGACACTAATTCTTTCATCAATTCCTCCTAAGGATTTATCAATTTTATCAGTTTTAACAAGTAACATCTCCAACTTAGTTTCAACACTAAAAATTTTCTCTATGGTTTCCAATTTTTTCATAACATCCTCAAGGGAGGTTTCAATTTTAATTTCATTAACAGGTGGTGTTCCAAATAAACTCTCAATAATGCAACTAGCCTCTAAAGCGGGAGCACCTACCCCCCGCGAGACAATCAAGAACATATCTATTCCAGCTAGAGATACCAACATAAAAATTCCTAAGTAGGATAGTGGTGGAGTGTTTCTTAGTGCACCTATTATGGGCATCACTAATTCTGTACCAAGCATCTTTTAAACATTCTCCTCCTTGTTGCTTAAATGAACGAACTTCAACTTCAGGATTACTCATTTTAACAGTAGTAAATAAAGCAAACTAGGTAAAGTAAATGTAAGTAAACTAATTTTTTTTGTGTTTTTGATATAGAGTGCAAGACAGTAAATAAAGTAAAGCTAGCAACTAATTTTTTTGTGTTTTGGTATAATGCAGCAAACAAAGTAGTAAATAAAATAAAGCAAGACAAAAACAAAGTAAAGAGATTGAGAAGTGGAGACTCCCCTTGCAGCGTGTCTTGATCTCCCCGGCAACGGCGCCAGAAAATATGCTTGATGGCGTGTATTTCACACGTTCGTTGGGCAACCCCAAGAGGAAGGTATGATGCGCACGGCAGCAAGTTTTCCCTCGGAAAGAAACCAAGGTTTATCGAACCAGGAGGAGCCAAGAAGCACGTTGAAGGTTGATGGCGGCGGGATGTAGTGCGGCGCAACACCGGAGATTCCGGCGCCAACGTGGAACCTGCACAACACAACCAAAGTACTTTGCCCCAACGAAACGGTGAGGTTGTCAATCTCACCGGCTTGCTCGTAACAAAGGATTAACCGTATTGTGTGGAAGATGATTGTTTGCAGAGAAAATAGTAAAAACAAGTATTGCGAGCAGATTTGTATTTCAGTATTAAAGAATGGACCGGGGTCCACAGTTCACTAGATGTGTCTCTCCCATAAGATAAAAGCATGTTGGGTGAACAAATTACAGTCGAGCAATTGACAAATAGAGAGGGCATAACAATGCACATACATGACATGATAAGTATAGTGAGATTTAATTGGGCATTACGACAAAGTACATAGACCGCCATCCAACCGCATCTATGCCTAAAAAGTCCACCTTCAGGTTATCATCCGAACCCCCTCCAGTATTAAGTTGCAAAGCAACGGACAATTGCATTAAGTATGGTGCGTAATGTAATCAACAACTACATCCTCGGACATAGCGCCAATGTTTTATCCCTAGTGGCAACAAGCACAACACAACCTTAGAACTTTCACGTCACTTGTCCCAGTGTCAATGCGGGCATGAACCCACTATCGAGCATAAATACTCCCTCTTGGAGTTAAAAGCAAAAACTTGGCCAGAGCCTCTAGTAGTAACGGAGAGCATGCAAGATCATAAACAACACATATGTAATAACTTGATAATTAACATGACATGGTATTCTCTATCCATCGGATCCCGACAAACACAACATATAGAATTACGAGATAGATGATCTTGATCATGTTAGGCAGCTCACAAGATCCAACAATGAAGCACAATAAGGAGAAGACAACCATCTAGCTACTGCTATGGACCCATAGTCCAGGGGTGAACTACTCACTCATCACTCCGGAGGCGACCATGGCGGTGTAGAGTCCTCCGGGAGATGAATCCCCTCTCCGGCAGGGTGCCGGAGGAGATCTCCGAATCCCCGAGATGGGATCGGCGGCGGCGGCGTCTCGGTAAGGTTTTCCGTATCGTGGTTTTTCGCCTCGGGGTTTCGCGACGGAGGCTTTAAGTAGGCGGAAGGGCAGAGTCGGGGGCCTGACGAGGGGCCCACACCATAGAGCGGCGTGGGCCCCCCTTGGCCGCGCCGCCATGTGGTGTCGCCACCTCGTGGCCCCACTTCGTATGCTCTTCGGTCTTCTGGAAGCTCCGTGGAAAAATAGGCCCCTGGGTCTTCGTTTCGTCCAATTCCGAGAATATTTCGTTACTAGGATTTCTGAAACAAAAAACAGCAGAAAACGAGAAGCGGCACTTCGGCATCTTGTTAATAGGTTAGTTCCAGAAAATGCACGAATATGACATAAAGTGTGCATAAAACATGTAGGTATCATCAATAATATGGCATAGAATATAAGAAATTATCGATACGTCGGAGACGTATCAAGTAGCTCTTCTAACCCTCTTTTGGATGATGTAAGTTCTCAATGCTCTTGTCTCTGTAATTTCTCTGTTTGGTTCTGTATACCATTATATTTTCCTCATATCGAAATTTTCTTTCTTTTTCCCTTTCTTTTCTTGACAGCCCATGATTAAAGACCTTATCCGCATCGGTGCTCAATTCATTGGGTATCGTGAATATGCCAACAAAACTGAAGGTGATGCCTTGCTGCTTTCTTTTTTACCATTACTCTGTTACTCCGTTGTTGTCGATATTTTAACGAAATTTTAACTCTCTTGGCAGAAAAATTGGCGGCTATCAACGAGCGTGCCAATGCACTTGCTCAAAAATTAGAGCAAAGTGAAGAGGCTCGTAAGAAGGCCGAATTAGACGCTGTTCAAGCTAGAGCGTAGGCCGACAAGGCCAAGACCGACGCCTGGTGTCGAAGATCTTAGAAAGAGACTTCACACCGC
>NC_061510.1:232917052-232968849 GCF_022539505.1 Lolium rigidum | reverse complement strand
AGGTTAAAGAACGATCATACTGCAGGACAGTGCCTGAAAGAAACCAAGGTTTATCGAACCAGGAGGAGCCAAGAAGCACGTTGAAGGTTGATGGCGGCGGGATGTAGTGCGGCGCAACACCGGAGATTCCGGCGCCAACGTGGAACCCGCACAACACAACCAAAGTACTTTGCCCCAACGAAACAGTGGAGGTTGTCAATCTCACCGGCTTGCCGTAACAAAGGATTAACCGTATTGTGTGGAAGATGATTGTTTGCAGAGAAAATAGTAAAAACAAGTATTGCAGACAGATTTGTATTTCAGTATTAAAGAATGGACCGGGGTCCACAGTTCACTAGAGGTGTCTCTCCCATAAGATAAAAGCATGTTGGGTGAACAAATTACAGTCGGGCAATTGACAAATAGAGAGGGCATAACAATGCACATACATGACATGATAAGTATAGTGAGATTTATTTGGGCATTACGACAAAGTACATAGACCGCCATCCAACCGCATCTATGCCTAAAAAGTCCACCTTCAGGTTATCATCCGAACCCCTCCGGCATTAAGTTGCTAACAACGGACAATTGCATTAAGTATGGTGCGTAATGTAATCAACAACTACATCCTCGGACATAGCGCCAATGTTTTATCCCTAGTGGCAACAGCACAACACAACCTTAGAACTTTCCGTCACTCGTCCCGGTGTCAATGCGAGCATGAACCCACTATCGAGCATAAGTACTCCCTCTTGGAGTTAAGAGTAAAAACTTGGCCGAGCCTCTACTAGTAACGGAGAGCATGCAAGATCATAAACAACACATATGTAATAACTTGATAATTAACATGACATGGTATTCTCTATCCATCGGATCCCGACAAACACAACATATAGAATTACAGTTAGATGATCTTGATCATGTTAGGCAGCTCACAAGATCCAACAATGAAGCACAATGAGGAGAAGACAACCATCTAGCTACTGCTATGGACCCATAGTCCAGGGGTGAACTACTCACTCATCACTCCGGAGGCGACCATGGCGGTGTAGAGTCCTCCGGGAGATGAATCCCCTCTCCGGCAGGGTGCCGGAGGAGATCTCCGGAATCCCCCGAGATGGGATCGGCGGCGGCGGCGTCTCGCAAGGTTTTCCGTATCGTGGTGTTTCGCCTCGGGGGTTTCGCGACGGAGGCTTTAAGTAGGCGGAAGGGCAGAGTCGGGGGCCAGACGAGGGGGCCACACCATAGGGCGGCGCGGGCCCCCCCTGGGCCGCGCCGCCTTGTGGTGTCGCCACCTCGTGGCCCCACTTCGTATGTTCTTCGGTCTTCTGGAAGCTCCGTGGAAAAATAGGCCCCTGGGTCTTTGTTTCGTCCAATTCCGAGAATATTTCGTTACTAGGATTTCTGAAACCAAAAACAGCAGAAAACATGAACTGGCACTTCGGCATCTTGTTAATAGGTTAGTTCCAGAAAATGCACGAATATGACATAAAGTGTGCATAAAACATGTAGGTATCATCAATAATATGGCATAGAACATAAGAAATTATCGATACGTCGGAGACGTATCAAGCATCCCCAAGCTTAGTTCTCGCTCGTCCCGAGCAGGTAAAACGATAACAAAGATAATTTCGAAGTGATATGCCATCATAACCTTGATCATACTATTTGTAAACATATGTAGTGGATGCAGCGATCAAAACAATGGTAATGACATGAGTAAACAAGTGAATCATAAAGCAAAGACTTTTCATGAATAGTACTTCAAGGCAAGTATTAATAAGTCTTGCATAAGAGTTAACTCATAAAGCAATAAATCAAAGTAAAGGTATTGAAGCAACACAAAGGAAGATTAAGTTTCAGCGGTTGCTTTCAACTTGTAACATGTATATCTCATGGATAATTGTCAACATAGAGTAATATAACAAGTACAATATGCAAATATGTAGGAATCAATGCACAGTTCACACAAGTGTTTGCTTCTTGAGGTGGAGAGAAATAGGTGAAGCTGACTCAACATAAAAGTAAAGAGAATGGTCCTTCAAAGAGGAAAGCATCGATTGCTATATTTGTGCTAGAGCTTTTATTTTGAAAACATGAAACAATTTTGTCAACGGTAGTAATAAAGCATATGAGTTATGTAAATTATATCTTACAAGTTGCAAGTCTCATGCATAGTATACTAATAGTGCCCGCACCTTGTCCTAATTAACTTGGACTACCGGATCTTTGCAATGCACATGTTTTGACCAAGTGTCACAATGGGGTACCTCCATGTCGCCTGTACAAAGGTCTAAGGAGAAAGCTCGCATTTTGGATTTCTCGCTTTTGATTATTCTCAACTTAGACATCCATACCGGGACAACATGGACAACGGATAATGGACTCCTCTTTAATGCATAAGCATGTGGCAACAATTATTATTCTCATATGAGATTGAGGATATATGTCCAAACTGAAACTTCCACCATGAATCATGGCTTTAGTTAGCGGCCCAAAGTTCTTCTCTAACAGTATGCATGCTCCAACCATGAAGGTGGTAGATCTCTCTTGCTTCAGTACAAGACGGCCATGCATAGCAACTCACATGATATCCAACAAAGAATAGTTGATGGCGTCCCCGTAAACATGGTTATCGCTCAACAAGCAACTTAATAAGAGATAAAGTGCATAAGTACATATTCAATACCACAATAGTTTTTAAGCTATTTGTCCCATGAGCTATATATTGCAAAGGTGAATGATGGAGTTTTAAAGGTAGCACTCAAGCAATTTACTTTGGGATGGCGGATAAATACCATGTAGTAGGTAGGTATGGTGGACACAAATGGCATAGTGGTTGGCTCAAGTATTTTGGATGCATGAGAAGTATTCCCTCTCGATACAAGGTTTAGGCTAGCAAGGTTATTTGAAACAAACACAAGGATGAACGGTACAGCAAAACTCACATAAAAGACATATGGTAAACATTATAAGACTCCATACCGTCTTCCTTGTTGTTCAAAACTCAATACTAGATGTTATCTAGACTCTAGAGAAACCAAATATGCAAACCAAATTAGCAAGCTCTAAGTATTTCTTCATTAATGGGTGCAAAGTATATGATGCAAGAGCTTAAACATGAGCACAACAATTGCCAAGTATCAAATTATCCAAGACATTATAGCAATTTACTACATGTATCATTTTCCAATTCCAACCATATAACAATTTAACGAAGAAGAAACTTCGCCATGAATACTATGAGTAGAGCCTAAGGACATATTTGTCCATATGCTACAGCGGAGCGTGTCTCTCTCCCATAAAGTGAATGCTAGGATCCATTTTATTCAAACAAAACAAAAAACAAAAACAAACCGACGCTCCAAGCAAAGTGCATAAGATGTGACGGAATAAAAATATAGTTTCAGGGGAGGAACCTGATAATGTTGTCGATGAAGAAGGGGATGCCTTGGGCATCCCCAAGCTTAGACGCTTGAGTCTTCTTAGAATATGCAGGGGTGAACCACCGGGGCATCCCCAAGCTTAGAGCTTTCTCTCTCCTTGATCATATTGCATCATACTCCTCTCTTGATCCTTGAAAACTTCCTCCACACCAAACTCGAAACAACTCATTAGAGGGTTAGTGCATAATAAAAATTCACATGTTCAGAGGTGACACAATCATTCTTAACACTTCTGGACATTGCATAAAGCTACTGGACATTAGTGGATCAAAGAAATTCATCCAACATAGCAAAAGAGGCAATGCGAAATAAAAGACAGAATCTGTCAAAACAGAACAGTCCGTAAAGATGGATTTTATTAGTCCACCAGACTTGCTCAAACGAAAATGCTCAAATTGAATGAAAGTTGCGTACATATCTGAGGATCATGCTCGTAAATTGGTGTAATTTTCTGAGCTACCTACAGGGAGATAGACCCAGATTCGTGACAGCAAAGAAATCTGGAACTGCGCAGTAATCCAAATCTAGTACTTACTTTTCTATCAAAGACTTTACTTGGCACAACAAAACTCAAAACTAAGATAAGGAGAGGTTGCTACAGTAGTAAACAACTTCCAAGACACAAATATAAAACAAAAATACTGGAGTAAAAACATGGGTTGTCTCCCATAAGCGCTTTTCTTTAACGCCTTTCAGCTAGGCGCGTAAAGTGTAACTCAAGTAACATCGAGAGATGAAGCATCAACATCATAATTTATTCTAATAATAGAATCATAAGGTACCTTCATTCTCTTTCTAGGGAAGTGTTCCATACCTTTCTTGAGAGGAAATTGATATTTAATATTACCTTCCTTCATATCAATAGTAGCACCAACGGTTCGAAGAAAAGGTCTTCCCAATATAATGGGGCAAGATGCATTGCATTCAATATCCAAGACAACAAAATCAACGGGGACAAGGTTATTGTTAACCATAATATGAACATTATCAACTTTCCCCAAAGGTTTCTTTTTAGCATTATCAGCGAGATTAACATCCAAATAACAATTCTTCAATGGTGGCAAGTCAAGCATATCATAGACTTTTTTAGGCATAACAGAAATACTTGCACCAAGATCACATACGGCATTACAATCAAAGTCTTTGACTCTCATTTTAATGATGGGCTCCCAACCATCCTCTAGCTTTCTAGGAATAGAAGTTTCAAGTTTTAGTTTCTCTTCTCTAGCTTTTATGAGAGCATTTGTAATATGTTTTGTGAAAGCCAAATTTATAGCACTAGCATTGGGACTTTTAGCAAGTTTTTGTAAGAACTTTATAACTTCAGAGATATGGCAATCATCAAAATCTAAATCATTACAATCTAAAGCAATGGGATTATCATCCCCAAGGTTGGAAAAAATTTCAGCAGTTTTATCACAAGCAGTTTCAGCAGTTTTAGCAGTTTCAGGTAATTTTGCGGGCTTTGCACTAGGAGTAGAAGCATTGCCAACACCAATTATTTTACCATTGATAGTAGGAGGTGCAGCAACATATGATTCATTAGCATTGCTAGTGGTGGTAATAGTCCAAACTTTAGCTACATTTTCCTTTTTAGCTAGTTTTTCATTTTCTTCTCTATCCCACCTAGCACGCAGTTCAGCCATTAATCTTATATTCTCATCAATTCTAACTTAGATGGCATTTGCTGTAGTAACAATTTTATTTTCAATATCCCTATTAGGCATAACTTTCGATTTCAAAAGATCAACATCAGAGGCAAGACTATCAACTCTAGAAACAAGAATATCAATTTTATTGAGCTTTTCCTCAACAGATTTGTTAAAAGCAGTTTGTGTACTAATAAATTCTTTAAGCATGGCTTCAAGTCCAGGGGGTGTATTCCTATTATTGTTGTAAGAATTCCCATAAGAATTAGCATAACCGTTACCATTATTATAAGGATATGGCCTATAGTTATTACTAGAATTGTTCCGATAAGCATTGTTGTTGAAATTATTATTTTTAATGAAGTTTACATCAACATGTTCTTCTTGGGCAACCAATGAAGCTAATGGAACATTATTAGGATCAACATTAGTCCTATCATTCGCAAGCATAGACATAATAGCATCAACCTTATCATTCAAGGAAGAGGATTCTTCAACAGAATTTACCTTCTTACCTTGTGGGGCTCTTTCCGTGTGCCATTCAGAGTAATTAACCATCATATTATCAAGAAGCTTTGTTGCTTCACCAAGAGTGATGTACATAAAGGTACCTCCAGCAGCTGAATCCAATAAGTTCCGCGAAGAAAAATTTAGTCCTGCATAGAAGGTTTGGATGATCATCCAAGTAGTCGATCCATGGGTTGGGCAATTTTTAACCAAAGATTTCATTCTTTCCCAAGCTTGAGCAACATGTTCATTATCCAATTGTTTAAAATTCATTATGCTACTCCTCAAAGATATAATTTTAGCAGGGGGATAATATCTACCAATAAAAGCATCCTTGCATTTAGTCCATGAATCAATACTATTCTTAGGCAGAGATAGCAACCAATCTTTAGCTCTTCCTCTTAATGAGAAAGGGAACAATTTTAATTTTATAATGTCACCATCTACATCTTTATATTTTTGCATTTCACATAGTTCAACAAAATTATTGAGATGGGCAGCAGCATCATCGAACTAACACTGAGAAAATTGCTCTCGCATAACAAGATTTAGTAAAGCAGGTTTAATTTCAAAGAATTCCGCTGTAGTAGCAGGTGGAGCAATAGGTGTGCATAAGAAATCAATATTATTTGTGCTAGTGAAGTCACACAACTTAGTATTTTCAGGGTTGGCCATTTTAGCAGTAGTAAATAAAGCAAGCTAGATAAAGTAAATGCAAGTAAACTAATTTTTTTGTGTTTTTGATATAGCAAACAAGACAAGTAAATAAAGTAAAGCTAGCAACTAATTTTTTTGTGTTTTGATATAATGCAGCAAACAAAGTAGTAAATAAAATAAAGCAAGACAAAAACAAAGTAAAGAGATTGGGAAGTGGAGACTCCCTTGCAGCGTGTCTTGATCTCCCCGGCAACGGCGCCGGAAAAAGAGCTTGATGGCGTGTATTTCACACGTTCGTTGGGCAACCCCAAGAGGAAGGTATGATGCGCACAGCAGCAAGTTTTCCCTCGAAAGAAACCAAGGTTTATCGAACCAGGAGGAGCCAAGAAGCACGTTGAAGGTTGATGGCGGCGGGATGTAGTGCGGCGCAACACCAGAGATTCCGGCGTCAACGTGGAACCTGCACAACACAACCAAAGTACTTTGCCCCAACGAAACAGTGAGATTGTCAATCTCACCGGCTTGCTGTAACAAAGGATTAACCGTATTGTGTGGAAGATGATTGTTTACAGAGAAAATAGTAAAAACAAGTATTGCAGCAGATTTGTATTTCAGTATTAAAGAATGGACCGGGGTCCAAAGTTCACTAGAGGTGTCTCTCCCATAAGATAAAAGCATGTTGGGTGAACAAATTACAGTCGGGCAATTGACAAATAGAGAGGGCATAACAATGCACATACATGACATGATAAGTATAGTGAGATTTAATTGGGCATTACGACAAAGTACATAGACCACCATCCAACTGCATCTATGCCTAAAAGTCCACCTTCGAGGTTATCATCCGAACCCCTCCAGTATTAAGTTGCTAACAACGGACAATTGCATTAAGTATGGTGCGTAATGTAATCAACAACTACATCCTCGGACATAGCGCCAATGTTTTATCCCTAGTGGCAACAGCACAACACAACCTTAGAACTTTACGTCACTCGTCCAGGTGTCAATGCAGGCATGAACCCACTATCGAGCATAAGTACTCCCTCTTGGAGTTAAGAGTAAAAACTTGGCCAGAGCCTCTACTAGTAACGGAGAGCATGCAAGATCATAAACAACACATATGTAATAACTTGATAATTAACATGACATGGTATTCTCTATCCATCGGATCCCGACAAACACAACATATAGAATTACGGATAGATGATCTTGATCATGTTAGGCAGCTCACAAGATCCAACAATGAAGCACAATGAGGAGAAGACAACCATCTAGCTACTGCTATGGACCCATAGTCCAGGGGTGAACTACTCACTCATCACTCCGGAGGCGACCATGGCGGTGTAGAGTCCTCCGGGAGATGAATCCCCTCTCCGGCAGGGTGCCGGAGGAGATCTCCGGAATCCCCGAGATGGGATCGGCGGCGGCGGCGTCTCGGTAAGGTTTTCCGTATCGTGGTTTTTCGCCTCGGGGGTTTCGCGACGGAGGCTTTAAGTAGGCGGAAGGGCAGAGTCGGGGGCCGACGAGGGGGCCACACCATAGGGCGGCGCGGGCCCCCCGGGCCGCGCCGCCTTGTGGTGTCGCCACCTCGTGGCCCCACTTCGTATGTTCTTCGGTCTTCTGGAAGCTCCGTGGAAAAATAGGCCCCTGGGTCTTTGTTTCGTCCAATTCCGAGAATATTTCGTTACTAGGATTTCTGAAACCAAAAACAGCATAAAACAGGAACTAGCACTTCGGCATCTTGTTAATAGGTTAGTTCCAGAAAATGCACGAATATGACATAAAGTGTGCATAAAACATGTAGGTATCATCAATAATATGGCATAGAACATAAGAAATTATCGATACGTCGGAGACGTATCAGGCCACAGCCCTTCTAGGTCACACGGTCCCCCCTCTCGCCTCCCTCGTCGCCCTCTCGGTCACGCGGTCACCGCCACAGCCCCCCTTTCGCCACCGCCACCCTTTCTCCACCGCCCCCCTTTCGCCACCGCCACCGCCCCCCTTCTGCACTTAATTAATTTGTTTTGACTACATGTTTTCAGGACTGACATATGGCGGACGATAGAGCTGACCCGATTATGGACAACTATGATCCGGACGCTGAAGAACAAATCTTCGGCATCATAAAAGGCGATGTTCTATATGTGCCGACTGGACAAGAAGAAGATGATATCGATTCTTATCTGAACTTTGAGGGTGAAGATGAAGGGCATGGTCAGCAAGATGGTGCCGAAGGAACGTCGATAAACGACGATAATCTTCAGTTGGAAGTAGCAACCACCTCCGGCGCCGAGGTATATATATATACATTGAGCCTCTGGTGATACAAACTCACTGATTTGAATAAATATGTGTGTACTAACGCGCGCGCCTCTCTTTCTTATTTTAGCCCTCGGCCGGATCGTCGAAACAATCGAGTACGTCGTCGTCAAAGCGTGGCGCAACCAAGACGATGAAAGCAGGAGAAACATGCACCATCGATGTTGTCGACGAAGCAACCGGCAGGCCGCGGGAGCCCAGCAAGAACGCCACCAAGTTTGTCAGCCAATGCGGAGCCGTTGTTAGAGACAACGTCTCGATCACCCTCCAGGAGTGGAATGAGCCAAAGAAGGCACGTGTTGGTTTCACTTTTGTCGATAAGAGAACAAAAAAAGATTGCTTCAACAAGCTTATGGAACATTTCGTTCTACCTCCGGAATACCGCAAATACGATGAGGAGGGTAACAAGATTGCGGAAAACAAGAAGAGGCGCAAGCTAGTCAAACAGTTCGCTCTTTCTAGGATGGCCAACGCATTCCGGAAATACAAGCAAAATCTAGCCCATGACTTTGTCAACCAGGGCAAGACTCCGGATTTCAAAGGACAATATGAGAAACCGCAACATGATTGGCCAGAATTTGTGAAGCAAAAGAAATCGGAGCAGTTCCTTGAACTATCGAAAAAAATAAGGAAAATGCGGCCAAGAAGGAGTACAATCATAAAATGGGGCCAGGAGGGTATCGCTTTTGGCAGCCTAGGTGGGAGAAGATGGAGAACGAGCTGAGGGCGCGAGGAATCCGTCCAGGTACGGAGGGATGGGACCCAAGGGCCAAAAGCTGGTGGTACGGGCATGGGGGATCGCTGAACCCGGAGACAGGGGAGTGTGTTTACCGGGGCAAAATAATTACACCCACCCAAAAGCTTATTGAGGCAATGAGGGATGCTCAAGAGGGGAGGATCAAGTTCAACGGAGAGAACGACGCCCGACAAAAGCCCTCGGGAATCCCGAACACGGAGGACGTGTACGAGGCATGGGGCACATTCCGTGGAAAATAGGGTTCCCCGCAACGATGACCCGTACGGTTACGTAAGCCGTAAGAGAAAGATGGATCGGGAAAAAGATGTTGTGGCGCAGCTTGGTATCGGAAATGGATGTGATGAAGAAAACCGTGAGTGTACTAGTAGCCGAAAGAGATGCAGCTCGGGCGCAGCATGAAGATCATCCATTGGATCTCGGAAGCCAGCCGCGGAGAAGCAGCGTGGCTTCCACGGAGGCCCCATCGGCTGGTGCACCGACGATCGAAGTTACCGCACCGGAGCCTCCGGTGGTCGAAGTTACTCGCACCGGAGCCTCCTCGCTACCCCGTGGACGATATAAAGGAGATGAAAGCATGTCATCAGTATTATCCTATCGGGAACATGTCCATGAAGGTAGCCATCGGAAGTGCTTTACCACCTGGAGCACTCCACCACAACAACCCCATTCAAGATGGCTATGCTCGTGTCACGGTGGAGGACATAGTCCAAGGGTTTGAGGACCTGGACATTGACATTGCTACACCTGAAGGGGCGACAAGACTTGGAGATGTCAAGCGCCAGTTCATTCTATGGCAGAAGAAGTTTATCAAGTTTCGAGGCGAGGCGCCAACAAGTCCACCCCCCTACGGTGGTGGTGGTGGCGGCGGTGGCGGTGGTGGTGGTGGTGCTTCACCTACACCTCCTTCACGAGGGCCGACGCCGCCCCCAATTCACCTCCGGCGGGTAAGCAGCCGCCGCCCCTAGTCCGCCCCGGCGGGTAGCGCACGCCGCCCCCAATCCACCTCCGGCGAAGAAGCGAAGCAGCAGTCCCGGATTATTAACCCGGACCCTTACGTACCTAAGAAAACAAAGGTACCGGAGGTATCACTGAAGCCTCTCCCCACGAGGCCTTGGGAAAGTAGTGCCGAGGAAGTCGAGGCGGGCGCGGCTGCTGATTTAGAGAAATGGAAGGCGAGCTGCAAGAAGAAAATAGAGGGCGAGCCCAAGCCAGTATATTCTGATGAGCAAAAGAAGTGGGCTAAGTCATTTTTGAACACACCGTCCCAAGCCGCAAAGAATCTGCCTGACGACTATTCACGTGAACTAAAGAATCAGGCACGCATATTCAAGGAGAAGAGAGAGCGGGAGGAGGCCGATAAAGCGGAATTACAAAGTGCACAAAGCGGGAACTCAGTAAACAATCGATTGCCCCGCTTATAGTGACAGCCGCCGGTCCGGATGCCCCCGAAATCATAGAAGCTGCGGCAGCACAGGGATTGAGTGTAACGAGTGCCAGAGAACAAGCGGCCAACTTAGGTATTACTCTTCGTGAACTGTTAGGCCTTGATGAGGCGCCAATGCAGGAGGTAGTACTTACATATGTGAAGAATGGGCCTCTCGTCGAGCCTGCGCAGGAAGAGGATCTACCTCCACAAATGAGAGGTCTGCTGAAATGGTACAAGGGTTACATAAAAAATAAAAACGCCAAAGAATATATTTTTGCGGAAGTTGGATATGAGCATCACTTCAAACAGTACTCTGTACAAATTCATCTGAGTGAATTGTTCCAGCTTTTCAATCTGCGCGAGCTCGACAAATCTATCATCAGTTGCTACGTTCTGTAAGTGATTTATTTCTACCCCATCTCGTTCATATTGCCTGCACTATATATATATATATGTCCTAACTATATTGTTGTGTCCGCTATTATACATGCAGATTGAAGATTAAGGAATGCAGAGTAAGGAGCATCCATGATGTTGGGTTCATTGACCCACACATCGTTAATGGATATACGTTAAAGCATCACCCCGCCGACGTGGAGAAAGACCTGTGGCGGTTTCTTGATAAGCAGGAACTCAAAAGTGATATTCTATTTCCTTACCATTTTGGGTGAGTGTTTATGTCTTGAGCACATTCTCTTTTGTTTACTCCATGCATGGTATGTGGCCGGCTAATCGATGAGTTATGCATGACGTACCGTGCATGTATCGTGTTCGCAGGTTCCACTCGGATTCCGCTAGTGATTAAAATTGACAAATCAGAATGTCTCATCCACGACTCTCTGGATATGGATAAGGCGGAGTGGGCCGACATGAGACAAATGCTTCAAAAGTAATTGTTTTCATTCATTTGCGCTCTATATCGATCGGCCTATTTCGTTCATTTCCTAATTAAGCTTCAAGTAATGAACTAATAACTCTCTTGTTCATTTAATTTTCTTTGCCTCGTAGGGTTTGGAGACGGTTCTCAGATACAAAGGTCGGTGAATTCAAGAAAGAGCTAAATTTCATACGGTCAAAGGCTAAGAATGGTAGCGATATGCAGCCACCGGGAACCAATCTGTGTGGATACTATGTCTGTGAGATGATCCGGAGATACACCTCCGAGCGCGTTCCGAGTGATCTCAATGCTCGGAGGAATCACCTCCGGTCGATGCTTAGTCCGAAGCTCGCTTCCGACCACTTCAAGAGGAACTAGCTGGATGGTTCAGGAGGGAAGTCCTCCATCCTAAAGGAGAACACCATTGCGACGACGTAGAACTATACATGCATTAAATTATGTATGGAAACTTGTTCAAACTTGTATATGGTCATCCGATGATATTGAATATATATTGTATATTCCTCTTGAATTCTTTTTGGTTATAATTTCAAATTTGTTTGAAATTGTACATTCATATGCATGTATATATGTAGTACCGTAGAATATGTGAAACTCCTTCAAAATTACAATAAAGCACAAAAGAAATAAAACAATATACAAATTAAACACAAAATATGTTTAGGGGGGGGGGCAGGTTTAGGGGGGGCCGGAAACCCTAAACCTGCGGCGACCTTTAGTCGCGGTTGGCCGGAAGAACCGCGACTAAAGGTCCTCCGCCCGGACGGCCGCCCGGCGCCCACGTGGACGGGCCTTTAGTCGCGGTTCGTAAGGAACCGCGACTAAAGGGGGGCCTTTAGTCGCGATACTTTGGTCGCGGTTGCGCAACCGCGACTAATGGCAGTTGCGAACCGCGACCAAAGGCCCTTTTTCCACCAGTGGGAGGAAGTAATAGTCGATAAACTATAATATTCAGGAACCAACTATTCGCATAAACTTTTGGATTCTTGGTCTAATTCGCGAGTACCCTGATGTTGATACCATCAAGAAGTTCCTCATGATCATATTGATTAATGTTCTAAAACCTATGCGACCATATTGACTCTGGTAGCTCACCATGTCAATTATGTGTTCCAAACATTGTTCATCGAAGTGATATGTCAAAGGTATGTATCCGCGACTAGAGTAGTGGGATGAATATGAGGTACCCAATTTTTAAGATTTTTTAATGTTTAGGCTTTATGCAACAAGGTAAAGGAGATCAATGCAAAGTGAACAACCTACATGGTACAAACACAAAGAAAAACAACAAGAACAAGTAAAAAAAGAGCAAGGTAAATAAACGAGGTAACCTTCGAGGAGACAGACGATGCGCGATTTGGTTGTCGTAGTTTCTTCCTTGTTAAGGAAAGTACATCTACGTTGGAGAGGTCTAGCGCCACTAATTTTACCAACGCCACAAATGTATCACCTTCTTCTCCGGTGAACCCACAACAAAGGTGAATTCACTTCTCCATTAACCAGTGTCGATCGAGGTGGCAACCAAACCTTCACACAAGGTTGGGGTACAACTCCGCAACTCAATCACTACGAGGAAAATGCTTATAGCCGCAATTCCACTCCTAACGCAAAATCGAAGGTATGCCGCTGGTAGCCCGTACCGATGATGGGCGAAAAAAATACTAGTCACTGGTATGTCGTCGGGTGGTCTCGGCGTTGCGTACCGCTGAAGCGTAAAATAAAAATTGCGTCGTTGGTTCTTGCTTCGGTGGTCGACCCGGGGGTCTAAAAAAAGGTGACACGGGACTATTTTGGGCATCACGGGTCTCGGACAAAGTAGTGACCATGTGGCACATAAATGATCCATCGGTGTTTTTCTTGAAAACGAATGACATACTTGTCTGTTGGTTGTCACCCTTATATGCACACCACTGACTAGCATATATATTTTTACGTTGTTTTGATCCTACGATTTTTTAAGACGATCGTATTATCGGCTTCGTCAGGCATGCAACATATACTATTGACAAATTGAAATATGAGCATGTGTCATTGGATTTTTAATAGGTTATGTCAAGTCCAAAACACCAGCCGAAGGATAGTCCAACATCTAGCTTATTTCTATATCACTAACTTAGAACGCAATTCTAAAAGCCATAGTACATACATCCCGAAAGAATTATGAATAGACCATGTTCATCAGAATAACACCAAATCTTGAGTATATTAACCAAGAATGATAAAGCATGTTGTTGAGGCCAATACAAAATATAGGGAAATTAAACTAACAACTATTTAGAATTTGGCCTTGCATGCAACAGAACATCAACTAGGCTCAGCTCGGCTCGTGTTTATCACTCTAGGAAAGGGATCAGCCACCGACAACTCATGTGTGCAGAACATGCTAACACCTCCCCGGCCAAACTTATTTAAGCAAGTTAAATGTCCAAACTGAAAATCAGCATATCTAAAAGCTTTGTTCCTCAGGTCTAGCCACTTGAACTGGATATTCCACCAGATCTTGTTGTAGCGATCTTTGATGCCAAATCTCATTACTTTGAGCACTCTTGCATTCTAAATAAAGAACCTAGCGATGTGAATAACTTGTTTCCTTCCTCGATAGTCATTAATTGTAATTTCTCTAAGATGAAGATCATGACATTTTATGGGATATGGCGACTTATTATGCAGCACATTGGCTGCAAAGAGAACAAATTAAGTAGTTAGTACAATAACAAAAGGAACATAGTTGTCAACTAATCAATCACTCAGGTGAGTTGAATCATGTGTGAACTGAGGTGGTTTTTTTTGGAGCTTTTACAGAGTATATCAGCTAGAGTTGCTCCTATGTTTTATATATAGGTCAGTACAAAATTCTGTAAACAAAAGCTCGGTACAAATTTGATTGAGTAGACTGATCCTGCATCCTTTTGACATACCTAATCACCGGGTTTTGTTATACTGCTCCTACGTGGCGACCTGTGAGGATCTGAAGCTAGAATGCTAGATGAATACAAGCTATGCTCATATAAAAGTAAGTAATAAATTCATGAATCTTGTAGTAGAGAATTTCGATCCTGGCCTGAACGAGGAGTAGATGTTTTCATCGCAGCGTAAGTAACATGGCATGCTCGAATTTTTGTCGTTTTTCCTCACCGTCCCAAGACGACGGTGGCGGTGCCAAGGTAAGAGGCGAGAGGAGGCTGGGGCGATAACCCCCATAAATGTGCCATTGGCAGTTGGACGGCGTAGGCGGGAGCTGGAGTAGCCGGTCACATTGGGGACAGTCAGCCTCGGGAGACGGCTCCGGCGCGCGTCCTTTGGTGCCGTGCTTGAACAAGCCCATATAATCCCTGTACCACAGTGTCATCTCGCGGTGGTCGAACCAGGCGCTCCTCGGCTGGTTGAAGCAGTACCCATCGCCGGCGTAGAAGCTGTAGCACAGATCCCAACACAGCTTGCCGTCGTCCTCCTGGAACTGCGGCGACGAGGACAGGACCCAGAACTGGATCTTCCGGATAGTGGTCACCCGACCCCTGAGAATGTCGACTGCGAGGCATAGCCGCCCCCTCATCTCGAAGGTGTTTACCAGAGGATCCCAGCTCGAGTGGTACTCGTCGGCCCCGAACGGGAGGGGAAACGTGCGGTGCGACTCGGTCGCCACGTCGACCTCCAGCAACCCGTCAGGTTCACGGGGCTTCTCGTTCACCCATGTACGGCCGGTGGTCACCATGTAGAGCTTGCCACCAAGGAGCACAGGCGGCGAGGTGTGCAACAGGGTAGACTGGGTATGGCACGAACGCTGGCGCCACCCGCCGCCTGCTCCGCCTAAGGTGCACACACTCTGGTCGACTGGGTAGTTGTCGCTGAAATTGAAGTGCGAGAAGGAGAAGCGGAACAGCTTGTGCTCCAATGTGGAGGGGCTGAACCCTAAGGCAAAGACATGGTGGACAGTGCCGCCCGGGAGCCCCACGGGCGGAGGCGCCTTGGGCAATGTTGCCTTCTCGCCGGTGACAGGGTTGAAGGCCATCGCATCGTACCGCTCGACCGCAAAGCAAAGGAGGCCATTGCAGACGTTGGAGAGACTGTAGTCGCTTGGGATGGTCACGCGGTAGGGCATGGGCTTCAACGAGGAGACGCTCAAGAAGCTGGCCTCGTCGGGCCTCCCGGGCTCGCGGGTCTCCGTGACGAGCAATGCCTCCGGCGTGGCCGAGACGTGGCTGGCCTCGGCCGTGGCGTGGAGGCTGCGGAAATAGGGGTCGGCGACGACGTTGCGCCATAGCCTGCAGACGAAGCGGCAGCGGGCGACGTCCCTGATCGGCAGCTTCAGAAGGATCTCGCGGACATAATCTGCAGATTCCGGCGGCGGAGCATGTCCCTTCATCATCGATCGATGGGTCGAAAACGAAAGATAGATTGTTCTCAGGCACGTCTGAAGTGGAGAAACTCAACTCAAGTTCGAGAACGAGATCAAGCGGGACACGAGCGTTACTATATATTGGTGCCAAAAGCACGGCATGTCGGCATCCCAATCGGACACGCACAGCTTGAAAAGAACATGTTGACAACTAGTCCACCGACCTAGTTTGATTAAATAAATAGGAATTTTTTTTTAAGGACAACAACCAGACTTTTTTTTGGCGAGAAATCCACCGGTCTATTAATAATCATCAACAGTAGTACAAATAATCCAAAAGGTAAAGAAAATTACAAATTTGTACTCGGACCACCTAGCGACGACTACACAAACACTAGCACGAGCCGAAGGCGCGCAGCTATCCTCGCCCCTCCATCGCTGGAGTCAGGAAAAGCTTGTCGTGGTAGAGCTTGTTGTAGTAGATAGACGGGAAGTCATCGTGCTAAGCTCCAAAAGGACCAGCGCACCAGAGCAGCAACCATCGCCAATGATGACAAGGAAAATAACTAGACTTATTGTGAGTTTATCTAAAGATAACATTCTTCCACCATAGAAGATCCATCTGGACGCTTTGCATCCTGACCATCCGATCGAATGACGTTGGCACGTTGTTAGCCATCCGTTTTCCTGATCGATTGATGCGAGCCGTCGGTGCTTGCCCCTCCTTGCGGTGCACCCTAAGGTGGTGCAACAGTAGGGCAGGGGGTGTGGGGGTAGGTTTTCCTCTACAGTGGTACGCATCATTGGCAGACGCACCACCTAGGAGTAGACATCGGTGGAGCGATGAGCGGAGACGCGCTGCTCCATACCAAGGAGGCCCACATACGGGTCATGGGGAGAATGCTCACCTTGACGACCTCCACCTGAGAGTCATAGTAAGTGTCTAGCCCATTGAGAATGTACGAGGTGAACTCCGCATCTCGTAGTGGCTGTCCAATCGAGGTGAGTGTTTCCGCCAAATTCTTGACCTTGTTGAAGAAGTGCCTAACCGTGAGGTCATATTATTTTTTTATCTCGCCAAGCTGTGTATGAAGTGCCATAGACTGTGCCGTAGACGGTGAGGTGAAACTCGTCTCTAGTGCAGCCCAAGCCTCATGAGCAGTGGTAAAAAATAACACGAGACCACCGACACCCTCGATGCGTGAGGACTCCCGAGAGGATCACTTGGTCTTGCGCCATACATGGACACTTTGATGGATGAAACTGCGGTGGGCAAGGCGAGGTGCCATCAACAAACCTCCAAATAGTGACTGCAGAGAGGAATAATCTCGGGCTTGATCTTGATCAACACGAGATGCACAAAGTAGAACGACTTCTATGGAGTAATATCAAGAGCATGAGCCTTCATGTATTGATAGTACAAACCAACAGAAGGCAGCAATGGCGAGGGGGCGAACGAAGCCTATATATAGGCATAGGGAACCGGGGGAGACCCAGTAGGAGCCAGCTTATGCGGCCCAACGGCTAGGCCCACGAGAGGTTAGGCGGATGAGGCTGCAGACGGCCTACCAAGGAAGTGCCCTGCAACACCCATCCCCCCCCCCCACGGGAACCGTAGGAAAAGCTGGGGTGGCGTTGTAGGTTGGCGGTAGCAGCGCGCCATAGCTTGGTGGAGGAGCGCCGTGAGCACCGTACGAGGGTGGGTAGCCACCGTAGCCGATGTGCCACCATAGGTGCAGCTGAGAGGAGCTGGGAACGTGTAGGTCACCGGAGCAGGGGTCGATGACGGATGGAGCACCGGATTGGCTAGGGCGGCAGCGGGCAACGCGGGATCAACATCAGATGCCACATATGCCACCGGCACAGAGGCCGAAGAGTATGCTCAAGTAAGTGGGGCCGATTCAATGAAGGGAAAAGCAGCGGCGGCCGATGCGGCGTTGATGGAGGACCCCGGCGTGGCGGCCTATGCAGCGGAACACACGACCAACTAGTCTGATACCATGCTATTTCTAATCATATAATACTAGCTTTATCTCTAACAAATAAATCTGAGGAACAAGTTGAACAACTGGTTGTCATATACCATCATTTATTTACCAAATGCTGTATGTCCTTGTGATGTGTACTCTATAGTTCTGTACGGATTTTTATTGGGCCGTGAAGATTAAACTTAGTTTCCACGAGACCACGATTAAATCAATACTATATAGTTTGAAACCTGTGTGTGATAGCTAATTGCAGCCTCTCTTCAGGTACAGTTCACCCGCTGGCCGCAGTTCTTTGCTCAATACTGACAGGCACTGCAACGTGCGCGTTTTAGTAATAATTTAAGTAATACAAGAACCTTGTAGAGAATTTCCATCCTGCCCTGAACGAGGAGTTGATGTTTCGTTAGTGTCATCGTAGCGCAAGTAACAAGGCCTGCTCGAATTCTTGTCTTTCTTCCTCGCCGTCCCAAGACGACGGTGGCTTAGCCAAGGTGAGAGGCGAGAGGAGGCTGGGGCGATAACCCCCGTCAATATGCCATCGGCAATTGGACGGCGTAGGTGGGAGCTGGTGTCGGCTGTCAAATTGCCGAGAGTCAGCCACAGTAGACGGCTCCGGCCCGCGTCCTCTAGTTCGGTGCTTGAACACGGCATGGGTATCCTTGTAGCACAGTGTCATCTCGCGGTCGTCGAACCAGGCGCTCCTCGGCTGGTCGAAGCGGTAGCTGTCGCCGACGTAGAAGCTGTAGCGCAGGTCCCAACAGAGCTTGGTGTCCTGATCGTCGAGCTGCTGCTGTGGAGGCGGCGAAGACAGGACCCAGAATTGGAGTTTCCGAATCTCTGTGCCCTCGGCGCTGAGACTGAGGATTTCGACGGCGAGGCACAGCTGCCCTCCCATCCCGAAGGTGGTTACAAGAGGATCCCATGACGAGCAGTACTCGTCGTCCCCGGACGGCAGCGGGAGACGGAACGTGCGGTGCGCCTCGGTCGCCACGTCGACCTCCAGCAACCCGTCAGGGTTTCGAAGCTGTTCCGGTTCCGTCTCCGAGCCAGTACGAGCGCCGGTGGTCACCATGTACAGCTTGCCATCGACGAGCACAGGTGGCAAGGTGCGCAACAGGGGACACACGGTACGGTACGAGCGCTGGCGCCACACACCGCCCGTCGTTCCATCGTCGAAGGTGTATACGCTCTGGTTGACGTTGTTCATGCTGATGCCACTGTAGGACGTGAAGGAGAATCTGAACAGCTTGTGCTCCTTGGTGGAGGGGCTGAACCCTAAGGCGAACTGATGGCTGCAATTGCGATGGCTGGTGCCGCCCTGAATCCCCAGCCCCACGGGCGGAGGCGCCTTGGGAAGCGTTGCCGTCTCGCCGGTGACAGGATTGCAGACGAATACCGGTGTGTTGGCATGTCTGGCCGCGAAGCAGAGGAGGCCGTTGCAGACGTTCGAGAGGTTGTAGTCGCTGGGGATTGTGACGCGGTAGGGCATGGGCCTCGACGAGGAGACGCTGAAGAAGCTGGCCTCGGCGGGACTCCCACACTCGCGGGTTACCGTGACGACCAACGCCTCCGACGAGGTCGAGACATGGCTGACCTCGGCCTCGGCCTCGGCGTGTAGGCTGCTGAAAGAGGGGTCGGCGACGACATTGCGCCATAGCCTGGAGACGCAACGGCAGCGGGCGACGTCCCTGGTCGGCAGCTTGACAAGGATCTCGAGGACCGTATCTGCGGATTCCAGTGGTGGAGCAGATCTCCTCCTCCTCATTGATGGGTCGAAAACAAAAGATAGATCGCGTACAGATTTTTTCGCCGCAGGCACGTCTGACGCGGGGAAACTCAACTGAAGCTTTCCCGTATTATAGGTGCCAAAAGGACGGCATCCCGATCGAACATGAATGGCTTGAACAGAAGAGGGCAACAATAACTAATCCACCGACCAAGCTTCATTAACTAGTCAACCGTGTCATAGCGTTGAGTTCTTTTTTAATAAATGGAATATAATAATGTCGTGAAGATATCAATCACATTTAATCTCTGCACCAACAAAATTTCTAAAAATATTACGGATATACATCCAAAAACAAATAAAGAAGAAAAGAAGAAAAAGGCACCACCGCAATGATGGTTTCCTCGCAGCTGGAAGGAAAACCACCTCCGAACACAGCACTGGAAATCCACAAGCGGACGCCTTGAAGAAGGGAGCAACGCACTCTTATGGACGGAGGAAGTAATTTATAGTTGATAAACAATAATATTTAGGAACAACTATTCACATAAATAATAAATTAGTGTTGCCTCTACTTTTACATGGTTAAATGAGATAAACGAGTACTAAGTAACTCAGCCTATTTAGCTCGAACTCGCTAACGAACAAAAAATTAAAACATGGCTTGGCTCGTTTATGATGAGTTCGAATCTAGCCGAGTCGAGTGACGAGTTTTAAGTTTTAATTCTAAGCCTATAGACGGCAAAAATGTGTGATTCTTAATCCCTCATCTGATAAAGGTGTTCTTCATGATTCTAATGTTTTTTTTGTCTCCTGCACACAACACCTAGTCGTAGTCCGACAAACAGTCTGTACGGAGGAAAACCTGGCTCTTGCGGTTTCTTCTTTTCCACAAGAGCTAGACTTGCCTCTTAAAGAGACTAAAGGCATGTTTGGTTGCTAGCGAAGAGGTTTCTCGATGGCTCATTTGCTTAGTCTACTCGCACCGTTTCTCTGCACAGCACGACTTTTAAAGCAGCCTAAATGTTGGTTCGCAAGGCACGCTCGATTTCAACGTTTCTAGCGAGCCAAGCTCGACGATGACAAGAAGGGGAAAAGCCAAGCTCGTGCCTTGTACAAGCAGAAGGCGTCCACGGCCGCCAAAGCTCACGGCACAAGGGGCTTGAAGGGCCAAAAGGGCACTCTGAAGTGGCCTCCCTTCCTGTCCATTGTGCTTAAAAAATGTGCGAGATCATCAAGACTAGAGTGAGGACTGAAAAAAAGTTCAAAGAGGTGCATTTAAATAATGTAGCCAAGAAGATTCATGAGTATTTTGGGTCGTATGTGTCCCCACGGCAAGTGTACAACCACCTCTGCAAGTTGAGAGCAAGGTGGATGAAGGTCTCCAAGCTTGGAGACCTTAGCGGTGCAAGTTGGGATTAGAACAACCATGCCATTATCCTCGAGGACGAGCACTACAAAGGCCATGTCTCGGTACTAACATTTTTCACCTTTTCGTAATTTTCTCACTAATCTACCTAACCTTGTATACCCTGCAAGGACTAACCAGCACTTACTTATCTTAGGAACACCCCAAGGACGTCAAGTACATGAACAAGCCTATTAACAACTTCTCCCAGGTGCAGCAGACATTTTCCTTCGGCATAGCCACTGGTAGGTTGTCCACGGGCTCCAGCGAGCCTCTTGGCCAGCATTGCCCTGACTGCACCGGCACCCAGGACTCGGGCACCATCCCTGTTGATGACGACTAAACGCAGCCTCCTTCTCCTACAGCAGATGCCAGTGTTGCCGCTGGTGGTTCTTCTTTTCTTGGTAAGCCATATGCTGACCCTGGGAGGAAGAAGGAGATGTCAGTGTTGGGAGAGGAGGACGTCGGCAGCATGACCATCATGACTGAGGCCATCAAGGCGGTGGCGCAGGCAATCACCAATGCCACCCCACCAGACATTAACCCGTGACTCTACTCCGTGTTGGAGATATGCCCGAGAGGCAATAATAAAGTAGTTATTGTTATATCTTAGTGTTCATGATAAATATTTACACCCCATGCTATAATTGTATTAACCGGAAACATTGATACATGTGTGTTGTGTAAACAACCAGAGTCCTTAGTAAGCCTCTCGTTTAACTAGCTTGTGATTAATAGATGATCATGGTTTCCTGATCATGAACATTGGATGTTATTAATAACAAGATCATATCATTAGGTGAATGATGTGATGGACACACACCCATAGTAAGCATAGCATGAGATCAAGTCATTAAGTTCAACTTGCTATAAGCTTTCGATACATAGTTACCTAGTCCTTCGACCATGAGATCATGTAAATCACTTACACCGGAAGGATGCTTTGATTACATCAAACGCCACTGCATAAATGGGTGGTTATAAAGATGGGATTAAGTATTCGGAAAGTGTGAGTTGAGGCAAATGGATCAATAGTGGGATTTGTCCATCCCGATGACGGATAGATATACTCTGGGCCCTCTCGGTGGAATGTCGTCTGATTAGCTTGCAAGCATGTGACTACGTCACAAGAGATGACATACCACGGTACGAGTAAAGAGTACTTGTCGGTAACGAGGTTGAACTAGGTATGGAGATACCGCTGATCGAACCTCGGACAAGTAAAGTATCGCGTGACAAAGGGAATCCGTATCGTATGTAAATGGTTCTTTCGATCACGAAGTCATCGTTGAATATGTGGGAGCTATTACGGATCTCCAGGTCCCGCTATTAGTTATTGATCGGAGAGGAGTCTCGATCATGTCTGCATAGTTCTCGAACCGTAGGGTGACACACTTAAGGTTTGATGTCGTTTTAAGTAGATATGGAATATGGAATGGAGTTCAAATTAATGTTGTTCGGAGTCTCGGATGGGATCCAGGACATCACGAGGAGTTCCGGAATGGTCCGGAGAATAAGATTCATATATAGGAAGTCACTTTCCAAGTTTGGAAATGATCCGGTGCATTTATGGAAGGCACTAGAATGTTCTAGAACCTTCCGGAAGAAATCACCATGGAAGGTGGAGTCCCGGATGGACTCCACCAACCCTAGCCGGCCAGCCAAAGGGGGAGGGACTCCACCACCATGGCCGGCCATAGGGGAAGGAAAGGGAGCAATCCCACTTCCCCTAGGTTTCACCCATATGGAAGGTTTTGAGTTGGACTCTTATTCGGATTTTGGGCAAACCCTTGGGGGTTCCACCTATATAAAGAGAGGGAGAGGGATGGTTACAACACTTGGCCGAACCACCAAGGGGCTCCCTGGCCGGCGCCCCAACCCCCTCTCTCCCAAACCATAGCTACTCCCTCCTCCTTCTCCCGCGGTGCTTACGGCGAAGCGCTGCCGGAGATCTCCACCACCACCGTCACCACGCCGTCGTGCTGGCGGGATTTCGAGGAGGATCTAGTACATCCGCTGCCCACTGGAACGGGGAGAAGGACATCATCATCAACACCGTACGTGTGACCGAGTGCGGAGGTGCTTCCCGATTGTGGCACCATCAAAATCTTCTACGCGCTTTTGAAAGCGGCAAGTGATCAACTACATCAATCACGAGATCTAATCTCGTAGGCTTTGGAATCTTCGAGGGTTAGTCTCATATACATCTTGTTGCTACCATCTACTAGATTAGATCTTGGCTTGTTATTCGTTCTTGCGGTAGGAATTTTTTTGTTTTCTATGCTACGAATCCCATCAGTGGTATCAGAGCCGTGTCTATGCATAGATTGGTTGCACGAGTAGAACACAATGTTTCTGTGGGCGTTGATTCTTTTGTTGTCTCTTGTTATGTGTACTTTGCATCTTGCGGTATGGTGGGATGAAGCGGCCCGGGCTAACTTTACATGACCGCGTTCATGAGACTTGCTCCACGCTCGACATGCAACTTGTATTGCATAAGTGGCTTTGCGGGTGTCTGTCTCTCTCACCATAGTTATGATTCAATTTACTATTTCAATTGACAACACTAGTATCAGCGTTGTGGTTGATGTTCGTAGGTAGATTGGATCTTACTCGAAAACCCTAAACCATGTAAAATATGCAAACCAAATTAGAGGCGTCTAACTTGTTTTTGCAGGGTTTGGTGATGTGATAATGAATATGTATGAGATGATCATTATTTTATTGTGACAACCGGCAGGAGCCTTATGGTTGTCTTTATATTTCATGTAGTAGTATTATTTCAAAGTAGTTGTAATAGTTGCTACATGTGGTGAACAACCATGAAGACGGCGCCATGGACCTTGACGCACCGCCGACGATGATGGAGATCATGCTCGTGCTTTGGAGATGAAGATCAAAGGCTCAAAGACTAAAGGGACATATCATATCACATTATGAATTGCATGTGATGTTAATCCTTTATGCATCTTATCTTGCTTAGATCGCGATGGTAGCATTATAAGATGATCCCTCACATTAATATCAAGATAATAAAGTGTTCTCCCCTCGTATGCACCGTTGCTACAGTTCATCGTTTTGAAGCATCCCGTGATGATCGGATGTGATAGATTCTACGTTCACATACAACGGGTGTAAGCCATGTTGCACACGCGGAAATACTTGGGTTTGCTTGACGAGCCTAGCATGTATAGACATGGCCTCGGAATACAGGAAACCGAAAGGTTGAACACGAGTCATATGGATGATATGATCAACATGTTGATGTTCGCCATTGAAGCTACATCATCTCACGTGTGATCGGTTTTGGTGTAGTGGATATGGATCGTGTGCCACTAAACAACTATGAGGGATGTTGTATTAAGTGGGAGTTCATTAGTAATTATATTAAAACATGAACTAATTATCATGAACATAGTCTGAATAGTATTTTGAATTAAATTTGTAGAATTGGCATCCGTTATCTACCATGCGCTAGTCTTATAATTGAGATAGAAATATTGTTAAGTCTGACAAGAAACTTTACGGACTGGTACCGTATTGTTAAAGAATCAAGAAATGATTAAGTCCTATTGCAAACTTTTAGTAAACCTCACATTGCTGATTCAAAGAGCAATGGTTTCATTCAGTACCTAAAATCATCTTGTCTCCGCGAAACTTGAATTTCAAATCCGTTTGAAAAGTAAGGAGCTGAAAATTTTGTTTTCAGAAATAAGCGAGGTATGAGATATATGTGATATCTAAGACCTTATTGCAAGGTGATAGAATATAATCTTGTGAGACTACATAAACTCATAAGTTTTATGGGAATGTACCAAGGTTGAAGACGCTAGGCGTCTCAATCCTCCAACTAGTTGGGCACTAACGATATTCGCATATCCATGAAGTGATCGTCTTTAGTATGCACCGTTGCTAAGACTCGTCGTTTCGAAGCATCACGTGATGATCGGGTGTTATAGATTCTACGTGTGCATCCAACGGGTGCAAGCCAGATTTGCACATATGAGTACTAAGGTTAACTTTACGAGCCTAGCATGTATAGACATGATCTCGGAAAGTCATCATGATTTGATGGATAAAAATTATGAGTGAAATTGTTCATCACATTAAAAGGTTACTAATAGTGAAATCTGGAACACTTGTCATGTGATGATCAACTTCAAAGTAAGAACCTCAAGGTTATTAGTATTTGACCAATGGACCTAGAAGTTATTGAAGGTAAAGTGTTTTCTGAAAATGAGGAAAGCTAAAAGAGAAACTACAAAAGATTTTGGCAGAAAGAAAGAAAAGACTAGAAAGTCTAGCTCAGGTGTATATAGATGATACACATGTTATGAATGTGTTCCTTGTTTGGTCACACAATGAAATTCTTGGGTATTTGTACCATATTGGTTGGTATGAGGTGTCATACAAAATAACACAATACAAAAATGCAATGGCCTAAGTGATTGACAAGGATTATGGTAGGAATGCACGTCTGGAACAAAATAAAGTGTTATTGTGTTCGTCGTTGGCATTCTACCTAGCCCTTCAGATTTATAATAAAGAACTTTATAATGTTGTTTTTTTCTAGTCAAATGAAAACAATGAGTTGTTCAAATTATGCCAGTATTCCATGTACGATGGATAAGTTATTATAAATCTTTATGGTGAAGCACACATGCATAACACTGACGCTAAAATGTCATAATGCAAATGATGTGAATTCCACTCATTTGTGGAACCGCCATTTAGGTCAGGTTAGAAAGGAACGCATGAAGGAACTCCATGCAAATGGATTTTTGGAGTCATTTGATTTTTGAATTGTTTGGCGCTTGCAGATCTCTTCTAAAGAGAATGACTGAAATACCGTTCATAGGCCAAGAGTTGAACGGGCAACTAACTTAGTGGAAACATACATGATGATGTATGTGGTTCACTGGGCATAGTTGTGTGCGGGAGATTCTTCTACTTCATGAAAACTTCCAACAATGAATTGAGTGTATATATAAGGATATATTTATTCAATTAGGAAGAAGTTTGAAACATTTGAATAGATTCAAATAAATTTCAGCATGAATTGGAAATCATCGTAATAGAAAAAGTCAAATATCTATGATTGGATCATGATAGAAATATTTAAATTACGAGTTTTAGCGAACATCTTAGAGAGTTATGAAATTGTTCTACAACTCACGTTTCTTGGAGTATCATAGTGATGATGGAGTATCCGAGAGACGTATCCAAACCTTGTTGGGTTAATGATGAGATAAAATAAAATGACGCCATTATATTTTTGTGGATTATGCTTTAGAGACTACCGCTTTTACACTAAATAGAGCATCATCATAATCCGTTGAAATGACACCATACGAGTTATGGCATGGGTATAAACCCTAATAGTCCTTTCTTAAATTTTGGTATGCATAACATAAGTAAATAAGTTTACAACCAAAATCGGATGAATATCTTTGTTGGTTATCCCAGAGAATTGATTGAGAATTCTTTCCACTATGAAGTAAAAGACAAAAGTGTTTGTTAATGTTACTTGCTTATTTCCAAGAAATTGTTTTCTAGCGAAGCATTTGAGTGGGAGGACAATGGAACTTGATAAGGTTCATGAACCTGAGCATGATGATCAGAGTAGCGCAGCATCGGAAATGGTTCCGGAAGTGGCCACGACGATCATGGCTCCCATGTCTACAAAGTGTTATAGTCATGGAGATCAAAGTACCTATTGAACTTTGTAGATATGGTTTTCTTTGTGATCAAATAAATGATTTGTGGACAAAGGATTGATTTTGAACAATGATAAACCAACTACATACAAAGAAGTTATGATGGGCCCCGATTGCGTTAAAATGGCTAAGAGCCATGAAATCCAAGATAGTATCTAAAATACTATTTGAAAGTAAATAGATCTATAAATATACTTGGATATAATATCCTTGAAGAAGCTCGACTTGTCAAAAGATTGTTTATGAAAAAGTTCAAAGAGTTGACTGCGATAAGATTAAGATCTTCAGCAGCGATGCTTATAGTCTATGCGGATTGTTCTAGTAATCGCAACAATTTTTTATAAGATATGTTAGTAGGATGGCAAAATACATTCCTGACATAAGTATGTATTAAAGGTGTATACAAGATACAGCTAAAGAGTTTTGCTAATCAGTAGAATACTAGAAAGGTATACAAACTTCACCAGATGAAGTGAGTATCACGGAGTTGGAATCTTCACCGGATGAAATAATCAAAGAGTTATGATTTCATCAGAAACGATGGAGAAGCTTGCATTTGCAAGAAATTAAGTGGGAGCGTTGAGACATATTTATAGTACTTTATGTAGATGACATATCGTTGATTATAAATAATGTAATCATGTACTTGATATGAAGGTTTCATTGAAAATCAACTTCAATGAAAGGATATGGACTGAAACATATTTAGCGTCAAGATCTATGAAGACATATTGAAACGCATAATAAGTTTAAGTCAAAATACATAGAATGAATATTGAAATAGTTCAATATAAAAATATTAAGAAGGTGTTCTTTTCATGTAAAGGTTTAACAAGACTTGAGTGTATCTGACACTCAATGAGTAAAAACACATGAGTGATTTTAGATCACGAATAATATGTACACAATCAGATATCCTGTGCTCTAAAGAGTTAGAAGCATATACCAGAATGATTCATGTGATGATCATTGGACAACGGTAAGAATATCCCTGAGTGCTTTAGATGAACCAAGGATATTAGTTTTGTATGGGGATATGACAAACAAATCGCTGTAAGGTGTTGCACCGATATTAGTTTGGTCACATATAAAAATGAATTTCAAATCTCAGTTAGGCTAAGTTTTCATTAAAAGGTAGCGCAATGCTAGATTTATATGAGTTCTAAATATTGTGACGGATTCTACAAACAAAGGCAGAGTATGTCATTGTTTTGACAATGTCTGAGGATATTAAAGTCGAGAAGTTCTTTGAGAACTTGGTGTAGTTCCGATAGTGTCAGAACTTTGAAGCTATATTGTGTGTGACAATATTAGTGACATATTTCAGACCGCTGAATTAAGGTTCCACCAGAAGACCGAACATATACGATTAATGCCGACTCATTTGAAAAATGAGTGATGCATGAAGAAGCAAATGAATTGCAAAATACATACGTTTCTGAGCGTGTTAGATTCGTTGACTGAAACCTCTCCCATGAGCAAAACATGATAAGCACCAAAAGGCCAAGGTGTTATATCTTTACAAATGTAAACTAGATTATTGACTCTAGTGTAAGTGGGAGACTGTTGGAGATATGCCCGAGAGACAATAATAAATTAGTTATTATTATATCTTAGTGTTCATGATAAATGTTTACACCCCATGCGATAATTGTATTAACCAGAAACATTGATACATGTGTGTTGTGTAAACAACCAGAGTCCCTAGTAAGCCTCTCGTTTAACTAGCTTGTTGATTCATAGATGATCATGGTTTCCTGATCATGAACATTGGATGTTATTAATAAAAAGATCATATCATTAGGTGAATGATGTGATGGACACACACCCATAGTAAGCATAGCATGAGATCAAGTCATTAAGTTCAACTTGCTATAAGCTTTCGATACATAGTTACCTAGTCTTTCGACCATGAGATCATGTAAATCACTTACACCGGAAGGATGCTTTGATTACATCAAACTCCATTGCGTAAATGGGTGGTTATAAAGATGGGATTAAGTATTCGGAAAGTGTGATTTGAGGCATATAGATCAAGAGTGGGATTTGTTCATACCGATGACGGATAGATATATACTCTGGGTCCTCTCGGTGGAATATCGTCTGATTAGCTTGCAAGCATGTGACTAGGTCACAAGAGATGACATACCACGGTACGAGTAAAGAGTACTTGTCGGTAACGAGGTTGAACTAGGTATGGAGATACCGATGATCGAACCTCGGACAAGAAACTATCGCGTGACAAAGGGAATCGGTATCATATGTAAATGGTTCTTTCGATCACGAAGTCATCGTTGAATATATGGGAGCTATTATGGATCTCCAGGTCCCGCTATTAGTTATTGATCGGAGAGGAGTCTCGATCATGTCCGCATAGTTCTCGAACCGTAGGGTGAGACACTTAAGGTTTGATGTCGTTTTCAGTAGATATGGACTATGGAATGGAGTTCAAATGTTGTTCGGAGTCTCGGATGGGATCCAGGACATCACGAGGAGTTCCGGAATGGTCCGGAGAATAAGATTCATATATATGAAGTCACTTTCCAAGTTTGGAAATGATCCGGTGCATTTATGGAAGGCACTAGAATGTTCTAGAACCTTCCGGAAGAAATCACCATGGAAGGTGGAGTCCCGGATGGACTCCACCAACCCTAGCCGGCCAGCCAAAGGGGAAGGTGGAGTCCACCATGGACTCCACCTCCATGGCCGGCCATAGGGGAAGGAAAGGGAGCAATCCCACTTCCCCTAGGTTTCACCCATATGGAAGGTTTTGAGTTGGACTCTTATTCAGATTTTGGGCAAACCCTTGGGGATTCCACCTATATATAGAGAGGGAGAGGGAGAGGGCTGGTTACAACACTTGGCCACACCACCAAGGGGATCCCTGGCCGGCGCCCCAAGCCCCCCTCTCTCCCAAACCCTAGCTACTCCCTCCTCCTTCTTCTCCCGCGGTGCTTACGGCGAAGCGCTGCCGGAGATCTCCACCACCACTGTCACCATGCCGTCGTGCTGGCGGGATTTCGAGGAGGATCTACTACATCCTCTGCCCGCTGGAACAGGGAGAAGGACATCGTCATCAACACCGTACGTGTGACCGAGTGCGGAGGTGCTGCCCGATTGTGGCACCGTCAAGATCTTCTACGCGCTTTTGCAAGCGGTAAGTGATCGACTACATCAACCACGAGATCTAATATCGTAGGCTTTGGAATCTTCAAGGGTTAGTCTCACATACATCTCGTTGCTACCATCTACTAGATTAGATCTTGGCTTGTTATTCGTTCTTGCGGTAGGAATTTTTTTGTTTTCTATGCTACGAATCCCATCACTCCGCCGTCATGGATGCCACTGGGTTCAGCACAGAGGCGAAGATGGTGGCTCTGACCTACCTCTTCAAAAACAGGGCACGGAGGAATGGCTTTGTTCAGATGGTTGAGGACCATAGGCTGCTCTTGTTGAGGACATACCTCACCATGCACTTCTACGTGTAGTGCTTCCTTCACATGTTGGTTGTATATTTTGAAGTAGCTAGGGAACATTGATGACAAGGCATGTATATTGTGTGAGGTGGTATGTACTAACCAATTCGGGAGTGGATGTCACAAACAAGAAATACTTACATGATCAGAGGGCAAAGATGTCGGGCCCTAGAATGCAGATCAGGCAAGTTCTTTTGGATTTACAGTTGTCGAAGCTTTGATAGACTTGATTCACCTTTGACCCAATCGAATCCAAAGCTTGTTCCTTAGATTCAGGATCTTTATCCTTCGGAATGTTCAACTTCTCTTGAAGAGTTTCCATGTCGTTATCCTCGGAATATCTGCAGAAAATAAATTCAGTTAGACCGGGATCTCCTCTTGCTTTCTACCAAAGGGATTTGGCTTTGGTTGGATAAAAAGAGAGATCCAAACTTTTTGGTGTTTCCCAAAAGGGATTTCTATTTTCGTGCCCCCGCTTCGTTAGTTGTACTCAGTTTTCCCCAGCCCCTTAGTTTTTCCTCAGTTTTCCCCAAGCCTATGTCTGAAACCCGCAGAAGGAGCTTAGACGGAAGGAATCCGTCTATTTGGACGTTCTGTGCTGACGTGTTGCGCCACGTCGTCTGTGGGGCCGCGTGGGGCCGCGTCGCGTGGGGCTGGTAGAAAGGGACCGCGTGGGACATGACGAGAAGCGTTTGGTTGCACGTGAGCAGGAGCTGGGTTTTGTCTCTCTCGGCCCAAATTGGCATTTTTAAGAGCACCTTTTCCCCTCTTTCTCTCTCTGTATTTTTCACTAAATTAGTATCAAATCTAGGGAAGCTTCTATTTCTGTCTTTCTTCAATATGGCAGCAAATCTAGTAGCAAATCTCTGGGGTTATTTATGCCTTTTGGCCCTCGTTTTTTGCCCAATATGGCAGCAAATCTAGAAGCTAGTATATGATAAATTCACAACAGCATAATCGGAAAACTAAGTATAATACATAAACTGCATACAACAGCCAAAAGCAGCCAATAACGTTGTTAATGCTAACGACAAACTAAACTGAAAAATATACAAGACGCACGCAATGTATGGACAACAAGAAGATTAGGATAGGGACCCCAGGATGAATGAATTTGTTCTTCATTCCTCCCCATATATTTCTTCCTCCCTCCATTCGTGCATTTCCCCAAGGAAATATTCATTGAACTCCTTCCGTCCGCAGTGTGAGGCCAATACATCCTCCAAACGGTATGGCCTGTGTTCATTTCTCAAACCGTAGAGTCCTATTCTATCCACACGTAGTGGCCACTCATCCCGGCATTTGTATCATGAGAGTACTCTCGATATAACCCAAATCCGTGTAGTAGATGCTGCCAGGTTGAAGTGTCGGGTACACTCTGGTGTCGACGGAGATACACCGGATATAATTCACGAAGAAGGCATTACTGCCAATGTTACTGACCGGATGGAGAGAGCGGCTCTGAGTGTCCACACGGTACACCAATGGTTTTCCCGCCAACGCCTCGCTGACCAACAACACAAGCAGCAGATCACCATCCAACTTCACAAGGTAGAACTTCTGACGTCCAAGTTCTGGAAATGAAATTAGTGTCTCCATCTTGATAGTGCTCGCGCGCTGCTGCAACGCGTACATTGGTGCACACTATTCTTCCGATCTCAAAATTGTCCGCAGCCTACTGCATACAGTTCACCATTGAACGGGGTAATGCAACGCAAACAATGGTTCTTGATCGAAAATCTTCCTTCTCCCCAATCTTCATTTATATCCTTAGTTGGAGTGCTCTCATCGACCCAACCAATTTCCGGCGGGTAATGTGCGGCAACGAAGACCATAGTCGGGGATTTGATAACAGCGACTGATTTCAGAAAAACAGATGGCATCTGGCGCCTCAAACATAGTGTTCGATTTCTTTGTGAGTGGGTTCAGCAGCCGTATCTTGTGCGGCGGGTTCTTCTGGGCAAGCACGATGACGCCACGGCAAAAGCCGACGAAGTAGTATCTAAAATATATTGATGAAGATAACATTCAGCACTAAGATGTTTAAGATTGAAAATAAAAAGGTAGATATGGAGGAATTTGAACCTTGTATGAACTTCCGATAGATCTATGGTGACGTAGCGTGATGCGCCGAGTTGGAGGAAGGTGAACTCAGCGACGCGTGGAAGGGCGTGGTCTAGCATGATCCATTCATCCGGGTGCACGTCGGGCTCAGGCAAACCTGAGCGCCAATTTCTACAGACTTGCCTCATAGCAGAGTAGGTGTCGGCGTACTCCTCGTTCGCCGATAGCATTCGCCGATCTTGTGAAGTGGTCCATCAGCCGAGAGAGAGGCCCGAGTTCATGGAGGCGCCGCGCTTGGATGCGCCGCCCTCGGCGGCGACGGGCTCGGCGGCGACGGGCTCGGAGGCGACGGGCGCGGAGGCGACGGGGCACGGAGGCGACGGGCGCGGAGGCGACGGGCTCGGAGGCGACGACCGCCGGCGCATTCTTCTTCTCCATCGCCGGCAGGGTAGCGTGCGTACGGCGGTTGGGGTTTTTTCGATTTGGAGAAGTTGATGGGACGTGAGAGGGGTGGTTTCGTGCGTGAGCGAGAATGAGACGACTGTGTGCAGAGGGAGGGAGGGAGGGGCTTACGCGTCCTAAATGCGACCCGCGTCCACTATTTGCACGCCTGCACCGCGACACGCGTCAACAATGGCACGTCTTCCACTTCTGCATCGCAACACGCGTCCTCGGGTCTAACCCTGGAAATTTAGATATAGTCAGGTATACCCTCGAGTCATATACTAGCATTTTTTGTGTGCTCAGTTTTCCCCTTGAGTGCTAATACTGGCTAGTGCAATATACTCAGTTTTACCCTCAAGTGGCTGGTCAACAGAGAGTCAACAAATGAGATTAACTAGTTAAATGAGTTATTTAATGTGCAAAAAATTCCGAAAAAGAGTGGCACTTACTCATTGAGTCTTTACCACAAATTGCCACTTCTCAAATCATAGATAAATCAAGTTTCACCACAAATTGCCACTTCTCAAATCACCTAGTAGCTATGAAGGTGCATGGTTTTCCATAATAAGCCCTACCCAAAACAGCTTTCCCCAAAACATACTTTGTCTGAATAAGGCCATAATTTTCACACTCATGTAGATTTGTATTGCAAATAGTTTGAGGTAGGCCAAGATGGGTTTCATTGTACAAAACACGCATTTTCCATTTTTTAAATCTCATATTTAAATCCCTTAGTCTGTTTACTACTCACTTGCCCTTGGTTTCTTGATACTACTCGGCTTTGCCCTCTCCCTTCACAAACTCTCACGGACGCCCAACATTGCCCTGATTGGTCTAGCCCATGTCACGCGGATCGTGCCCGCCGACCGTTGATCGTATGATCTAACGGGCGGGATAACCCCTATCTCTCTCTCCGGTCGGGGCCACCACCCTCTCTCTCTCTGTCGTCGGTTAGCTTCACGCAAAGTTTGGTTTTCTGCATTATTTTTCACGAGCTAAATTATAAACTCTTTTTAGGCATTACGTTTCACGCAAAAAACGATAAACCATCACCGATTTGTTGTAGCCATTACTTTTCACGCACAAAAATGATACACTGATGGCGTGTATTTCACACGTTCGTTGGGCAACCCCAAGAGGAAGGTATGATGAGCACAGCAGCAAGTTTTCCCTCAGAAAGAAACCAAGGTTTATCGAACCAGGAGGAGCCAAGAAGCACGTTGAAGGTTGATGGCGGCGGGATGTAGTGCGGCGCAACACCGGAGATTCCGGCGCCAACGTGGAACCTGCACAACACAACCAAGCTACTTTGCCCCAACGAAACAAGGTGAGGTTGTCAATCTCACCGGCTTGCTGTAACAAAGGATTAACCGTATTGTGTGGAAGATGATTGTTTGCAGAGAAAACAGTAGAAACAAGTATTGCAAGTAGATTGTATTTCAGTAAAGAGAATTGGACCGGGGTCCACAGTTCACTAGAGGTGTCTCTCCCATAAGACGAACAAGCATGTTGGGTGAACAAATTACAGTTGGGCAATTGACAAATAAAGAGAGCATGACCATGCACATACATATCATGATGAGTATAGTGAGATTTAATTGGGCATTACGACAAAGTACATAGACCGCCATCCAACCGCATCTATGCCTAAAAAGTCCACCTTCGAGGTTATCATCCGAACCCCCTCCAGTATTAAGTTGCAAGCAACGAGACAATTGCATTAAGTATGGTGCGTAATGTAATCAACAACTACATCCTTAGACATAGCATCAATGTTTTATCCCTAGTGGCAACAAGCACAACACAACCTTAGAACTTTCTCGTCATCTGTCCCGGTGTCAATGCAGGCATGAACCCACTATCGAGCATAAGTACTCCCTCTTGGAGTTAAAAGCATCTACTTGGCCAGAGCATCTACTAATAACGGAGAGCATGCAAGATCATAAACAACACATAAGCATAACTTTGATAATCAACATAACAAGTATTCTCTATTCATCGGATCCCAACAAACGCAACATATAGAATTACATATAGATGATCTTGATCATGATAGGCAGCTCACAAGATCCGACAATGATAGCACAATGGGGAGAAGACAACCATCTAGCTACTGCTATGGACCCATAGTCCAGGGGTAGACTACTCACTCATCACTCCGGAGGCGACCATGGCGGTGTAGAGTCCTCCGGGAGATGAATCCCCTCTCCGGCAGGGTGCCGGAGGCGATCTCCGAGGATCCCCCGAGATGGGATCGGCGGCGACGGCGTCTCAGTAATGTTTTCCGTATCGTGGTTCTCGGTCCTGGGGGTTTCGTCACGGAGGCTATTTGTAGGCGGAAGGGCAAGTCAAGAGGCGGCACGGGGGGCCCACACCACAGGGCCGCGCGGCCAAGGGGGGGGCCGCGCCGCCCTAGGGTTTGGCCACCCCGTGGCCCCTCTTCGTCTCGTCTTCGGTCTTCTGGAAGCTTCGTGAGAAAATAGGCCTCTGGGCTTTTATTTCGTCCAATTCCGAGAATATTTCTTTACTATGATTTCTGAAACCAAAAACAGCAGTAAAACAACAATCGGCACTTCGGCATCTTGTTAATAGGTTAGTTCCAGAAAATGCACGAATATGACATAAAGTGTGCATAAAACATGTAGATAACATCAATAATGTGGCATGGAACACAAGAAATTATCGATACGTTGGAGACGTATCAGCATCCCCAAGCTTAGTTCTGCTCGTCCCGAGCAGTTAAAACGATAACAAAGATAATTTCTGGAGTGACATGCCATCATAAACTTGATCATACTATTTGTAAAGCATATGTAGAGAATGCAGCGATCAAAACAATGTGTATGACATGAGTAAACAAGTGAATCATAAAGCAAAGACTTTTCATGAATAGTACTTCAAGACAAGCATCAATAAGTCTTGCATAAGAGTTAACTCATAAAGCAATAATTCAAAGTAAAGGTATTGAAGCAACACAAAAGAAGATTAAGTTTCAGCGGTTGCTTTCAACTTGTAACATGTATATCTCATGGATATTGTCAACATAGAGTAATATAATAAGTGCAATAAGCGAGTATGTAAGAATCAATGCACAGTTCACACAAGTGTTTGCTTCTTGAGGTGGAGAGAAATAGGTGAACTGACTCAACATAAAAGTAAAAGAATGGTCCTCATAGAGGAAAAGCATCGATTGCTATATTTGTGCTAGAGCTTTGATTTTGAAAACATGAAACAATTTTGTCAACGGTAGTAATAAAGCATATGCATCATGTAAATTATATCTTATAAGTTGCAAGCCTCATGCATAGTGTACTAATAGTGCTCGCACCTTGTCCTAATTAGCTTGGACTACCTGGATTATCACCGCAATACATATGCTTTAACCAAGTTTCACAAAGGGGTACCTCTATGCCGCTCTGTACAAAGGTCTAAGGAGAAAGCTCGCATTTGGATTTCTCGCTTTTGATTATTCTCAACTTAGACATCCATACCGGGACAACATAGACAACGAGATAATGGACTCCTCTTTTAATGCTTTAAGCATTCAACAACAATTAATTCTTTTCTCATTAGAGATTTGAGGATGTTTGTCCAAAACTGAAACTTCCACCATGGAACATGGCTTTAGTTAGCGGCCCAATGTTCTTCTCTCACAATATGCATGCTCAAACCATTCAACTCGAGTGTAGATCGCCCTTACTTCGGACAAGACGAACATGCATAGCAACTCACATGAAATTCAACAATGAGTTGATGGCGTTCCCCAGTAAACATGGTTATCGCACAACAAGCAACTTAATAAGAGATAAAGTGCATAATTACATATTCAATACCACAATAGTTTTTAAGCTATTTGTCCGATGAGCTATATATTGCAAAGGTGAATGATGGAATTTTAAAGGTAGCACTCAAGCAATTTACTTTGGAATGGCGGAAAATACCATGTAGTAGGTAGGTATGGTGGACACAAATGGCATAGTGGTTGGCTCAAGTATTTTGGATGCATGAGAAGTATTCCCTCTCGATACAAGGTTTAGGCTAGCAAGGTTGTTTGAGGCAAACACAAGGATGAACTAGTACAGCAAAACTCACATAAAAGACATATTGAAAGCATTATAATACTCTATACCGTCTTCCTTGTTGTTCAAACTCAAAACTAGAAATTATCTAGACCTTAGAGAAACCAAATATGCAAACCAAATTTTAGCATGCTCTATGTATTTCTTCATTAATGGGTGCAAAGCATATGATGCAAGAGCTTAAACATGAACACAACAATTGCCAAGTATCACATTACCCAAAACATTTATAGCAATTACTACATGTATCATTTTCCAATTCCAACCATATAACAATTTAACGAAGGAGAAACTTCGCCATGAATACTATGAGTAGAAACCAAGGACATATTTGTCCATATGCTACAGCGGAGTGTGTATCTCTCCCATAAAGTGAATGCTAGGATCCATTTTATTCAAACAAAACAAAAACAAAAACAAACCGACGCTCCAAGAAAAAGCACATAAGATGTGGCCGAATAAAAATGTAGTTTCAGGGGAGGAACCTGATAATTTGTTGATGAAGAAGGGGATGCCTTGGGCATCCCCAAGCTTAGACGCTTGAGTCTTCTTGATATATGCAGGGGTGAACCACCGGGTGCATCCCCAAGCTTAGAGCTTTCACTCTCCTTGATCATGTTGCATCATACTCCTCTCTTGATCCTTGAAAACTTCCTCCACACCAAACTCGAAACAACTCATTAGAGGGTTAGTGCACAATATAAATTGACATATTCAGAGGTGACACAATCATTCTTAACACTTCTGGACATTGCATAATGCTACTGGACATTAGTGGATCAAAGAAATTCATCCAACATAGCGAAAGAGGCAATGCGAAATAAAAGGCAGAATCTGTCAAAACAGAACAGTTTGTATTGACGAATTTTAAAATGGCACCAGACTTGCTCAAATGAAAATGCTCAAATTGAATGAAAGTTGCGTACATATCTGAGGATCATGCACGTAAATTGGCATAATTTTCTGAGCTTCCTGCAGGGCAGTGGGCTCAGATTCGTGACAGCAAAGAAATCTGGAACTGCGCAGTAATCCAAATCTAGTACTTACTTTTCTATCAACGGCTTAACTTGGCACAACAAAACTCAAAACTAAGATAAGGAGAGGTTGCTACAGTAGTAAACAACTTCCAAGACACAAAATAAAAACAAAGTACTGTAGGTAAAAACATGGGTTGTCTCCCATAAGCGCTTTTCTTTAACGCCTTTCAGCTAGGCGCAGAAAGTGTGTATCAAGTAACATCGAGAGATGAAGCATCAACCTTATCACTCAAGGAAGAGGATTCCTCAACAGAATTTACCTTCTTACCTTGTGGAGCTCTTTCCGTGTGCCATTCAGAGTAGTTGATCATCATATTATCAAGAAGCTTTGTTGCTTCACCAAGAGTGATGGACATAAAGGTACCTCCAGCAGCTGAATCCAATAAATTCCGCGAAGAAAAATTTAGTCCTGCATAGAAGGTTTGGATGATCATCCAAGTAGTCGAGTCCATGGGTTGGGCAATTTTTAACCAGAGATTTCATTCTTTCCCAAGCTTGAGCAACATGTTCAGTATCTAATTGTTTAAAATTCATTATGCTACTCCTCAAAGATATAATTTTAGCGGGGGATAATATCTACCAATAAAAGCATCCTTGCATTTAGTCCATGAATCAATACTATTCTTAGGCAGAGATAGCAACCAATCTTTAGCTCTTCCTCTTAATGAGAAAGGGAACAATTTTAGTTTAATAATATCACCATCTACATCTTTATATTTTTGCATTTCGCATAGCTCAACAAAATTATTAAGATGGGCAGCAAGCATCATCGGAACTAATTCCAGAAAATTGATCTTTCATGACAAGATTCGAGTAAAGCAGGTTTAATTTCAAAGAATTCTGCTGTAGTAGCAGGTGGAGCAATAGGTGTGCATAAGAAATCATTATTATTTGTGGTTGTGAAGTCACACAACTTAGTATTTTCAGCGTTGGCCATTTTGGCAACGATGAAATAAAGCAAACTAGATAAAGTAAATGCAAGTAAACTAATTTTTTTGTGTTTTTGATATAGCAAACAAGATAGCAAATAAAGTAAAACTAGCAACTAATTTTTTTGTATTTTGATATAGTGCAGCAAACAAAGTAGTAAATAAAATAAAGCAAGACAAAAACAAAGTAAAGAGATTGAGAAGTGGAGACTCCCCTTGCAGCGTGTCTTGATCTCCCCGGCAATGGCGCCAGAAAATATGCTTGATGGCGTGTATTTCACACGTTCGTTGGGCAACCCCAAGAGGAAGGTATGATGAGCACAGCAGCAAGTTTTCCCTCAGAAAGAAACCAAGGTTTATCGAACCAGGAGGAGCCAAGAAGCACGTTGAAGGTTGATGGCGGCGGGATGTAGTGCGGCGCAACACCGGAGATTCCGGCGCCAACGTGGAACCTGCACAACACAACCAAGCTACTTTGCCCCAACGAAACAAGTGAGGTTGTCAATCTCACCGGCTTGCTGTAACAAAGGATTAACCGTATTGTGTGGAAGATGATTGTTTGCGAGAGAAAACAGTAGAAACAAGTATTGCGGTAGATTGTATTTCGAGTAAAGAGAATTGGACCGGGGTCCACGAGTTCACTAGAGGTGTCTCTCCCATAAGACGAACAGCATGTTGGGTGAACAAATTACGATTGGGCAATTGACAAATAAAGAGAGCATGACCATGCACATACATATCATGATGAGTATAGTGAGATTTAATTGGGCATTACGACAAAGTACATAGACCGCCATCCAACTGCATCTATGCCTAAAAAGTCCACCTTCAGAGTTATCATCCGAACCCCCTCCAGTATTAAGTTGCAAGCAACGGACAATTGCATTAAGTATGGTGCGTAATGTAATCAACAACTACATCCTTAGACATAGCATCAATGTTTTATCCCTAGTGGCAACGAGCACAACACAACCTTAGAACTTTCTCGTCATCGTCCCGAGTGTCAATGCGAGGCATGAACCCACTATCGAGCATAAGTACTCCCTCTTGGAGTTAAAAGCATCTACTTGGCCAGAGCATCTACTAATAACGGAGAGCATGCAAGATCATAAACAACACATAAGCATAACTTTGATAATCAACATAACAAGTATTCTCTATTCATCGGATCCCAACAAACGCAACATATAGAATTACATATAGATGATCTTGATCATGATAGGCAGCTCACAAGATCCGACAATGATAGCACAATGGGGAGAAGACAACCATCTAGCTACCGCTATGGACCCATAGTCCAGGGGTAGACTACTCACTCATCACTCCGGAGGCGACCATGGCGGTGTAGAGTCCTCCGGGAGATGAATCCCCTCTCCGGCAGGGTGCCGGAGGCGATCTCCGAGGATCCCCCGAGATGGGATCGGCGGCGACGGCGTCTCGGTAATGTTTTCCGTATCGTGGTTCTCGGTCCCGGGGGTTTCGTCACGGAGGCTATTTGTAGGCGGAAGGGCAAGTCAAGAGGCGGCACGGGGGCCCACACCACGGGGCCGCGCGGCCAAGGGGGCCGCGCCGCCTAGGGTTTGGCCACCCCGTGGCCCCTCTTCGTCTCGTCTTCGGTCTTCCGGAAGCTTCGTGAGAAAATAGGCCTCTGGGCTTTTATTTCGTCCAATTCCGAGAATATTTCTTTACTAGGATTTCTGAAACCAAAAACAGCCAGAAAACAGCAACTGGCACTTCGGCATCTTGTTAATAGGTTAGTTCCAGAAAATGCACGAATATGATATAAAGTGTGCATAAAACATGTAGATAACATCAATAATGTGGCATGGAACACAAGAAATTATCGATACGTTGGAGACGTATCATACACCATCACCGATTTGTTGTAGCCATTACTTTTCACGCAAAAAACGATAAATCATCACCAATTTTGTTGTAGCCATTACTTTTCACGCAAAAAATGATACACCATCACCCATTTCTTGTAGCCATTACTTTTCACGCAAAAAACGATAAACCATCACCAATTTTGTTGTAGCCATTACTTTTCACGCAAAATGATACACCATCACCCATTTCTTGTAGCCATTACTTTTCACGCAAAAAAACGATAAACCATCACCGATTTTGTTGTAGACATTACTTTTCACGCAAAAAATGATACACCATCACACATGTCTTGTAGCCATTACTTTTCACGCAAAAAACGATAAACCATCACCGATTTTGTTGTAGCCATTACTTGTCACGCAAAAAATGATACACCATCACCCATTTCTTGTAGCCATTACTTTTCACGCAAAAAATGATAAACCATCAACGATTTGTTGTAGCCATTACGCTAAATGATAAACTATCACAAATTACCATTTCTTTTAGGCATTATTTTTCACGGTAAAATGATAAACTATATCACGAAGTTCCATTTCCATCAAGATAGTCCGCATTACTTTTTAATTTTGTTGAGATATATACCCCCACAACGGTCGTCTCCTCCTTAATTTATTGTGTAAACCCCCACAACGGTCATCTCCTCCTTAATTTATTGTGTAAACCCCCACTAACGTTCACCTCCTCCTTATTTTATTGTGTAAACCCCTACAACGGTCATCTCTCCCTTATAAACACCCACACGGCCATCCCTTGTGTCAATAGGTTCTGCCTCTCTCTTCTTCGTTCACATACACTTGATCCATTGCCATGGCTTCCACGTCTCGGACGCGGACCGGAAGGGGAAGGGGAAGGGGAAGGGGAAGGGGAAGTGGATCATCACCATTGCCACCACCACCGTCAACACTCGCCATTGATCATAGAGGAGTTCTTCATCGTCGTCTATGAAGACCCTTTGGTCAAGAAGGTACGTACGCGTTCCCACATATATGATGCATGTGATTAATTATGGGCATGTTCTAAAAAACCTTTAATTTCAAACGATCGGCGCTCGATCTCTTTGCAGGCTCTCCCAAAAAAATTTGCGGACTATCTTGATGGCCAGGAGCCAGCTAAGGTGTATCTGCGAGCAGCTGACTGTGATCCTCGTCTCTGGACCGTGGAGGTCCTATTTGACGGTCAAGGCCGGATGTACCTCGATAAGGGCTGGGAGAAATTCGCCATCGCGCACAGTGTGGATTTCGGCTGCTTCGTACACTTCAAATATGAAGGCGATGATGTGCTCACAGTGAAGGTTTTCGACGGAACAATGTGCAGGAAGTACTACTACTCGGACGACGAAGATACTGACGATGAAAGCGACGACGACGTGAAGCCATGCATCCATCCCCTTTAGATAAGGGGATTATGACCAAGAATATATATGTAGCTTCATATGCATCGATTTAGAGATCTAACTATTTTCTATATATTATGCACATGTAAAAGATAATGTCGCATTTCCACTATTATTCGAGCACCACATCCTCCAAACGATGCCGATGCCGATGCCGATATCGGCATGGTCAGACCGGCTATGCTCGCCGCCACTGCTAGGTCAACGTCGGGATGCACAATGTTTAGCATAAGAGTCACTTTAGATTAAGCTGCGAAAATAGTCACCTGCCACAGCGGTCATTGGCTGCGGAGGCCCCACAGAGCGGCAATATAATTTTCTATAAATAAATAGACGACCCACTGGTCATTGGCTGCGGCAGCCCATAGAGCGGCCCCATTTGTCATTGGCAGCACCGTGTATACAATCAGGAAATAAAACGATCCACGCGTCAATGGTAGATGGATGGCTACCCGTCAGCACTAGACGGTCAGAGAGGAACTGCCCTCTATGCAGCCCCACCTCTGTGCAGCCCCACCCGTCAGATTAACGGTAACGGTAAGGCCTCTGACCTGACGGCAACCCGCGTCTTCGAGGGGTTTCAAACTAGAGGGAGGGGAAAGCTGAGGAAAAACTAACGAGCTGGGGAAAACTGAGTACAACTAACGAAGCAGGGGCACGAAAATAGAAATCCCATAAAATCCCTTTCAACAATGGTGCGAGAGAGATCATAAAGATGTGATATGAATGGTTGACCTAACCTCTCAAGCTGGAAGAATGAGTATTTATAGTCCAAGGTGAAATATAGCGTTTGAAAAAAATCATGCGAGCAGAACCGGGAGGCAAATCGTCAGAGCTGGTTTCCCAGCCGGAACGTTTTGGTGCACACACCAGCCAGCCTGAACGTTCCGGTGACCCTGGGAGGAAGAGCAAGATGTCGGCAGCCTGAGCCAAACCCAGACCGACCTGTCGGACGCCTCAGTGGAAAAATCTGGCCCGTTGGAAATTTTTCCGATTTCGCCGGGACCCTGTTCTGTAAGGACTTTCGGCACAAACCCGAATTTTTCCATTGGCACGGCCGGCGCCGCCGGTTTCTGCGCCCGAATCGCCAGACAATTTCCAAATGATGATTTCTTCAAAAACTAAACTCACCAGGAAAGTGTGATAGATCAAATGGTAGGATGTGTGTATGACATAAGCGTGTGGTGTTTCCTATGCCTCAAATATAAAATAAGGAGCAAAAGAGCCAAAACAATATCGCTTATCTTGAATGCCAAATGGGGGTCTCTCACCACCGTGCAACCTCTCGTATTGCTACAACAGCGCACCTCGGACTTCCATGGCCCATCGTTGCAGCGCACAACGGAGAGGAACTACCTCGCTGACCACCCGGAACAGGAGAGGAGGGTCATGTCGTCTGAAGACAAGGCGGAGAGGCGTGTGCGGGCCAAGCAGCAGTGCCAACAACGACGAAGCAGGCCCCTCCAACGAGTAGATTAGGTTTAATTTAGGTTTAAATTTTAGGCAACTTTTAATCAACTTTGTAAGATATTGAAGCCGCCGGGTGCGGCAGTCCATGGCTTCTCAGTACTAAGCATAGTCGACTAATTGGAGCTACAAGCCAAAACACATCGATGACCTAGGTTTGCAACGACCAACATTGATTGATCGACGGGAAACCCCATCAGTGGCAGCACTATGACAGCAAACTACCCTAAAATGGACAATGACGTATATATATTCTTTTTTGCGGGTAACACATGAACTTCATTACTCAGGACGAGTTACACAACGGTCGGACTCAAAGCATCTGAGAGAATAGCTTCAGATCCTGAAAAGAACCAAGACTCAGAACGGTGTTCCAACCTAGCAAGATTAGCTAGATGGTGACTAACCCTAACCTGACTTGGTTCCACTTTTAGAAAAGAACACACTCTAAAATCTTTGGATAAACTCCTAATAACCGAAACTAGATGTAGAAGAGGAGATCGATCCAGACCAGACGATGTTGCCATGGCAACCAATTGAACACAATCTGCCTCAATTATTAGTGGGATCCGAGTATGGGATAAAGCACGATCAAGTCCCTCGGTGCACGCACGAGCTTGGGATCTCACAGTCATCAAGGAAACGACATGAGGAGAAGACCGGATGGCCGTTAGAATCACGTAAAATCATGCCTAGCCCGGCAGATTGGTCTTCATCGCGGAAGGAACCATCATGGTTTTGCCCACCCAACTGGTGGTCTGCACCACGGTTTATCTAGGGACTTCACCAACTCCTGTTGTGGATGAACACATTTGTTGGCGATCATTAGTTGTTTCCCTTTGACTAGATCTTCCACCGTATGATGTTGTACCTCCTGGGCTAGGTGTCGATAACCTTCCAGAAAACGTTTTGATCTCTCAATAGATGGCAGAGCTTTGTCATGCGTAACTTCGTTGCGTGCTCTCCACGCCACAAGAAGGGTAGAATCGATCAAGTCTGCAGAAACTTTCTGAAGCACACACTTGAACCAATGGTACTATGAGACTTTGAGTATGTCCTCTCCAGGGAGCGACCAGGACTGCCTCATGGCCATCCATAAATTATGTGCATGCGGGCAGGCATAGAGAGCATGGGAGACGTCTCCCATGGCCGCATGATAGATGTTACACTGGCCAGTAACACGCATATTTCATCTCAGTTTGTTCTGCTCAGTAGTTAGGCAACTAGAAGCCGCCTTCCACGCAAAGGTTTTAACTTTGGGGGTACCAAAGACTGCTAAAAAAAATTCCACCATGAATCATCACCATCTGGACATCCGCTAGAGGCAGCAAAATTTTGTTGATCAGCCCAAGCTTGTATGCACTGCATATAGTAAACATCCCGGATTTTTCAGGTTGCTAAGGCAGTACATCTTCATCTAAACGTTGCGACGGTTTCATCCGCAATATGGCATCAACATCTATCGGCAGAAAATTTGATCGAACCATATTATTTTTCCACCGCCCAGCCTCATCTATCAGTTCAGAAACACGTCGTAGGCGACGATTACGATGGGGAGACGAGGGGGTCCCTATAAAAACAGTGTCAATGAGCTCACCATCTGGGTAGTATCTTGCTTTCTAAACACGGACGACGAGGCTATCTGGAAATGCTAGCAGCCGCCAAGTGCTAGTAATGCTTGATTAAAAACCCTCATGTCTCTAAACCCCCAACCACCTTGTTGTTTTGTACGATGTAGCTTGGCCCAACTCAGTTAATGCATCTTGGGCTTCCCATCCTCTACACCCCACCAATAATCCCGGATGGATTTAGTAAGATCATCACAAAGATCAAAGGGGAGTTTGAATACACCCATGACATACTGATCGCTTGATTGCTTTGATAAGAACTTCTCTTGCACTTTGGACCATAAGACCCTCTTCCCATTCCATGATTAACTTACTTAGCCGTGATTAGTGGGTAGACCAAGATACTTAGCTTCCAAAACTTGTTTCTCAGCATGAAGGATGTTTCTGATCCCCACTTGAACACCTGGCAGGTAAGAGTTACTAAAAAAGATTGAGCACTTTTCGGGATTTATGAGTTGACTCGTACTCACTGCATAAGTATCCAAGGTACTTTTCACAACCAGTGCATCCACTTCATGTCTTAGGAGTGTAGATAAACCATCTGCCACAAACAAGAAAATAAAAGGGGAAAGGCGATCCCCTTGCCAACGACCGCGAGTTGGAGAGAATGCTTACGGAAGAGTTCCGTTAAACTTGATTGAATATCTCACCGTGGTAACACACATAACCTCATTTTATACATTGTACTCTCCAAGAAATGCCAGTAGACCCTGTCATAAGCTTTAGATAGATCCAACTTTTATGAACAAAAGGAGGAGTCAGGGGAAGAACCATGGTCCATATAGTGAATGCACTCAAACGCAAGTAGTGCGTTATCAGTAATCATCCGAGGGATAAAGGCACTCTGATTTCCCCCCCGAGAATGGGACAAAGTCTGTTGACAAGACATTTAGAAACTATCTTGTACAAAACATTGTATAAACCAATAAGACGGAAATCCTTCAACTCCATAGGGTTGTCAATTTTTGGATTTTTTTTTTTGAGAAACACGGTACAAACGCAGGCGCTCACATACACGCGCATACACTCACCCCTATGAACGCACACACGCACACCCAATTAAAACAACTGAAGTGTCGTTAATACCTTCTGGCATAAACCCCGGGTCGAAGAAGCGTTTAACCGCATGAATCACATCGCCACACATAAGCTCACAGTTCCTCTGGTAGAACCGAGCAGGAAAACCGTCCGGACCGGGAGCTTTAATAGAACCAATCTGAAACAAAGCATCACTTATTTCCTCATTGGAGAACTCCTTGCATAATTGAGTATGAGTTAACTCAATCAAACTTTCACAGTCCACAGAAGGATCACGAGTGTATAATGATTTGAAATAGGACACTGCCATTAGTTGCATATCCGTTGGGGCCGTTTTAAATACCCCATTATCATCCCGAAGCCATTCAATTTTATTTTTGCGAGCCCTCCAAACAGCACAATGAAGTATATGACGGCTAATTTCATATGGAGTATGGATTATAACAAGCATCAGACCAAGGTAAAATATACATAAAAGGATCCTCCCTTCCTGTTGCGAAAACAGCATACTAAGAAATTGTTCCTATACACATCGATTTACTTCAAAGGAATCTACCCCCACAGCTGATAAATGATCTCAGCTAGGTGCTAGGCAAATAATGAAGAATAAGAGTTGAGAGCAATGCGGAGAGTAAAAGTATTTCTGGGTCATCTACCATTCAAAGTTTACCCCAATTTCGTAGCGGTCGTGCAGCCCGTACTGAGGCAGTGCTTCACCCCTAGATATCCAGTCAATGAGTTTATGATGTTGCGAACATCTCATGGGAGTGTCCTGAAACTTTCTACAGGATCCGACTCTTCAAGCATCACCGCTGCCTGGAAGCAGTCGGCAGCATCAGCGATTCTCCCGTCGAGCTTGTGCACCTTCCCAAGGTGGAGCCACGCCATCCGGTTTGTCGGCTCGACCCTCAGAGCATCGGAGAGGAAGGACCTCGCCGCCGGGAGGTACTTGGACCCCTGCTTGGAGCACAGCGCGCCGATGGCCACCTTGGCCGGCACATGCTCCAGCTCGGTTGACGAGGCGTTCACGTAAGAAGCCAGCGCGTCGCTGCTCTGACTGCGCGCCTCGTGCATGTAACCTGCATTGCATTAAATCATACAACGAAGAGAAAATTTGTAAGAATTTGGTGACATGAACCTTCTCTTTTTGTGGCATGGATGTGGTTTACGAGTTTGTCTCACCTTCGGCTTGGAGTGTCGCAGCAGAGTATGATTTCAGGGCTCTGGCTTTCTGCAAACATATTTCGGCGTCTCTGTGTGAGAGGCTGGAGTACAGATTTGCAAGACCTTGCCAGATTTCAAACTCTGTAACTCCATCAGCCTCTCCCTGAAGCACAGTAGTAGAACTAATGAAGAAATTAACAGCAGAAAAATAGTATATGAATGGTTTTCTGCAGTTGATCAAGGAAACAAACCTCCACTTTTTTAGGGGAATTCTTTTGAGCCTGAACAAGAGCAAGAAGGACCCGGTATGCTTCCACTGCCTCCATGGGTGATGATTGAGCGACCTTCAACTTAGCCTTTATCCTGAGCAATGCACCTTGATCCCACTTTGCGGTCTCGTCTAATGCGGCATTGGTCGCCACTTCTGCTTCAGAGTATCTCTGCTGCGCGGAGAGGACCAGCGCTAGCAACCTCCAACCTTTCGAGACCGATCCACCAGTTTTGTCAATAAACTCCTTTGCACATCTCAGTGCTGCATTCATGTTCCGCTGCTCAGCATATTCAACTCCCATATCGAATATTAGGTTCGGATTCTGGCGGTCAAGAGTCATGGACTCCGTTAGCGACTTCATGGTTTCTGTCTGCAACAGAGATCTTTGGTGGTCGGATGAAACAGTCTTAGCCTTCTTACCCTGGCAACTCCCTAGGAAATGAAGTCCGGTGCTCTTCAGATGAACATCTAATGATTCAGTATTTGCAATTGCTCTTCTTGCATATTCGACACCCTCAGAAGCAAGATGGCGTTCCTCACTGCATATCTTAGCAGCTAACAGCAATGCCATTGTATCTTTCGGATTCTCATGCTTATTCAAGGACTTCCTCAGAAAATTCAGAGCGACTTCTTTCTGACCAACACCGTAGTAGCAAAATGCTAGTGTGTTCCATCTCTCTGTACGAGGATATATCCCAGGTAGAACCTCCTCAAGATGATTTGCGACAAGAGATGGTTTGCTGCAAATCGACAATGCGTAAGTCAAATGTTCCATCACTGAGGGGTCCCAGTGGGTCTTTCCCTGATACCACTTCTTCAGCAGTATCGTGAGGAGTAGAATAGCCTCCTCAATATTGTTCTTTGGAACAAAAATGCCTTCAGGTTGTGAAGCACAGCTGGGCGGGCTCCCCTCCACACAGCCATAGAGCAGGAAAACAGAAAATCTCTTCTGGATCCTTGTGACGCATTCCTCGTCGAGGTTCCACGGGCTGAGAAGAGCGCGTCGGTATGAAGCTAATGCTTCCTGAAGATTTCCAGCTTTTTTCCATGCCTCTGGGAGAAGTTCCACAGATTTGTTGATAGTTTCCTGTAGCTTTTGCTCGATATCAGGGGTGCCATTCTGGAACATGCTTTCAACAGAATCAATGACGCTTTTGCATTGTTGAGCGGCCTCTGCATGCTCGGCAAGTATTTCCACGAGTCATTACATAGTCAAACATGAGCTTAAATGAAAACATTTTGCAAACGGTTTTTTTTCTTGGTCGAACAAAATCGTGATATATAGCAATTTGTTACCTGTTGATTTTCCTAGCTTCTGAAGGGACAATGATTTCAAGTAAATGGCTTCAAGAACAAGAGTAGCAGCATTTGGCGGGTCAGAATCTTTTGTTGGGCCTTTCTTCCCGGGGGATGGTTGGAAGCGCTGAATGGCACCTTGAAGGTCTATTCCATCAAACACACAAAGTGCAGCTTCTACATTGCCCTTTTGAAATTCCAGCCTTCCCAATAGAGCTCTCGCTTCCTATTATCAGTAGAGATATGAATGAACTTGGTATTGCGGTGTAACAAACCAGAAAAAAAGTGGCAGCCGGAATTCTCCATGAGATAAGCTAAGTTTCAACTTCATTTAAAAAAAGTAACAACTGTCAGTATACATCACATATTTGAAACAATAAATCAACTCATCATAATCATTGAAACTGGTGTCTTTCCTACTTTCCTTCCATGTAGTAAGTGAGACATTTGCCAGGACGTGGTACACATAAACACATTGTTTTTTTTTGTCTTGCTAATAGAAATAGGAAAAGTTCTTCTACGCAATTTTGACAAGAAAACTACCATTCTCCATATAATTACGGGATATTCATTAAGTCTTGATACGTATATTGAGATTGAGATTATTAACAATTCACTCACCCAATCAAAAGCAGTTCTTTGCTACCATTGTATTATCATATTTCAAGAACAACAAAAAGCCACAATTCAGAAATGGACAAATGGAGCAATGAAATTGTACCACGATTGGAATGAAATCACACTTAGGAACTTGGCATGACATGCCCAATAATTTCTCACACAAGGCCTCTCAAGCAATCAAATGTTTCAGAAAAATGCACCACACTGAATTCTCGAGCATGGCCATTTCTTTTCAACCAAATTCACACCATGAAAGCATTATCCAGGACAACCACACCCGGCTGCCAGGCACATATTCAGAAAAAAAAAGTTGAGAGATATCGGACCTCATAGTTGAGGGAGAGCCCCTCGCCCGACGACGTCGGCGGCTCGGCCTCCTTGGCCTTTCCCTCGCCCGCGCTCGGCTGATCCGCCGGATCCTCCTTAGCCGGGGGAGACGGTTCTGCCGCCGCCGCCGCCTCAGGCGGGGCCACCTCGCCGCCGTCCTCCGGCTCCGCCGCCATGCCAATGCAGCAGAGGGTTCGCACCGACGGGCACCCGATCTCGTCGACCTGGGAGGTGCTCGGTCTCGTCGTCAATGGAGAGAAGCGGAGGCGGCAACGTCTTCCACCGTCCTGCGCCTTTCCACTGATGAAATTTTCTTCTTCTAATTTTAGTCTCTCCCTCCCTCTCTCTCTCTCCTGTCTGCTGGTTTCTGCCACGTGTAAAGCTCACCAGAGACACCGCTACAAAATTTTATGGGAGTCCTTACAATTTTTCTTGAAAAATTGGCATGCAGGTAAATAGCTAATAATAGTAACAAAGAGGAGTTGCGTGTATCTGCTAACTCTCGAGAAATACAGGGTGCAAGAGCATTTCCACACGGTGGCTCTCCCTGGGCGGAAATCCAACCCTATGAAACTTTTGATCTAGGGAGGTTCAATTTCCCAGTGAGGAGCCTAGGGCAACCTGATGCAATATTTTGAATTGCGAACGAAATGTAGAAAAACGCAACCAAATTAGGCTAAATTTATACATATTAGGCGTGTTTGAAGTTTTTTCGTTGAGTTCTTACATATCTGAATTCGACGTACAGATGGTAGACAAAACAAAAACCGGCGTCTACATGCCGAAATGGCGATAGAACGCCGTGTAGTCGTCGGAGTTGTCGTCGTCCTTCGGCGGCGGCGCGTGCGGCTAGCAGCAGCTGCCCTGGCCTGGGGCCCGACGCGCCGAGGCGGAGGCGACGACGGCCTCCTCCTTCTCCCACTCCGCCTTCGACCAGGTGAGTGCCTCGTCGAGTGGCATCTGGAGATCGGCGGGGACGACGTCGTTCCTTGAGTGCTCCAACACCGCCTCAAGGATGGTGTCTTCCTCGCCGTCGAGGGAGGTCGCGGGCGGGGGCTCCTTATTCGGCTTTCGAAGGAGCCCGCTGGCGTGGCCTCCGTTCTCCTCTCGCTCGAGCTTGATGCGGACGAGACGGCCGCGCGGAGGTGACGGGTGCCTCTTGCGGATGACTACGCCGCATCCTCGCTTGCGCGGCGGCGAGACGGGCTCCGGCTTGACGTGGAGTAGGGTCGTCGGCGCAGAGCCCGTGGAACACGAGCGCGGCGCCGATCCGGAGGACGAAGATGTGGACGCCATCTGCCGTGGCATCCGGGAGGAGCTCCCGCGGTGCCCGGAGAAGGACGCCGAAGTGCGCGGTGGCATCTGCTGGATGGGAGAGTTCCCCGCCTTGATGTGGTTGAGGACGGCGGCGACGGTCCGGCCTGGGGCGCTCCACCAGCGGCGCCTACCCTCGGAGTTTCTTCTCATCGACGGCGGAGGAGGACCCTCTGTAGGATTACGTTGCATAGAAAACAAAAATTTTCCTACCGCGAACACGCAATCCAAGCCAAGATGCAATCTAGAAGACGGTAGCAACAAGGGGGTATCGAGTCTCACCCTTGAAGAGATTCCAAAGCCTACAAGATGAGGCTCTTGTTGCTGCGGTAGACGTTCACTTGCCGCTTGCAAAAGCGCGTAGAAGATCTTGATCACGATCGGTTTCGGCGCCACGAACGGGCAGCACCTCCGTACTCGGTCACACGTTCGGTTGTTGATGAAGACGACGTCCACCTCCCCGTTCCGGCGGGCAGCGGAAGTAGTAGCTCCTCTTGAATCCGACAGCACGACGGCGTGGTGTCGGTGGTGGTGGAG
>NC_061510.1:232867086-232916952 GCF_022539505.1 Lolium rigidum | reverse complement strand
TGGTTTGTAATAAATAATGACTGTGATATTCGACTATTATGCCTCGCAACAACATTATCCTGGGATTGCGATGAATGACATAATAGGCATCTGGACTTAAAAATCCGGGTGTTGACACTGGGCCTCCCCTCTGGTCCCTCTCCGGTGTTCTGGAAACTTCGTGGAAATATAAGATCGTGGGCCTTGATTTCGTCCAATTCCGAGAATATTTCCTGTGTAAGATTTCTGAAACCAAAAACAGCAGAAAACGGAGCGGCACTTCGGCATCTTGTTAATAGGTTAGTTCCGGAAAATGCATAATAATGACATAAAGTGTGTATAAAACATGTGAGTATCATCATAAAAGTAGCATGGAACATAAGAAATTATAGATACGTTTGAGACGTATCAAGCATCCCCAAGCTTAGTTCCTACTCGCCCTCGAGTAGGTAAACGATAACAAAGATAATTTCTTAAGTGACATGCTATCATAATCTTGATCAATACTATTGTAAAGCATATGAGATGAATGCAGCGATTCAAAGCAATGGTAAAGACAATGAGTAAACAACTGAACCATATAACAAAGACTTTTGATGAATAGTACTTTCAAGACAAGCATCAATAACTCTTGCATAAGAGTTAACTCATAAAGCAATAGATTCAAAGTAAAAGGCATTGAAGCAACACAAAGGATGATTTAAGTTTCAGCAATTTCTTTCAACTTGTAACATGTATATCTCATGGATAATTGTCAACACAAAGTAATATAACAAGTGCAATAGGTAAACATGTAGGAATCAATGCACACAGTTCACACGAGTGTTTGCTTCTAAGATAGAAAGAAGTAGGTAAACTGACTCAATAATAAAGTAGAAGATTGGCCCTTCGCAGAGGGAAGCATGGATTACTATATTTGTGCTAGAGCTTTTCATTTTGAAAACAAGAAACAATTTTGTCAACGGTAGTAATAAATCATATGTGTTATGTATAAGATATCCTATAAGTTGCAAGCCTCATGCATAGATTACCAATAGTGCTCGCACCTTGTCCTAATTAGTTTGGATTAACATGATTATCATTGCATAGCATATGTTTCAACCAAGTGTCACAAAGGGGTACCTCTATGCCGCCTGTACAAAGGTCTAATTAAGGAGAAAGTTCGCATTGGATTTCTCGCTTTTGATTATTCTCAACTTAGACATCCATACCGGGACAACATAGACAACAGATAATGGACTCCTCTTTAATGCATAAGAATTCAACAACAAATAATATTCTCATAAGAGATTGAGGATTGGTGTCCAAACTGAAACTTCCACCATGGATCATGGCTTTAGTTAGCGGCCCAATGTTCTTCTCTAACAATATGCATACTCAAACCATTTGATCATGAAAATCGCCCTTACTTCAGACAAGGCGAACATGCATAGCAACTCACATGATATTCAACAAAGGTAATAGTTGGTGGCGTCCCCAGAAGCATGGTTACCGCTCAACAAGCAACTTATTAAGAAATAAGATACATAGCTACATATTCTTCACCACAATAGTTTTTAAGGCTATTTTCCCATGAGCTATATATTGCAAAGACAAAGAATAGAATTTTAAAGGTAGCACTCAAGTAATTTACTTTGGAATGGCAGAGAAATACCATTTAGTAGGTAGGTATGGTGGACACAAATGGCATAGTTTTTGGCTCAAGGATTTGGATGCACGAGAAGAATTCCTCCCAATACAAGGCTAGGCTAGAAAGGTTGTTTGAAGCAAACTCAAGTATAAAACGGTGCAGCAAAGCTTACATATGAACATATTGCAAGCATTATAAGACTTTACATCGTCTCCTTGTTGTTCAAACACCTTAACCAGAAAATATCTAGACTCTAGAGAAACTAATCATGCAAACCAAATTTTAACAAGCTCTAGGTAGTTCTTCATTAATAGGTGCATAGTACATGATGCAAGAGCTTAAACATGATCTATTTGAGCACAACAATTTCCAAGTATCAAATTATTCAAGACATTATACCATTTACCACATGCAGCATTTTCTGTTTCCAACCATATAACAATGAACGAAGTAGTTTCAACCTTCGCCATGAACATTAAAAGTAAAACGAAGAACACAAGTGTTCAAATGAAAAAGCGGAGCGTGTCTCTCTCCCACAAAAGCATGATGTGACCCAATTTTATTCAGAGAAAGAAAATAACAAAACGAAAATAAAAGCACACAGACGCTCCAAGTAAAGCACATAAGATGTGACGGAATAAAAATATAGTTTCACTAGAGGTGACCTGATAAGTTGTTGATGAAGAAGGGGATGCCTTGGGCATCCCCAAGCTTAGATGCTTGAGTCTCCTTAAAATATGCAGGGATGAACCACGGGGGCATCCCCAAGCTTAGACTTTTCACTCTTCTTGATCATATTATATCATCCTCCTCTATTGATCCTTGAAAACTTCCTTCACACCAAACTTCTCATAAACTTCATTAGAGAGGTTAGTACTCAAAAAAAATTTAATCCACTTTAGCCCTGTAGTGACACATTGCAAGAACTCAATAAAACATTAGCTACAGCTCTCCACGTCTAGAAAGCCTCACTTAAAATCCACAAGAGACAATGCAAAAAACAGAGACAGAATCTGTCAAAACAGAACAGCCAGTAAACACGAATTTTTAAGAGGTACTTCCGTTGCCCAAATCAGAAAACTCAAAACTAATGAAAGTTGCGTACATATCTAAGGATCACTCACGTAAATTGGCAGATTTTTCTGAGTTACCTACAGAGAATCCTACCCAAATTCGTGACAGCAAGAAATCTGTTTCTACGCAGAAATCCAAATCTAGCATCAACCTTCTATTAGAGACTTCACTTGGCACAACATTGCAATAAAATAAAGATAAGGAGAGGTTGCTACATTAGTAACAACTTCCAAAACACAAAAAAACAGTAGCAAAATAAAAGCATGGGTTATCTCCCAAGAAGTGCTTTCTTTATAGCTATTAAGATGGGCTCAGTATTTTTAATGATGCACTCCCAAGAAATAAGAGTTGAAGCAAAAGAGAGCATCAAGAAGAAAATTCAAAACAAATTTAAGCCTAACCCACTTCCTATAAAAAGGAATCTTGTAAATAAACAAGTTATGTAGGCATAATGCAACAAGCATAGGAAAACTAGACAAGCGCAACTTCAAGATTTTCAGCATATAGAGAGGTGTTTTAGTAACATGAAAACTTCTACAACCATATTTTCCTCTCTTATAATGATTTTCAGTAGCATCATGAACAAACTCAACAATATAACTATCAAATGAAACATTCTTATCATGAGTCTCATGCATAAAATAATTACTGCTCCCAACATAAGCATAGTCATTCTTATTAATTGTAGTGGGAGCAAATTCAACAAAGTAGCTATCATCAAATATAGGAGGCATATTGTAATCATAATTAAATTTATCCTCCATAGTAGGCGGCACCGGAAGACCACTATCATTATAATCATCATAAATAGGAGGCAAAGTATCATCAAAGAAAATTTTCTCCTCAATGCTTGGGGGACTAAAAATATCATGCTCATCAAAACCAGCTTCCCCAAGCTTAAATTCTTCCATAGCATTAGCAATAATAGTGTTCAAAGAGTTCATGCTAATACCATTGCTATTTTGCAAACAAAGTTCCATGGGTTTTTTAATTTTCGCATCAAACAATCCATGTCTTAACTCAGGAAATAGTTTAAAAAGCTCACAGTTGTTTTCCATTATGCCTTACTAGTGAAAAATAAAAACAAGAAACAAAAAGATGCAATTGCAGGATCTAAAGGAAATAGCTTCGAGCACTCACACACCGGCAACAAGACTAGGTGATAGCTGATACGTCTCCGACGTATCGATAATTTCTTATGTTCTATGCCATATTATTGATGATACCTACATGTTTTATGCACACTTTATGTCATATTCGTGCATTTTCTGGAACTAACCTATTAACAAGATGCCGAAGTGCCGGTTCTCGTTTTACTGCTGTTTTTGGTTTCGAAATCCTAGTAACGAAATATTCTCGGAATTGGACGAAACGAAGACCCAGGTTCCTATTTTCACCGGAAGCATCCAGAACACCGGGAAGGACCGGAGGGGGGCACTCGGGCCCCCGGACCATAGGCCGGCGCGGCCCGAGGCCCTGGCCGCGCCGCCATATGGTGTGGCCACCCCTTCGACCCTCCTGCGCCGCCTCATCGCCTATATAAAGCCTCCGTCGCGAAACCCCTGATGCGAAAAACCACGATACGGAAAACCTTCCGGAGCCGCCGCCATCGTGAAGCCAAGATCCGGGGACGGGAGTCTCGTTCCGGCACCCTGCCGGAGCGGGGAAGTGCCCGGAAGGCTTCTCCATCGACACCGCTGCCATCTCCACCGCCATCTTCATCACCGCTGCTGCTCCCATGAGGAGGGAGTAGTTCTCCATCGAGGCTCGGGGCTGTACCGGTAGCTATGTGGTTCATCTCTCTCCTATGTGCTTCAATACAATAATCTCATGAGCTGCCTTACATGATTGAGATTCATATGATGATGCTTGTAATCTAGATGTCACTATGCTAGTCAAGTGAGTTTTACTTATGTGATCTCCGGAGACTCCTTGTCCCACGTGTGTAAAGGTGACAGTGTGTGCACCGTGTGGGTCTCTTAGGCTATATTTCACGAGAATACTTATTCACTGTTGAATGGCATAGTGAGGTGCTTATTTATATCTCTTTATGATTGCAATGTGTTTGTATCACAATTTATCTATGTGCTACTCTAGCAATGTTATTAAAGTAGTTTTATTCCTCCTGCACGTGTGCAAAGGTGACGATGTGTGCACCGTGTTAGTACTTGGTTTATGCTATGATCATGATCTCTTGTAGATTGCGAAGTTAACTATTGCTATGATAATATTGATGTGATCTATTCCTCCTACATATGCTTGAAGGTGACAGTGTGCATGCTATGTTAGTACTTGGTTTAGTCTTTTGATCTATCTTACACTAAAGGTTACTAAAATATGAGCATTATTGTGGAGCTTGTTAACTCCGGCATTGAGGGTTCGTGTAATCCTACGCAATGTGTTCATCATCCAACAAGAGTGTAGAGTATGCATTTATCTATTCTGTTATGTGATCAATGTTGAGAGTGCCCACTAGTGAAAGTCTAATCCCTAGGCCTTGTTCCTAAATACTGCTATCGCTGCTTGTTTACTGTTTTTTTGCGTTACTACTTGCTGCGTTACTACTGCTTGTTTCTTGTCCTGGGCAAAGCACTTTTACTGGTGCCGTTGCTACTACTTATTCATACCACCTGTATTTCACTATCTCTTCGCCGAACTAGTGCACCTATTAGGTGTGTTGGGGACACAAGAGACTTCTTGCTTTGTGGTTGCGGGGTTGCATGAGAGGGATATCTTTGACCTCTTCCTCCACGAGTTCGATAAACCTTGGGTGATCCACTTAAGGGAAACTTGCTGCTGTTCTACAAACCTCTCGCTCTTGGAGGCCCAACACTGTCTACAAGAATAGAAGCTCCCGTAGACATCAAGCACTTTTCTGGCGCCGTTGCCGGGGAGGAAAGGTAAAAGACACTCATACTCCGGTTCCAGGTAACAGTACTTTTCTGGCGCCATTGTGTGAGTGCTCGAAGCTATTTCCTTTAGATCCTGCAATTGCATCTTTTTGTTTCTTGTTTTTATTTTCACTAGTTAGGCATAATGGAAAACAACAAAAAAATTAGTGAGCTTTTTAATCTTTTTCCTGATTTAGAATTGTTTGGTGCAAACATTAAAAAACCAATGGAACCTTATTCGCATGCTAGTAGCGATGTTATTAGTATGAATGCAATTACTGCTAATGCTATGGAGAAGTCTAAGCTTGGGGAAGCTAGTTTTTGTGATCTTTTTAGCTTCCCATCTTCAGGTGAGAAAATTTGCTCTGATAACACTTTATCTCCCATATGCGATAACTCTAATGATGCTTGTGATATTTTAAATGCACCTACTAAAAGTATCCCATATAAAATACCTATGAAAATTATTGAACGTGTTATGGATAACCGCTATGAAGGGGATGGAACTGTGCATCCTGGAGATCATTTACTGTTTTTGCATGAATTATGCGGGTTATTCAAGTGTGCGAGCATCTCTATGGATGAAGTGAAGAAGAAATTATTCTCTATGTCGTTGTCCGGTAAAGCGGCGCATTGGCATAAAGCTTGCTAAAAGATGAGCATTCTCTTGATTGGAAGGATATTGTGCCTCTATTTTATTCTAAATTCTATCCTCCAAGTGAAATTCACAAAGACCGAAACCGAATATATAATTTCTGGCCTCATGATGGAGAGAGTATTGCCCAAGCATGGGAGAGATTGAAGTCTTTAATGCTCAAATGCCCCAATCATGAGCTTCCAGGTAATATCATCATTGATAATTTCTATGCAAGACTTTCTTTTCAAGATAAGACCTTGCTTGGATGCTACTTGTTCCGGATCATTCACGCGCAACAAAGAAGAGTTTAAAAGGGACCTTCTTGATCGGATTAAGGAGAACGCTGAAGATTGGGAGAACGACAAAGGTAAAGAGTCGGTATAAATTATGATTATGAATGCATTGAAGCTTTTATGGATACCGATAAATTTCGAAATATGAGTGCTACTTATGGTCTTGACTCTCAAGTTGCTGCAAATCTTTATAAAGCCTTTGCTTCTCACTTTGAATTGCCTAAAAAGAATTTTGATAAGTACCATGAACCTTTTAAAGAGGCTTGCATGAAGAATGAAATTGTTGATAATTATTGTAATGAGCATGCTCAAACTCCTAAGAATGTTATTTCCTATAAGCATGTTAATTTTTGTGGAATACATAGACCTTGTGGAATTAATCAAATCAAAGATGAATATTGTATCCATCATGCTAATGAAAAAACTAGAAAGTGGTTTAGGGCTCTAGATGATCTTGGTAAAGAAGTTTGTTCCCTCTATCCTTTTATTTGTGAAGTTTGCCATGAAGTGGGTCATTTTAATTTTCAATGCTCCTCCAATGATAATTTGAACCCAATGAGTGCTGCAAATTTGTATTGTGATGATGAAATTACTCCTAATCAGCATGATGAACTTACTTTATTTTTGGGGTGTGAAGAACTGTCGAGAAAAATCTCTTTGTTACATATGAGTGATCTTGATATTGATGATGTCCTTCATGAGTGTTTTTCTTATTGCATTGATAATAGCCATACAAATACTTACATACAAAATATTTTAGAAGATGACACCTTGCCAAAATATGATAGGACCGTTTGTGTGTTTTCAACTAATTAATGAAAAGGAGGGATCCTCCCAAGTTTTTTCTATTGTTTCTGAAAGTAAATCAGGTTATGCGGACAAGCCACCCTTCAAACCTCTTCCTCCTAAAGAAGGGAACGAGGAGAAGGAAGAGAAGAAGAAGAAGAAGGAGAATAAAAAGAAAGGGGTAACGGCGTATCCCCGCGTAAATGAGATAACACTAGGTAACCGTAAGTATGTTGCTCCTAATGATTATTGTGACAATGAATCTCAATACGATGATCTTCCTATGCCCTTTACATACATTAGCGATCATGATTTGAATGAGCATACTACTTTTGATATTACAAATCTCTGGGAAACTAATTCTGAAAATGATGATAATAATTGCCATAGTGTCAGTACTATCCATGCTTCCTCCCATAATGATATAGAAAGCTCTAAGCTTGGGGAAGAGGTGTTTGAAAATCCTTTAGCTACTGGTCATTATGTTCTTGATACATGTCCTTCTAATAACAATGATGGTGTGGACACGAGATAAACCGATTGTGAAAGATAACTATTCTATTTCCTATAATGACAACTGTGCCCCCGATCTCCGATGATTATTATAAAGAATGCTATGATATAGGTTCTAACTATCCTTATGAAACTTGTCATAGTCATGATTGGATTACTAAAAACAATTCCCTTAATATGCAATTTGTTTACCATGTTCAAATTCTTGATAATAATCTTACTCCAATTACTATTAATGAGAATAACTCCTCTTATGCCAAATTTAATGATACTTCTATGCACATGAACCATGATAAGAATGTTTTAAGTGATGGGTATATTGTGGATTTCATCAATGATGCTACTGAAAGTTATTATGAGAGAGGGAAATATGGTTATATGCATTTCAATAATATTAAGTTTCCCCTCTTTATGTTGAGAATCTTGAAGCTACTTTTGTTTTATCCTCTTATGATTGTCACTTTGTTCTTCATGAATTCATTTGTGTACAAGATGCCTCTGCATAGGAAGCATGTTAGACTTAAATGTGTTTTGAATTTGCCTCTTGATGCTCTCTTTTGCTTCAAATACTATTTCTTGCAAGTGCATCATTAAAGCTGTCTGAGCCCATCTTAACGAGCTATAAAGAAAGAACTTCTTGGGAGATAACCCATGTGATATTTTGCTACAGTACTTTGTTTTATATTTGTGTCTTGGAAGTTGTTTACTACTGTAGCAACCTCTCCTTATCTTAGTTTTGTGTTTTGTTGTGCCAAGTAAAGTCTTTGATAGTAAAGTTCATACTAGATTTGGATTACTGCGCGAGTTACTGATTTCTTTGCTGTCACGAATCTGGGTCTACCTCCCTGTAGGTAGCTCAGAAAATTAAGCCAATTTACGTGCATGATCCTCAGATATGTACGCAACTTTCATTCAATTTTAGCATTTTCATTTGAGCAAGTATGGTGGCCTAATAAAATCCATCTTTACGGACTGTTCTGTTTTGACAGATTCTGCCTTTTATTTCGCATTGCCTCTTTTGCTATGTTGGATGAATTTCTTTGATCCATTAATGTCCAGTAGCTTTATGCAATGTCCAGAAGTGTTAAGAATGATTGTGTCACCTCTGAACATGTTAATTTTTATTGTCCACTAACCCTCTAATGAGTTGTTTCGAGTTTGGTGTGGAGGAAGTTTTCAAGGGTCAAGAGAGGAGGATGATACAATATGATCAAGGAGAGTGAAAGCTCTAAGCTTGGGGATGCCCCGGTGGTTCATCCCTGCATATTTCAAGAAGACTCAAGCATCTAAGCTTGGGGATGCCCAAGGCATCCCCTTCTTCATCGACAAATTATCGGGTTTCTTCTCTTGAAACTATATTTTTATTCGGTCACATCTTATGTACTTTACTTGGAGCGTCTGTATGTTTCTTGTTTTTGTTTTTGTTTGAATAAATACTTGTGTGGGAGAGAGACACGCTCCGCTGGTTCGTATGAACACATGTGTTCTTAGCTTTTAATTTTCTTGGCGAAGGATGAAACTGCTTCGTTAATTGTTATATGGTTGGAAACGGAAAATGCTACATGTAGTAACTGGTATGATGTCTTGAATAACTTGATACTTGGCAACTGTAGTGCTCATGTTTAAGCTCTTGCATCATATACCTTGCACCTATTAGTGAATAAATACATAGAGCTTGTTAAAATTTGGTTTGCATGAGTGGTTTCTCTAGAGTCTAGATAACATCTAGTATTGAGTTTTGAACAACAAGGAAGACGGTATGGAGTCTTATAATGTTTACCATATGTCTTTTATGTGAGTTTTGTCTGTACCGTTCATCCTTGTGTTTGTTTCAAATAACCTTGCTAGCCTAAACCTTGTATCGAGAGGGAATACTTCTCATGCATCCAAAATACTTGAGCCAACCACTATGCCATTTGTGTCCACCATACCTACCTACTACATGGTATTTATCCGCCATTCCAAAGTAAATTGCTTGAGTGCTACCTTTAAAATTCCATCATTCACCTTTGCAATATATAGCTCATGGGACAAATAGCTTAAAAACTATTGTGGTATTGAATATGTACTTATGCACTTTATCTCTTATTAAGTTGCTTGTTGTGCGATAACCATGCTTCAGGGACGCCATCAACTATTCTTTGTTGAATATCATGTGAGTTGCTATGCATGTCCGTCTTGTCTGAAGTAAGAGAGATCTACCACCTTTATGGTTGGAGCATGCATATTGTTAGAGAAGAGCATTGGGCCGCTAACTAAAGCCATGATTCAGGGTGGAAGTTTCAGTTTTGGACATATATCCTCAATCTCATATGAGAATAATAATTGTTGCCACATGCTTATGCATTAAAGAGGAGTCCATTATCTGTTGTCAATGTTGTCCCGGTATGGATGTCTAAGTTGAGAATAATCAAAAGCGAGAAATCCAAAATGCGAGCTTTCTCCTTAGACCTTTGTACGAGGCGGCATGGAGGTACCCCATTGTGACACTTGGTTAAAACATGTGCATTGCAAAGATCCGGTAGTCCAAGCTAATTAGGACAAGGTGCGGGCACTATTAGTATACTATGCATGAGGCTTGCAACTTGTAAGATATAACTTTCATAACTCATATGCTTTATTACTACCGTTGACAAAATTGTTTCATGTTTTCAAAATAAAAGCTCTAGCACAAATATAGCAATCGATGCTTTCCTCTTTGAAGGACCATTCTTTTTACTTTTATGTTGAGTCGGTTCACCTATCTCTCTCCACCTCAAGAAGCAAACACTTGTGTGAACTATGCATTGATTCTTACATATTTGCATATTGTACTTGTTATATTACTCTATGTTGACAATTATCCATGAGATATACATGTTACAAGTTGAAAGCAACCGCTGAAACTTAATCTTCCTTTGTGTTGCTTCAATGCCTTTACTTTGATTTATTGCTTTATGAGTTAACTCTTATGCAATACTTATTAATACTTGTCTTGAAGTACTATTCATGAAAAGTCTTTGCTTTATGATTCACTTGTTTACTCATGACATTACCATTGTTTTGATCGCTGCATTCACTACATATGTTTACAAATAGTATGATCAAGGTTATGATGGCATATCACTTCAGAAATTATCTTTGTTATCGTTTTACCTGCTCGGGACGAGCGAGAACTAAGCTTGGGGATGCTTGATACGTCCCCGACGTATCGATAATTTCTTATGTTCTATGCCATATTATTGATGATACCTACATGTTTTATGCACACTTTATGTCATATTCGTGCATTTTCCGGAACTAACCTATTAACAAGATGCCGAAGTGCCGGTTCCTGTTTTACTGCTGTTTTTGGTTTCAGAAATCCTAGTAACGAAATATTCTCGGAATTGGACGAAACGAAGACCCGGGTTCCTATTTTCACCGGAAGCATCCAGAACACCCGGGAAGGACCGGAGGGGGGGCATCGGGCCCCCGGACCATAGGCCGGCGCGGCCCAGGCCATGGCCGCGCCGCCATATGGTGTGGCCACCCCTTCGACCCTCCTGCGCCGCCTCTTCGCCTATATAAAGCCTCCGTCGCGAAACCCCTGATGCGAAAAACCACGATACGGAAAACCTTCCAGAGCCGCCGCCATCGCAAAGCCAAGATCTGGGGGACAGGAGTCTCTGTTCCGGCACCCTGCCGGAGCGGGGAAGTGCCCCTGGAAGGCTTCTCCATCGACACCGCTGCCATCTCCACCGCCATCTTCATCACCGCTGCTGCTCCCATGAGGAGGGAGTAGTTCTCCATCGAGGCTCGGGGCTGTACCGGTAGCTATGTGGTTCATCTCTCTCCTATGTGCTTCAATACAATAATCTCATGAGCTGCCTTACATGATTGAGATTCATATGATGATGCTTGTAATCTAGATGTCACTATGCTAGTCAAGTGAGTTTTACTTATGTGATCTCCGGAGACTCCTTGTCCCACGTGTGTAAAGGTGACGAGTGTGTGCACCGTGTGGGTCTCTTAGGCTATATTTCACAGAATACTTATTCACTTGTTGAATGGCATAGTGAGGTGCTTATTTATATCTCTTTATGATTGCAATGTGTTTGTATCACAATTTATCTATGTGCTACTCTAGCAATGTTATTAAAGTAGTTTTATTCCTCCTGCACGTGTGCAAAGGTGACGATGTGTGCACCGTGTTAGTACTTGGTTTATGCTATGATCATGATCTCTTGTAGATTGCGAAGTTAACTATTGCTATGATAATATTGATGTGATCTATTCCTCCTACATATGCATGAAGGTGACGAGTGTGCATGCTATGTTAGTACTTGGTTTAGTCTTTTGATCTATCTTACACTAAAGGTTACTAAAATATGAGCATTATTGTGGAGCTTGTTAACTCCGGCATTGAGGGTTCGTGTAATCCTACGCAATGTGTTCATCATCCAACAAGAGTGTAGAGTATGCATTTATCTATTCTGTTATGTGATCAATGTTGAGAGTGTCCACTAGTGAAAGTCTAATCCCTAGGCCTTGTTCCTAAATACTGCTATCGCTGCTTGTTTACTGTTTTACTGCGTTACTACTGCTGCGTTACTACTGCTGCGTTACTACTGCTTGTTGTCACATCCCAAAATTTCCCAAATTTTGGAATGTGAAAATAAATAAAATAGGAAGCCTGTTTGCTTGTCTTGGATTGAAAATCCATAAGGAATTAAATTTTTTTTTAAAAAAATATAATTACTTCTCAAACCGGATTTTTCAAATTTTGTTTTCAAACCAAGGCTAAACTTTGGTCTTCAAGATTTTCATTTGGGAAAGCAAAATCCCTAACGAACCCTAGTTTCCAAATTTTTTTTCAAATAGCCATAAATACAAAATATGCAAAAAGGGCATTTTGATAATTCCAATATTCCAAAAATACTCCCAAATTGTCATACCTGACAAAGAGGTATTTTTTTAATAAAAAAATTAGAAAATTAATGCGGAGTCCTAGAAATTCTATTTTGGAAAATATGCATAAAAAGACCCTATGCGTCTGCATGTAACATTTCAAAAATTTCTTATTATATTTTGAAATAAAAAATAGTGCCAAAACATTGTATTTTTAATAATCTGGACAATGATAGTTTATTAATCTCTCATTTTGTTTGAATGGTTTTTTTTGAATCAGTTTGCTATTTGAAATTGTATCCAATTGAATAAAACCAAAAAAAAAGGAAAAAGAAAAAGGCAATCCGACCCATTTGCTGCCCATCTAGACCGACCGCATCAGCTCAACCTGGTCGTCTTCTTCATCCTTCACGTACGCGTACGAGCGTTAACATCTCCATGACAGTCAAAGCTTTCTTCCCTTCTCCCCTCAAATCTAGCTAACGTTTCTTGTCGACTTCAACACGAGAATTACTCAGTACTAAATGAGGAATCCATTCACGGAAATTATTTCCCACTTCATGGCCTTAATTTGTCAAACCGTCCAGGTGCACCGAATGCCACCCGACGGCATAGACCTCCCGATCTCCCACCTCAGTCCATCCCCAGAAGATCTGAGCGCGTCACTTTGAGCCCCTCGTCCTCCTCCCTCATTATTGTTCTCAAAGTTTCTGGAGAGGAGATCTGTACAACCCATGCCGACCATGCCCATCGCAGCCCAAAATTCGAGTTCATCGCTGGATCCTATCTACCTCAGTGATCATCTCGTGGATTCCCTGTACCAGCAGACTCCCCTCATCAATATCAACATCTATGGCATGGTGCTGCATCATATGGTCGCTGTTGGCCGCGACATCATGTGAGTTCATCTTGACGGTACGTCGTATCCGGTAACCCAAACCTCATCTCCTTTCAACCGTAGAATCTCCTAATCGTCGCCTATCCTCAGGACATGCTCGTGCATCACATCTCCTCTGTTGGCCACGCCTCCGCCACTTCATCCATTCGTCAGCCGCCGACCGTGTCGAGCTGGAGTTCGCCTGTGTAGCGGCCCAGGAAAATACCCCTATTAGAATTGTTTGTTGTTTTTCTTTTGTGTATCATCATGCATCATGCATCATATCATCCACATGATTTTAACAAAATAAAATTATTTTAAATAAAAACTATTCGTTTTCCCCTCTCATATGCTTTATAAAATAAACCTCCTCTATCTCTTTTCATTTAACCAAAACCTAAAACCAATTCTACGAACCAAAATAAAATACCTTCAGATATTTTCCTACTTCAAAATAAAATTGGTTTTGTTCTATTTTGTTTTTACAATAGTTTTCAAAACAGTTTTAAAATAAAACAGAAAAGGAAAACCCTCTCCTTCTAACCTGGACCCTCCCTCTCTCCTTGGCCCAGATTTCTCTCTCTCCCTTCTTCCACCGGCGGCCCATCTCCTCCTCTCACTCTAGCCCATTTCTTTTTCCTTTCATCGGCCCATACCTCTTCGACCGAAGACAAAGTCTTCTCTTCTCCTTTCCTTCGCACGAGCACGAGAGTGGCGTGCTCTCCTCCTGTCGTTGTCCTCCACCACGGCACCGCACCACCACATGCTCCCTTCCCCTTTTTAATCCCCATCCAAGAACCGCAGCAAACCCTAGACCCCTTCTCCCTCTCGCGCCGCCACCATCTCTCTTCCCCTTTTCTTCTTCTCTCTAACGAACGGTAACAGAGAGGAAAGCCACCATCAACCGCCCCACAGTACTCTCATCGCCCCGCCGCTCCGGTCGACCCCGCGCCAAACCGAGAGTACCAGGAGAAGCGCCTCGTCGAGCTGCACATCCTCGTGCAAGGAATTGACCCGGCGCACCCCGTACCGACGACACGGTCGCCGATTCCTCCTCTACCGCCGGTGAGAAAATCGACGATTCCGTCGACGTCGTGCCTCCTCCAGCCCGGCCGTGACCTGCAACACCTTCCTGGTGATGTACTTGTTCTCCTGAGCTTCACCTCCTTCCCTTTACCGCTCCCGGTCAATCTGCCGACGGTAACCTCCATTTTTCTCCGCAGCAGCTCGTCACCGGCGGTGCTCCGATGCTTTCCCGGCTTGAACTCCACCAGATCCTGCATCCTCAAGAGCTACCGCTTCGAACGCGCCCTCTCTCGCATCCCGTTTCGCCCTAAATCGTCGGATCGATGCTTCACTTGATCAATTTCCGCCATGGCTGCAGCTTGGAAGCCCATCTCAGTATGCTGCAAGTTCTTCTAGACGCGCACCAGCAAATTGACAAGATCAGCAACATACTGTAGTGGTTCGTTCCTTGCTAATATGTCAATTAGTTCTGTGTTCAATTCCCAGTGGAGGCGAACTAATCCCTCCTCAATCTTTTTCTGCTCCAGATCCGCTTCTGGGCCTCGGCCCGTTTCTCTTCGAGTGCAGCCGCCGCCCGCGCGGCCCGTCGCCGCTCGCAGGCCAGAACTGGGCCGGCCCACGCGCGCCAGACCTTTCTCCCGCCGGCCAGGTAGCAGGCCAACTCTCAGATCCAGCCCAGTCCCTTTTTGTCTATTTATTTTGTTTTGCAAATTTGTCCATTTCATATCTTTCAAACCATAACTCCAAATAAAAAGTGTTATATATGAAAATTGATCAGAAAAATGCGCTGAACATGAATATGCCATCCATTCAACTGTTTGCATCTCGCATCATGTCGTTCAATGATAGTTATGCATGTTCACCTAACATATATGCGGAGTATTTCGGATATCCGCCTAAGGTTTTCCCCGCTCCGTTTAATATTGAAGTAGCGCACCCCTACCATGTTATGCCATGCTCACAACCATTTAACTTTGTCGATAGAAAATGCAACTCAAACCTAATGATTGTTTGACCGGGGTTCCGATCCCGCTTAAATTGGATAAGTGTATTGCATCATTGTTGCCATGTCATGCATATCATCTTGATCATGCTGGATCTTATTTATTCGTAGTAGTAAGATTTGCATACGTTGTCTGTCCAGCATTTGCTTCTTCCGGATAGGATCGCGAAGTGGTGTTGTGAGATACGACAAGACCTCCGGATGTCCCTCGGCAAGCTTTAACAGGCAAGCATTTTCCCTATACTCCTGCCCCTGCAGAAGTCGCTTACCTATTTTATTTTGCCTTCTCCCTCATGCTACCCTTAAGTTGCGTTCTTGTCACGTGTCCCTTCCACTTGTTACCTCAAGCAGCCCATATTGCCACCACCAACCACCAACCTCCTACAGCTGTTGTTTGGTTATCGGGTCTGCCTTGCGAGTCGTAGTGCATGCTAGTGTTGTTTATATCTCGTTACCGTTATTGCTATCTTATCGGGTTACCTGTTGGGAATCATGACACATGGTTTATGGATATATTTATTGAGGATGTCATGGTAACTTGTTAATAGTTGTTAGCGGAGACATCGGTGGGTCAGTTGCTCGTTTTATGACGGCTCACTTGTGTTTCTTTAAAACCTAGGACCCCGAGTTCTTGTTATCTGTTCCGAGACTGAGCGCTCTAACCACACGTGGGTATGTTTCTGGGTCTCCCCTCGACCACTGCCGGAATCTACAGCTTTGTCCAGTGGCCACAACTAGTTTCGTAATGTTTTACCATTTGTTGTTGCGTGCATGCCAGCCAGTTACTTATTTACTTTGGGAAGCCCCTGGGTGCCTTGTATCCCTTGTTTCTGGTATGCACGTATAGGTCGTGGAGCCTCTGCGAAGTGGTTTATCGCCCCGGTGTGTGTTTAAACCACCTAGCACGTTGACACACATAGCTAAGTCCGCTTCGGAGATACGGCCGGACTTCGATACGGGTTCAACTTGGTTAGGTGGCTTCCTGGACATTGTTGTCGTGAAGGAGAGTGCGAGTCGTGATATCCTTCCCTTGCTAGGTTGGGTTGATCGTGCGTGTGGGCACATTTGGGCACCCCTGCAGGGTAAAATCTTATCGATAAGCCGCGTCCGCGGTTATGGACGACTTGGAGCTGTATGACTCGACCATAGACAACTTACACCTGTTGTTCATTAATAATAACTTGCGTAGTAAGTTAGCACAACCTCAATAATAAATGGTTAAAACTTGTCAACCGTGTGAGTGCCCTTGTAAGTACCTCCTTGCGAGGGGGGAACGCATCGGCTGTGTTATGTTTGCAGAGTATAGAACTGTTAGTTATGCGCTCTCTCACCTTCTCTGATAGACGACTGTTGTAGAGTGTCTCTATAGGTTTTTAGTGCTTGCGCGCTGCCGCTTAACCCCACCATATTGCCTATGACGTTCCTCTTGCGTCCTCTAAGTCCCCTGCGTGCCTCAAGTACAAAGGATGACTGGTTGACGAATGCTTATACGTCTTGAAGTCTTGTTAAGTACGAATCCGTACTTATTGCTGCTTCTACGGGACATAACCGGGCAGGTATGAAGATATGTTCGATGAAGACGACGCTAGCAAGGTTACCCTTCCGGCTTGGCCTGGGCAGGGTTATGGACGTCACTGGTTATCTCCAGGACTCTTAGTCCAATTTGCATCTTGTCCGTACTCGGACGTATATGATCTTCTGTATGATTTGGATCTTTGTATGTATCTATTTGTATCTTGACTCGTTGGAGTCGTTGTTGTAATATATATGTATCTTGTGGGCTCTATTGTAAACCTGTTGTAATATTACCTCTCGTGATTGATTCCACCCGCATCGCGTGCATGCTTCGGCGTGTACGAGGCGCTTGGTGGTGCGTCTCCTAAAATCGATATCGTGCGGATTTCGGCGGATTCGCTGGGATCCTCATGGTACCGGTTTTGGGGCGTCACAGCCTGCGGGGAGAACCAGACGTCACAGCCGCATCTTGGCGCTGCAGTGGACGGAATCGATCCGGCCGTCATCGGCTTCAACCCTGCGCGCCTGCACTTTTCTTTCCAAGCCTGGGCACTGGAGTGGACGCAAACCAATCGAGCTCGTCATCGCACGTGTTTCCAGCGACCAAAAACAGCCTCCCAACGTGAGCACCTCCTCGTCTTTTTTTTTTCTCGTTGTTAGATCATGATCGTTTGCACAACGAAAGCAGTGTCCACTCCTAATTCTGTATACGTAATCTGATTCTGAATCAATACAGTGAGTCGGCTATAGCATTTCAGTTTAGATCATGTAACCCATCCTTGTCTATTAGATATAAATCCAATGGTCCATATTAACTCACGTTTTGAACTATGTACTATGGATAGATCGATTGGGTTATGTGCTAGCTCAAATAAAACTTAAAACTTTGAAATTCCATAACAATAGATCTAGGGTTCCGTTTTAGATGATTTCTCTGAAGTTAAGTTTGTATTTAAATCATCTACAACTTTCGTGTAGAAAGTTTTTCCCTCCGAGAAACTTTCTTGGACAACTTTTCGGACGCCACTAGAATTCTAACCACGTATTGTAAAATCCATAACTTGTGTTCTACATGTCGTTTTTCGACAAACTTTATACCGTTGGAATCAGTAAAATGCCTAGATTATTCTAGACATTTTGCATGTCGGATTCGCACGCCTTATTTTCGCGGTATTTTCTATGATCCGCAATATCGTTCTTCGACTATGCAAATCATTTAGACACATTCATCTAGTTCCTTGATCACATCTCTCCAATATATTATCCTAGTTCATATTATTTAAATAACAACTGGGTTATTTAAGTAAACTGTGACAAATCTTAAATTTTTATTTATCCTCTTACCAATTACCAATGAAGTGTGGAGATACTCTACACCATACCACATGAGCTTAAATCTATTTTATCTATTACTCTTTTACTCACATCTTCGATATCATTCATACATATTCAACCTCATGCCCACTAAATATTATTGGCTTATATTGAACTATTCAATTTACAAATGAGTTAATTGAGTAATTCAATATATCAAAAATCCATACACAAACCTATGTGTAATTTATACTATTTTGAGTAATTGTTGTCACACTTATTCAATAGTATTACCATTACACTATTTGTCACTTATGTGATTCAATTCACATAAACTGTTCCAAATCCTTTTCATGCTTTTGTAAAGCATAAATATTCTTCAATTATATCTTAGATGATCCAATTCTTTCTAATCATGCAACTTGCCATCCAAACACTCACCGCCATATTTTGCAAGCCTTGCCTCATGCCACATCTTCTATCCTGATGATCTATAAAATCAATAATGAGTAAAACACGTTGAATAACCAAAGCTTGCATTGTTTGTTATGCTTGATTTTGTTGCCTTGGAATGTGTGTTTATGTTGCATTATTATTCTTGTCTTTTTAGCTTGAACGGAGAGACACGTGGTTGCTGTGAGAGTTGAAAGGCCTCGATTTACAAAAAAGGCAAGTGACATTCAAATCCTACTTATTTTATATTATGCATTAGAGTTTTTGAGTAGTATATGCATGGTAGGATTTTGATTTCAAAAGTAAATTATTATGCTATGCTTAGAAAACCCTAGTAGTGTGTAGCTACTCCTGAACCTATTGCTAGAATGCTTCATTTCTGCTTTGCAACATCAAATGCCAATGTTGTTCATTATTTGGTTGTGAGTGTTTGAAAATATAAAAATTAACAACCTTAATGAAACACCTGGGTGGAATGGTTGTATGGTGGGCGACTACTCAGGGCCCCGATCCCTGGCTGATATACCCAGTGGACAGGTGGGTGGTTTTCACCTGAGAGTGCGCAGTTGAATAGTGGTTGCTCTAGACCGCACCTCTGGTTTATCAGGGGATCATGCGGGGGTTTATTACCTGGGATGGGTTTTAAGCCTGTGAGTTTCACTTGTGGTTAGCCACCCAGGATTAGAGAGATTACCATGTCGTCCATGTTTAGATAGCTTCCAGTGCAGCCTTATGGTATTATGGGCTCTGCCAGGAATTAATTAAGTTGTGAGGTTCAACTTGTCGGCTAGACATTCGGATGTGGCGACGGCCAAGGGGAACGGGTCTAGCCGATATGGTTGTTCTCTCCTTACGAAAGATCTTGTCTCATTCTTCTCTTGGGAAGGGTGGGTCGTAAGGTGAAAGTGCACAACCTCTCGAGAGTTAAACCTAAGATCTTAGCCGTGTCCCCGGTTATGGACAATTTGAGCTCCTGGACAAGGAATGTACGGAAGAATCTCAGCACCTTTTCTAAATGTATTTAAAATTTGATCAACCTTGTAAAACTCATGGGAGATGTAACCATGTGATTATTCTAAAACCCATGGAGGATTTAACCATGGTGTGATTTCATAATGTCATTCAAAGATTTTCAAAATGTTTTGTTTTAAATAAAATATAGGATAAAGTTGGCTTTATGCAAATTAGCCTAAACTCCACTAGCCAAATATCATGTAGATAGTCATGCCTAAAAATTGCCACCATATAAGTGTCATTTGCCAGTACATCATTGTACTGATCTCCATTCGTGGGGCTGCATATTCAAACGTGCAGGTTTTTCTAAGGACAAGTACTTGGTAGGATCTCGAGTCTACATTCCAACATGATTGCTCGTGGCACATGAAGATGATGAAGGCTCATTGATAATATACTTTCCGCTGTGTTTGTTCTGAACATTGTTGAGCTAGTCCATGTGACTATGCAATTTGTAACGTTTTACTTTACCCTCTGGATCAACGACGTAGTAATTTGATAATAATGCAATGATTACTATATTTTGTAATGTGTGTGCTATCAGTGATCCCGGGAATAGCACTATACACAGGTATCTTACCTTTATTAAAAGGTAGGGTGCTACACTTGTTTACTGTCCTGGGCAAAGCACTTTTCTGGTGCCGTTGCTACTACTTATTCATACCACCTGTATTTCACTATCTCTTCGCCGAACTAGTGCACCTATTAGGTGTGTTGGGGACACAAGAGACTTCTTGCTTTGTGGTTGCGGGGTTGCATGAGAGGGATATCTTTGACCTCTTCCTCCACTGAGTTCGATAAACCTTGGGTGATCCACTTAAGGGAAACTTGCTGCTGTTCTACAAACCTCTGCTCTTGGAGGCCCAACACTGTCTACAAGAATAGAAGCTCCCGTAGACATCAATAGCTTAGTAGTCGGAGGATGTGAATACCTTTTACCTTACCTCCCCGGCAACGGCGCCAGAAAATAGCTTGATGTCTACGCACGCTTCTATTCCTGTAGACAGTGTTGGGCCTCCAAGAGCAGAGGTTTGTAGAACAGCAGCAAGTTTTCCCTTAAGTGGATCACCCAAGGTTTATCGAACTCAGGGAGGTAGAGGTCAAAGATATCCCTCTCAAGCAACCCTGCAATTACGATACAAGAAGTCTCTTGTGTCCCCAACACACCTAATACACTTGTCAGATGTATAGGTGCACTAGTTCGGCGAAGAGATAGTGAAATACAAGTAATATGGATGTATATGAGTGGTAATAGCAATCTGAAATAAAGATGGCAGCAAGTAAACATGCAACAGAACAGTAAGTAAACGTAGATTCGATGTTCGGAAATAAGGCCTAGGGATCATACTTTCACTAGTGGACACTCTCAACATTGCAATCATAAAGGAATATAAATAAGCACTTCACTATGCTATTCTGAATTACTCTCTGGCAAGATAACGAACACTAATTCATCATGTAGGCAAACCTTAAAGATGTATTCCCAAGTACTAATAAACACCCCACGCTGTCACTGTGAGCATTCGTAGGAGGTACTAACACACCACAATTTCATAGAGACATCCAACTCAAATTATAACTCAGTGAACAAGTATTCTGTGAAATATAGCCTAAGAGACCCACACGGTGCACACACTGTCACCTTTACACGCGTGGGACAAGGAGTCTCCGGAGATCACATAAGTAAAATCCACTTGAATAGCATAACGACATCTAGATTACAAAGCTCATCATATGGATCTCAATCATGTAAGGCAGCTCATGAGATCATTGTATTGAAGTATATGGGAGAGAGAGATTAACCACATAGCTACCGGTACAGCCCTTAGCCTCGATGGAGAACTACTCCCTCATCATGGGAGACAGCAGCGGTGATGAAGATGGCGGTGGTGTCGATGGAGATGCCTTCCAGGGGCACTTCCCCGTCCCGGCGGCGTGCCGGAACAGAGACTTCTGTCCCCCGAATCTTGGCTTCGCGATGGCGGCGGCTCTGGAACTTTTCTCGTATCGTGGCTTTTCTGTGTCGAGGTTTTAGATCACGACGACTTATATAGGCGAAGAAACGGAGTCGGAAGGGGTCTGGGGGTCCCACACACCAGGGGGCCCCCCCCCCTCTGGCCGCGCCGCCACCATGTGTGGGGGCCCTGGGCCTCCCCTCTGGTCCCTCTCCGGTGTTCTGGAAGCTTCGTGGAAATATAAGATCGTGGGCCTTGATTTCGTCCAATTCCGAGAATATTTCATGTGTAAGATTTCTGAAACGAAAAACAGCAGAAAACAAGAACTGGCACTTCGGCATCTTGTTAATAGGTTAGTTCCGGAAAATGCATAATAATGACATAAAGTGTGTATAAAACATGTGAGTATCATCATAAAAGTAGCATGGAACATAAGAAATTATAGATACGTTTGAGACGTATCAATACATATCTCTTCACAAATGGTCTTTGGTAGCCATCAAAGTATTCTTTCTCAGGTTGGTTTGCCAACTCCTCAACATAGCTTCTCAGTTGCGTTGTTTGATGATAATTCATTTCTACCTCATTGCCGAAAATGCAGTGCCTATCAAATGACTCCTCACCTATACAGCCAGGTCCTACATTCCAACATAATCTTGTGTTAGCATCAAGCTTAGTTAATATTTGTATGAACCAAATGTACACAGTAATCTAACCTCTTATTGTTATCTTTTTCTTCTCATCATTGCTGTCATCATTGTAGTCACCAGGGATGTAGTCGTCGTCATCATCAGAGATGTAATCATCTTCCTCGTCTGCTGGTATGTAGTCATCCTCCTCGTCATCTTCCTCATGTGCTGGTATGTAGTTATCATCATCGGAAAAGATGTACTCATCCTCCTCTTGGTCATGAGCAGGGATTTTCTCATTCTTCATGTACGCAAACACTTCTGTATTCCCAATGCTAACAGCTTCATCTACCTCATCCCTGCATTTAACAAGCAATTGTTTGAAATGCAAACACACCTAGCAATTGTTTTAATTGCAAACACCAAATAAAGAAATTATTTGAATTGTTTGAGACTGAACCAGATCAAGCAACTGTTTGAATTGCAAACACCAAATAAAGCTAGCACAAAATATCTACAAGATTAAATCCACAATCGAAGTACAGTAAGTTGTATTATGATACAAAATTGTCCTTCTCTGTTTTAATTACCTACAAAGCATTTCAATTTGTCTCTATTACCTGTCTCTGTTATCATCTCCCAGGCGCTTCTTCTTGTATTTGTTATCTTCACCCAGGCGCTTCTCATTGTCTCGGTTATCTTTCAACAGGGGCTTCTCCTTGTGGCTGGTGTCCTTCTCTGTTGACTAGAGAAAGCAATGTAGGTTAAAAAATCAGTCCATATAAAATACGAACCAAAACTGTCCTTCTCAACATAGCCCTACTCTGGTACACAAGCATTTTCTGGATTGGACATCAATTATGAGACTTGCAGTTAAGGCAGGCACACAAAAATGAATTACCTAACGGTTAGTTACTCGGCTGGTTCTGATGCGCTCGTCAATGTCAACTTTGTTTGAAGGAAAGAGCTGTTAAACAAAGATTTACAGTAAGGTATACCAACTATGAGAATTGCAGCTAATGATTAACAATTAGGCAGCCAAAGCATTGCATTAAATAGCACGAGCTGATCAAAATGGTGTAGCATCATTTTGTCTAAACCAAAACCACGTGCCACTCTAAATCATCATTAGATAGATGATAGTAGCCAGTGAAGCATATTATACTTCGAGACAAGAAGCACAAAAAGGGAAAACTTAATTAAGCAAGCACCAGATCCTCTAAATTATCAACATATAATGCCTAGACTACTTTGGTTGGCAAAAGTGACAGCAGTGGCAATTAATCAAGACCACCTACTACAAACCAGCCATTCACCAATATCTCAACTAGTACTAGCTAGGTCAAATTGCAATCAGCACATAGAAACACAGTCATATATATAGTATATGAGTATGCAAGTATGCAAGTTGACAGTAATAATTTGGAACTTTTTAGAAACAAATTGAGTAAAATTGAGTATGCAAGCATTGAAAGGAACATATGCCTATTCATATCAGCAACATCAAGCTGCTACTGCAGTTTATACTGGTTAGAAGCAATTAGAGAGCATACTGTCAGTAACAGCATGCTTCTACTGCAGTTCATCATTAGATAGAAGGCCAAGTCAGTACACAATTTAACAGCACCAGGCCAAGTAACTGCACTAGTTAAATGAATTACCTGACGGTTAATTCCTCGGCTGGGCGTGATGCGCTCGCCAACGTCAACTATGTGCAAAGGGAAGTGGACAACTGATCCATGATACATCAGTTCCCCAGCATGTAGGGGACGTACATCGACGACATGGTCGTCTTGGTCGTACAGGACGATGCGACTCGAGTCGGCTCGTAGTACCATCGAGCCCTTGTGCTTGGCCTTCTTACGGCTGTTGACGAACGTGGTGTAGGTAACACACCACCTCGTGTCCACCATGACCCCTGCTTCTCCCTGCCTTGAAAAAACAAATAAAAATCAAGAAACGTAGACCAAATCTGGAAAGATGGGAAGGAAGATGGGAAGGAAGATGGGAAGGAACATGGGATGGAATATGGGATGCTAACCTGGATCCGTCGTTGTTGGTCTTCTATTAGATCCGTCACTGAGGTGGGAAACCCTAACGAAGGGAGGAAGATAACGAACTGCAAGTGAAAGGATGAGCTGTCGTGATTTTTATGTATTTGGACCTTTTATGAAATAACCTAAGATATTTTTAAGTTGAACAGAATAGCCCATCCACGTCTGTTATTTTTGCAAAAAACACCCTCGGCGTCTGTTATTTTTTCAGTTTTATTTATCATGCAAATATGAGCAGGCCAAGTACTTCGCAATCATTTTTGCAATTTGAAAAAGCTTCATAATTATGTATGGTAATTTTTTTGCAAGTACTTACCCAGGTAGATGTGATGAACAACACATCTCCATGGGTAGTTAATGCATCTTGTAAAAATACCTGTAGATATAACCAGATATATAACCAGGCATCCCTTTGCATCTACTTGGCAGCAAACATGTGCAGCAATCGTTTTTGCAATTTGAAAAAGCTTTACAACAATGCAATGGAAAAAATATTGCAAGTACTTACCCAGGTAGATGTGATGAACAACACATCTCCATGGGTAGTTTTTGCAATTTTTTGAAAACCCAATTATCAACTAGTGATATACCTGGTTACTTTACATAAACCACAACATTACATGAACCACAACATTACATGAACCAGTACAAGCACATTAAAAAATAATAATACCAGTCTCCTTGCAAGCAACATTCATAACAGAAATAAACATCAACCTAGAACAACAGTCTTACGAGATAAACAACAACCTACAGCAACATCAGTCTTACTACCTAATCCATAACAACCTAATCCGAACAACTGTTGTAGGCTCTGGCTTGCTGGATTCCATGTGCTACAACTGTTGTAGGCTCTGGCTTGCTGGATTCCATGTGCTATAACTGTTGTAGGTTCTTACTCCCTGTACTGTTTTAATGTTTTAGTAAAGCCGAAAAGAACAAGAGGGCCTACTGATATGAAGAATTTTTGGCAAAGGCATGGTCCGCATAACAAAGTGATTGTTGAATTCAACTATCTTGGACAGCCATGTGGAGTAAATACTTCACAATTAACAAACTTCATAGCATATCTGGTCTAAGGAAAAGACGTATCAATGGGTCATGTGCGTTGGAGAAAGGTTCCAACTGCAGAAAAAGAAAAGTTATGGATGACTGTGAAGGTAATTAGGTTTTTTCAATGATTACTGCTAAGGTCATCACAAATGGAGAATGTATCTCATAAACATTTATTTTTGACAGGCTTTCTTCAACCTAACTGAAGCACACAAGGAGTGGGTGATGAAATCAGCCTGCAAGAAGTGGAGAGCCTTTAAGTGCTATCTGAAAAACACTTTCTGGAAAGCGGAATTGACGGTTAACCAGAATGTTGCAAATGGCTGTGGGCAAAGAATTCATGGAGCACAGTGGAGAGAACTGTGCAAGAACTGGAGGAAAAGTAGTTCAATAGTCAGTGATGGCGTGTAACTCACACGTTCGTTGGGAACCCCAAGAGGAAGGTATGATGCGCACAGCAGCAAGTTTTCCCTCAGAAAGAAACCAAGGTTTATCGAACCAGGAGGAGCCAAGAAGCACGTTGAAGGTTGATGGCGGTGGGATGTAGTGCGGCGCAACACCAGGGATTCCGGCGCCAACGTGGAACCTGCACAACACAACCAAAGTACTTTGCCCCAACGAAACAGTGAGGTTGTCAATCTCACCGGCTTGCTGTAACAAAGGATTAGATGTATAGTATGGATGATGATTGTTTGCAGAGAATAGTAAAGAACAAGTATTGCAGCAGATTTGTATTTCAGATGTAAAAGAATGGACCGGGGTCCACAGTTCACTAGAGGTGTCTCTCCCATAAGATAGCATGTTGGGTGAACAAATTACAGTCGGGCAATTGACAAATAGAGAGGGCATAACAATGCACATACATGACATGATGAATATTGTGAGATTTAATTGGGCATTACGACAAAGTATATAGACCGATATCCAGCATGCATCTATGCCTAAAAAGTCCACCTTCAGGTTATCATCCGAACCCCTTCCAGTATTAAGTTGCAAAACAACAGACAATTGCATTAAGTATGGTGCGTAATGTAATCAATAACTACATCCTCGGACATAGCATCAATGTTTTATCCCTAGTGGCAACAGTACATCCATAACCCTAGAGGTTTCTGTCACTCTCCCAGATTCACGGAGACATGAACCCACTATCGAGCATAAATACTCCCTCTTGGAGTTAAGAGTAAAAACTTGGCCAGAGCCTCTACTAATAACGGAGAGCATGCAAGATCATAAACAACACATAGGTAATAGATTGATAATCAACATAACATAGTATTCTCTATCCATCGGATCCCGACAAACACAACATATAGAATTACGAGATAGATGATCTTGATCATGTTAGGCAGCTCACAAGATCCGACAATGAAGCACATGAGGAGAAGACAACCATCTAGCTATTGCTATGGACCCATAGTCCAGGGGTGAACTACTCACTCATCACTCCAGGAGGCGACCATGGCGGTGAAGAGTCCTCCGGGAGATGATTCCCCTCTCCGGCGGGGTGCCGGAGGTGATCTCCAGAATCCCCGAGATGGGATTGGCGGCGGCGGCGTCTCGGTAAGGTTTTCCGTATCGTGGCTCTCGGTCCGGGGGTTTCGCGACGAAGGCTTTAAGTAGGCGGAAGGGCAACGCGGGGGCCACACGAGGGCCCCACACACCAGGCTGGCGCGGCCAAGGGCCAGGCCACGCCGCCCTAGCGTGTCGGCGCCTCGTGGCCCCACTTCCTTTCCCCCTCGGTCTTCTGGAAGCTTCGTGCAAAAATAGGACCCTGGGCGTTGATTTCGTCCAATTCCGAGAATATTTCTTTACTAGGATTTCTGAAACCAAAAACAGCAGAAAACAACAACTGGCTCTTCGGCATCTTGTTAATAGGTTAGTGCCGGAAAATGCATAAATACGACATATAATGTGTATAAAACATGTAGATATCATCAATAATGTGGCATGGAACATAAGAAATTATCGATACGTCGGAGACGTATCAGCATCCCCAAGCTTAGTTCCTGCTCGTCCCGAGCGAGTAAACGATAACAAAGATAATTTCCTGGAGTGACATGCCATCATAACCTTGATCATACTATTGTAAACATATGTAATGAATGCAGCGATCAAAACAATGGTAATGACATGAGTAAACAAATGAATCATAAAGCAAAGACTTTTCATGAATAGTACTTAAAGACAAGCATCAATAAGTCTTGCATAAGAGTTAACTCATAAAGCAATAATTCAAAGTAAAGGTATTGAAGCAACACAAAAGAAGATTAAGTTTCAGCGGTTGCTTTCAACTTATAACATGTATATCTCATGGATATTGTCAACATAGAGTAATATAACAAGTGCAATATGCAAGTATGTAGGAATCAATGCACAGTTCACGCAAGTGTTTGCTTCTTGAGGTGGAGAGAAATAGGTGAACTGACTCAACATAAAAGTAAAAGAAAGGTCCTTCGCAGAGGAAAAACATCGATTGCTATATTTGTGCTAGAGCTTTTATTTTGAAAACCAGAAACAGTTTTGTCAACGGTAGTAATAAAGCACATGTATTATGTAAATTATATCTTACAAGTTGCAAGCCTCATGCATAGTATACTAATAGTGCCCGCACCTTGTCCTAATTAGCTTGGACTACCGGATCATCGCAATACACATGTTTTAACCAAGTGTCACAAAGGGGTACCTCCATGCCGCCTGTACAAAGGTCTAAGGAGAAAGCTCGCATTTTGGATTTCTCGCTTTTGATTATTCTCAACTTAGACATCCATACCGGGACAACATAGACAACGAGATAATGGACTCCTCTTTAATGCATAAGCATGTAGCAACAATTAGTGTTCTCATATGAGATTGAGGATATATGTCCAAAACTGAAACTTCCACCATGATTCATGGCTTTAGTTAGCGGCCCAATGTTCTTCTCTAACAATATGCATGCTCTAACCATTAAAGTGGTAGATCTCCCTTACTTCAGATAAGACGGACATGCATAGCAACTCACATGATATTCAACAAAGAGTAGTTGATGGCGTCCCCAGAAGCATGGTTATCGCAAAACAAGCAACTTAATAAGAGATAAAGTGCATAAGTACATATTCAATACCACAATAGTTTTTAAGCTATTTGTCCCATGAGCTATATATTGCAAAGGTGAAGAATGGAAATTTTAAAGGTAGCACTCAAGCAATTTACTTTGGAATGGCGGAGAAATACCATGTAGTAGGTAGCTATGGTGGACACAAATGGCATAGTGGTTGGCTCAAGGATTTTGGATGCATGAGAAGTATTCCCTCTCGATACAAGGTTTAGGCTAGCAAGGTTATTTGAAACAAACACAAGGATGAACCGGTGCAGCAAAACTCACATAAAAGACATATTGTAAACATTAAAAGACTCTACACCGTCTTCCTTGTTGTTCAAACTCAATACTAGAAATTATCTAGACTTTAGAGAGACCAAATATGCAAACCAAATTTAGCAAGCTCTAGGTGTTTCTTCATTAATAGGTGCAAAGTATATGATGCCAGAGCTTAAGCATGAGCACAACAATTGCCAAGTATCAAATTATTCAAGACATTTTAGAATTACTACATGTAGCATTTCCCGATTCCAACCATATAACAATTTAACGAAGAAGATTCAACCTTCGCCATGAATACTATTAGTAAAGCCTAAGGACATATTTGTCCATATGCAACAGCGGAGCGTGTCTCTCTCCCACACAATGAATGCTAGGATCCATTTTATTCAAACAAAACAAAAACAAAAACAAACCGACGCTCCAAGCAAAGTACATAAGATGTGACGGAATAAAAATATAGTTTCGGGGGAGGAACCTGATAATGTTGTCGATGAAGAAGGGGATGCCTTGGGCATCCCCAAGCTTAGACGCTTGAGTCTTCTTAAAATATGCGAGGGGTGAACCACCGGGGCATCCCCAAGCTTAGAGCTTTCACTCTCCTTGATCATATTGCATCATTCTCCTCTCTTGATCCTTGAAAACTTCCTCCACACCAAACTCGAAACAACTCATTAGAGGGTTAGTGCACAATAAAAATTAACATGTTCGAGAGGTGACACAATCATTCTTAACACTTCTGGACATTGCATAAAGCTACTTGGACATTAATGGAACAAAGAAATTCATCCAACATAGCAAAAGAGGCAATGCGAAATAAAAGGCAGAATCTGTCAAAACAGAACAGTCCGTAAAGATGGATTTTATTGAGGCACCAGACTTGCTCAAATGAAAATGCCCAAATTGAATGAAAGTTGCGTACGTATCTGAGGATCACGCACGTAAATTGGCGTATTTTTCTGAGCTACCTACAGAGAGGCAGGTCGAAATTCGTGACAGCAAAGAAATCTGTTTCTGCGCAGTAATCCAAATCTAGTATGAACCTTACTATCAAAAACTTTACTTGGCACAACAATGCACAAAACTAAGATAAGGAGAGGTTGCTACAGTAGTAAACAACTTCCAAGACTCAAATATAAAACAAAAATACTGTAGTAAAAACATGGGTTGTCTCCCATAAGCGCTTTTCTTTAACGCCTTTCAGCTAGGCGCAGAAAGTGTATATCAAGTATTATCAAGAGATGAAGTATCAACAGCGGGGTTTGGAGTTTTCTCAACTATGCATTGTATCTTATCTATGTAGGTTTCAGAGGCTCCCTTTTCATTACCCTTAGGCTTGCTACTCTCATCAAGCAAATCTTCAGGAACAATCCAATCAAAATTCTTTTCTAATGCCTCGCACATTCCCAAGAGCTTGCAAGGTATCGATGTTTTAATATCCCCCTTATAATTAACTTTATTAGTGTACTTTTGTCTATCTTTTCCATTTTCTCAAGGGTGCTAGCAAAGTTTGTATAAGAGCCAAGCATATTATATTTAGTAAAGACCTTTCTAGCTCCTCTTGCTACATCACCAAATTCTTTAAGAAGGGTTTCTAGGACAAAATCTTTCTTTTCTCCTTCTTCCATATCACTTAGTGTAAGGAACATATGCTGCATTACGGGGTTGAGGTTAACAAATCTAGCTTCTAACATGTGTACTAAAGAAGCAGCAGCAATTTCATAAGTAGGAGCAAGTTCTACCAGGTGTCTATCTTCAAAATCTTCAACCGTACTAATATGAGTGAAAAAATCTTCTATATTATCTCTTCCAATTATAGACCCTTGTCCCACAGGTATATCTTTTACAGTAAAGTTAAGAGGAAACATGTTGAAATAAGTAAAGCAGATGCAAGTAACTAATTTTTTTTTGTGTTTTTTTTATAGAGTGCAAGACAGTAAATAAAGTAAAACTAGCAACTATTTTTTTTTGTGTTTTGATATAATGCAGCAAACAAAGTAGTAAATAAAATAAAGCAAGACAAAAACAAAGTAAAGAGATTGGATTGTGGAGACTCCCCTTGCAGCGTGTCTTGATCTCCCCGGCAACGGCGCCAGAAAAAGAGCTTGATGGCGTGTAACTCACACGTTCGTTGGGAACCCCAAGAGGAAGGTATGATGCGCACAGCAGCAAGTTTTCCCTCGGAAAGAAACCAAGGTTTATCGAACCGGGAGGAGCCAAGAAGCACGTTGAAGGTTGATGGCGGTGGGATGTAGTGCGACGCAACACCGGGGATTCGGCGCCAACGTGGAACCCGCACAACACAACCAAAGTACTTTGCCCCAACGAAACGGTGAGGTTGTCAATCTCACCGGCTTGTTGTAACAAAGGATTAGATGTATAGTGTGGATGATGATTGTTTGCGAGAGAATAGTAAAGAACAAGTATTGCAGCAGATTTGTATTTCGGATGTAAAAGAATGGACCGGGGTCCACAGTTCACTAGAGGTGTCTCTCCCATAAGATAGCATGTTGGGTGAACAAATTACAGATCGGGCAATTGACAAATAGAGAGGGCATAACAATGCACATACATGACATGATGAATATTGTGAGATTTAATTGGGCATTACGACAAAGTACATAGACCGCTATCCAGCATGCATCTATGCCAAAAAGTCCACCTTCAGGTTATCATACGAACCCCTTCCAGTATTAAGTTGCAAAACAACAGACAATTGCATTAAGTATGGTGCGTAATGTAATCAATAACTACATCCTCGGACATAGCATCAATGTTTTATCCCTAGTGGCAACAGTACATCCATACTATCGAGCATAAATACTCCCTCTTGGAGTTAAGAGTAAAAACTTGGCCAGAGCCTCTACTAATAACGGAGAGCATGAGAGATCATAAACAAAACATAGGTAATAGATTGATAATCAACATAACATAGTATTCTCTATCCATCGGATCCCGACAAACACAACATATAGAATTACAGATAGATGATCTTGATCATGTTAGGCAGCTCACAAGATCCGACAATGAAGCACATGAGGAGAAGACAACCATCTAGCTACTGCTATGGACCCATAGTCCAGGGGTGAACTACTCACTCATCACTCCGGAGGCGACCATGGCGGTGAAGAGTCCTCCGGGAGATGATTCCCCTCTCCGGCAGGGTGCCGGAGGTGATCTCCAGAATCCCCGGCGGCGTCTCAGTAAGGTTTTCCGTATCGTGGCTCTCGGTCCTGGGGGTTTCGCGACGAAGGCTTTAAGTAGGCGGAAGGGCAACGCGAGGGGGCACACGAGGGCCCCACACACCAGGCTGGCGCGGCCAAGGGCTAGGCCGCGCCGCCCTAGCGTGTCGGCGTCTCGTGGCCCCACTTCCTTTCCCCCTCGGTCTTCTGGAAGCTTCGTGCAAAAATAGGACCCTGGGCGTTGATTTCATCCAATTCCGAGAATATTTCTTTACTAGGATTTCTGAAACCAAAAACAGCAGAAAACGACAAGCGGCTCTTCGGCATCTTGTTAATAGGTTAGTGCCGGAAAATGCATAAATACGACATATAATGTGTATAAAACATGTAGATATCATCAATAATGTGGCATGGAACATAAGAAATTATCGATACGTCGGAGACGTATCAGTCAGTAACCCATCTTATGTGCTAGTTTTGAGTACTTTGACTTTCTCCTTCAGGCACTTTTTAGTCACAGTAAAGATGTGGTGTGCTTGTTTAGCTAATAAGGATTTTATTCAGGTACTGGCATCTAAGAACAGAAACACCAGATTAAATCAAGCTAACTGTCTGCATACAGCTGGAACACGTAGTTTTGCTGTTGTACATGATCAGGAGGTACATTTGAATGCATGGTTGTACACAATGATAAGTTTTGCAGAATCATTTTAAATATGATGTACTGACATATGCACTTGCACTCCTGTAGGAACTGAGGCAGGGAAGAACAGTGTCTAGGACAGAACTTTTCCGAATTGTTCATACAAAGAAAGATGGATTGGCAGTGAATGATTTATGTGCAACCAAAATTGTAAGTCATATTCCCTGAAATTAATGCAAATGCAACTCACAAATTACTATATCATGTACCATCTAATGAATGTGATGCTTAAATTTGAATGCAGGCTTTGATAAATGAACGTTTCCAACAAAACCCAGAATTAGTTGGCGAACAGCACACGGATGGTGACCTCTACTCAGAATTGTTCTCACCACCTAGGAATTCTAGAAGGCATGGATTTGGACTACTGGTAGGAGGGAAAGCATCAAAGGTACTGGATGAAGCTGTAGAAGCATTAAGGGATTCTAAGGAAGAGAACATTGAGCTCAGAGGCTACGTGGAAACACTCATGTCAAGGAGTCAACAATTGGAAGAAAAGGTAAATTACCTGATGGCACGTCAACGAGATGGACATACACATGAAATGCATGGAAACCAGGAACAAGAAGAAGGAGTCGCAGAAGAATTAGCGGTGTCAACACTAGCTGAGCTGTCGACGCATAAGCAAGCACAACCTGAGCAAGAGCAAACAAAGGAAGCTTCCGAGTGCACCGGGCAGAACAATATCGACATCGGCATCAATAGCATACGGCATAACAAGTGCACCATCATCAAGTCATAATACATTGAAGGTACCAAGCTGCAACAACATTGAAGTCAACATCAGCTCCATTCAAATCACCTTTCAAGGCACCAGGAAAAGCAGCGGCACATGCCGTGAAAACAGCAGCAGCAACAGTCCAGGGATCAGCAACAGCATGTGCCCAAAAAAGAGCACCAGAAACAGTCCAGGGATCAAAGGCAATAACAGAAGCATCCAAGGTACCAAAAGCAGCTGGATCAGCCAAGGGATCAACAACAGTAATCAATGGGGCAGAAGCAGCATCAGTACCGACGATACCGGAAGCAGCTGTAGCAGCCAACGGATCAACAATAGCACTCAAGGCTTCAGCAGCAGTAGCACGAAAGGTACAAGAAGCAACTGGAGCATCCACTGGATCAACAACACTAAATGGATCAAAAGCAGCACCCAAGGGATAAGGAGCAGCGGCACACAAGTTACCAGAAGCAGCTGGATCAGCCAAGGGATCAACAACAGTACTCAATGGGTCAGAAGCAGCAGCATCAGAACCCAGGATATCAGCACCACCACCCAAGGGATCAACAACACATGCAGGAACATTGAGCAGCCAGACATCAACCAGGACAAGAACAAAATAGTCGACAACAAACCAAGGCACATCATCTTCAGCATTGAAGGAAGCATCTTTGCTTGGTCTTAGTCAAATGTTGCCGCCGAATCCGAAACCAGTAACAGCTATCTCAGAACAAGGCAGTCAAGAAATGAAATCACCAAGAACAAGTAAAAGAATGAAAAATGATAAGTCGGGAGATTACATCGAAGGATCACAGGGCAATGTAGAAAGCCAAGCAACAACAGCTGCAACACCAACAGGAACAATAAGTAAGAGACCGAAGAAGAGGAAGCTAGAACAACTTATTGATGATAAGCTAGAAGAACTTAGTGATGATGTGGTCATTACTTCAGTTAATGTAGTGCAGAAGCCAAAATGCTCTTACAGGAATCTGCTAACAGACAACACAATCTTAGTCAAGGTAAAAGAGGAGAAGCTAGAAGAGAACATTGCTGACAAGGAAGGTGATTGGCATAGTAGAAAACGATGCACTGATGAACAGAATGATTGGCTTAGAGCAAGGAATCCACTTAAGGTTAGTATGTTAGCAATTTTACCAAACATTGGTTTGCTGTTCGCTGTACAATTGGTTGCTTGAATTAGTATGTTAGCTAATATGGCAAATGATATTGCTGATTAATATTCTGGCATAATGTAGGCAAATAAAATTAAAACTGGCATTGAAGTGGGGTTGACTTCGCCAAACAGCTTACAAATGGTGGCATTGGGAACAGTTCAGGAAATTGAAAATGAGGAGTTTGTCAAAGTTTTGGTGAACGTGGTCTTCAAGAACACAACTGTCCTGCCAATACCAAAAGGCAGAATGGTTCAAATGGGAGACACTGAGGCACATTGCATAACCTGGCCAAGAAGAAATGTAGGTCACCTTTGAATCTTTCTTGTTCACCTTGTTGTAATGCTTTTATTTGTAGAAAAATTTGCTTGACAGACAGATAATAAATGTCAAACTTATAAAAGAAACAGAGAGGATTAGCAAGGTAAAATATGCAATTTAACTAAACTATGCAGAGTAGAAACTATACAATATCATTATTATTAGTCAGCCTCTGTAGACATGTTAAGATGGAGTGTCAAAGCATGTGCACCACAGAGATGTTCTTGGTTAAAGTATACATACAACTGTTTCACATTTTACAGGATGTTCTTGCTTAAAATATACATACATACAACTTGTTGATATATATTCATATGAAATCGATAGAATATCATATTTGTTGATATATCGATAGAATTATCAGACTTTACATGACTTGACTTTTAAAGAAAATATGAGAGTTATTCATTGAAACAGGGCAGCTCACTCCACATTCCTTCCCAGCCTCCCCACTGTACATGGCTTGACTTTTTAAGAATTATGAGACTTATATTTGTTTCTTAATTGTTTCTTGTTCAACTTGATTTAATACAATTATTTGTATATGGTAGTGCAATTATATATTCAGCTAGATTTTAGTTTTCTACCTCGCATAACAGCTTTTGTACTTTTGCAAGATATATGTTTTGCTGGCGACTTATAGAGCATGCAGCAACACGACCTAGTTGCTTTAGTTTGCCGGTCAACCTCGCAGAGATCTCATTTTGCCAGTACTTGATGATTTATTCCTCCGTTACTGAAATTATTTTTGCCAGTACTTGATGATTTATTCCTCCGTTAGTGTAATTAGTTGTTACATCTTAATTGCTCAATATTATTTATTCCAACATCTGTTGTTTGACACATTCAAAATTGGTTCCTTGTAGGTAACTGATCCGGCAATCGATAGAACATCGGCCGAGATTGCGTGTACACTTGAGAAGAAGTTGAAAGCGAGTTGCATCTACTGCTAAGAAGAGGAAGGGTGCAAGTCGAAAGACACTCGCTTAGATATTGTCATCAAATTACTGCATAGTTACTTGTCGGTGTTACATAATGCAAAACTGCTTAGATACTTGTCATCAAGACAATGCCTCCAAAACTGCAAAGTTATGCATCTGTGCATGTTAGTACTGTAATGTGACCACTGTGATTTGTTATTAGTACTGTAATATGACTTATACCTTAACTTTGACCAAATCTGTGCATGTTAGTATTGTAATGTTATTAGTACTGTAATATGACCACTGTCATGCTTGTAGTTTTAGGGGCATTTTGTTTACTAGCTTGTAAAGACATTTAGAGGCACATCTCAAACTGCCTCTAAAGACATTTAGAGGCAAATTTCAATGTGCCCCTGAAAAAGGCAAAACACTAAGTGCCCCTAAAAACCTTTAGAGGCACTTTTCAAACTGCCCCTAAAAATCTTTAGAGACAAAATTCAAACTGCCCCTAAAAACTTTTAGAGGCACTTTTCAAACTGCCCCTAAAAACCTTTAGAACCACTTTTCAAACTGCCCCTAAAAACCTTTAGAGACACTTTTCAAACTGCCCCTAAAAACCTTTAGAGGCAAAATTCAAACTGCCCCTAAAAACCTTTAGAGGCACTTTTCAAACTGCCCCTAAAAACCTTTAGAGGCACTTTTCAAACTGCCCCTAAAACCTTTAGAGGCACTTTTCAAACTGCCCCTAAAAATCTTTAGAGGCAAAATTCAAACTGCCCCTAAAAACCTTTAGAGGCACTTTTCAAACTGCCCCTAAATGTATTCGGGGCATTTCATTCAAAGTGCCCCAATTACATTTAGGGACACAAGCATCCGGGACACTTTTCTTAGTGCCCCTAAAAGTAATTAGGGGCACTTTGGCTACCTATTGGGGCACTTTGAAGTGCCCCTAAATATGGACCGTTAAGTAGTGTCTACCGTTTGTCATAAGTTGAAGGTTTTATAGTGTCACAAATGTTGCCACTTTTCACTACAAAGTTAGGCAAGTTCTTAATCATGGACGGTGTGGGTATTTCTTACTTATTTGCATATCATATGACATATGTGTTAATATATCTTTGACAGCGTCTATGATTTCTTACGTGTCCATTATAGGCGAAGTCCATAATCATACCCGGCTCAGTCTTTTCTGTTACTAGTAAAGGTGCACGTGCCACGCATGTATTGTAAATTTATACTAAAATGATTTTATTTTAAATCTCATTTCTTTTTAGGATAACTCATTTGGTCAATTTTGTCAATTACTATAATAATGCTAAAGCAATTTATTGGAACACAAAATAAACTAGGAAAATGTGGCTTACTCTAGTAAAGGGATATCATCAACCGTGCTGATATATAAGCAAAGTCCGTCTATTAAATCCTCATATATAAATGGTGATAGAAGCAAGGATTGCGAGATAACCCTACTATTGATGATGTGTTCAATATTTTGACGTCTTTACGTGGTCCATCCACCGATCGCACAATTCTTGGGATCGAATTATTCGTTGTTATCATCTTTCAAGTCTCGGTTTCTTATAATATTGTCATCCAATTTCAGGTCCAATAAAATGACTGCTAGTTTGCTTCTCAAATGGGCCACATTGACCTATTAATCAAGTAGTGATCAAATTAATTCTGAAATAGTATTGATCCAATGTGAAATATGTACGAAAATATAGAGCTAAATCTACACACATATATATATAATAATAATCTATACCTAATAATAAAAGAGCTAACATTTTCGCGGTTTGGTCCGTTATAGTGTGCTTTCGTCCATCACAAAATACGCCTTTGTACGTCTCCGCCGTGCCGCCCGTGTTTGCTCGCTATCCGTTCTCGTTTTAAGGAAACCGATCGCTACTAAAAAGAAAAAACGCAACCGTTTGGGATGGAGTCCCAGAGCACCACGGCCGTGGGGGACTCTGCTAAATTAAAGCACGCGGCCATGGGGCTCGACATGGACTCTGTTGTCCGTTCATCAAGCCAAAGGCACCCATAAAAACAGTAGACGTTGTCTGGTACAACGCGTTCGACCGGTGCGTTTGACATCGATGATCCGATCGAAGGATGTGCGTTTCCCCCTCGCCTTCGCCTTGGGGAGGTAGCCAGGAAGACGGCCAAGTTTGGGGCAGAAAACTCCTCTGCGCGATTGGCATGGACGTGGGTGATGCGGAGGCCGACCTATTCGCCGCTGTTGTGTTTGCCCCAAGGTCAAGTGATCCCCTAGCAGGTCTGCTGCTGCTGCCATCAATGAATCCCTAGCAGAGATACTGCTGCCATGGTCGGACCGTCGGAGCAGGCTCTGTTTACTCCATACGTAGTCCGCCGTCAGCGCAGCCCACACCTTGACACGTGCGAGCACTCGAGCAGAGTCCAACGACGACATGGTGTCAAAACCGCAGCCAGGGCTCCCTTGTACGCACGGCCAAAGGCCGATCAAAATAAAACTCCTAGCTAGACAAGGCTCCTTGGTGCGTATGCCTCAGATGGTGTGTATGTGACCAAGGTGCGACTCGCCTGGAATATCATACAAATTGTTCAGTTTGTGCATATTTTCAGTCTTTGGCTCTTTGCTGGTATAATCCGTCCTTGGACTGCGCCGGTTCATTTTTTTCTATTTCAATCTATTTTCAGTACTAATAATAATTGTTTCAACACCTGCAAATCCGGGCCGGGGATCGGAGAGTATTCAGTAACTTTTTTTTGTCATGGATTTGGATCATTTACATGGATTTTAGATCGACGGTTAATGCTGGGTCTTTTCTACAGTATATTCTTTTGATAATTCAACATATCATGTATCTGAATAACTGAGGTTCAGAATTCAGCATAAAATAGTGAAAATTCTGGACGGGTGCAGATCACAATAATATATTCTAAAATATTCCTAGCGTTTTTTAGTATAAGTTTTCTTCTCCAAAACTAACATCAAACGGGCGTCATGCATCTGTACCTTGAATCCAACCCTAATGATATCTTTGTCTTCCTCTAAAAAACAACCCTTTGTAGAAAAGAAAATTGTTTCTTTTAAGAATTTTTGGTTTTAGGCCATCATAAATTCTCGATGAGTGGTGTAATGGCGACAATAAAAGAGCGATGAAAGAAAGAGGCATGCAAGCTATGCGTGTACAACATAACTAGGATCTACCTGCCCCGCTCCGAGCAGCCGCCCCTGGATCGCCGCACCTCAGCCGCCGCTGCTGCCGGCCTCGGCCCCGGCCTTGGCCCCGGCTTCGGCCACGGCCTCGGCCACAGCGGCGGTGGCGGCGCCCCTTCCGTCGAACGACGAGGGGAGGAGAGGGTTTCCACGGTGGCGTTCCATGGGAGGTGATGAAGCGCCGGTGGAGGAAGCCGGGCGGCACGACTACTTTGTCGGGGCCTGATGCTCTCCGTCGGTAGCCATGGAGGATTCGGTGGAGCGGTGGAGGCCTCCGCCCCCGGTGACGGTTCAGCAGTGGTACGCATGATCCGCGCCGCCGTCTTGTTCCCTGGTGATCCGGCAGGAGGGACTGGCGGCGTGGGGGCTGCTGGTCTTGCTTTGTTTTTGGTGGCGGTCCTCGGGTTTCTCGCAAGCGAAGATGAAGATCTACCGGAGGTCAGTTTGCTTTGATCTGGCTGGAGAGATGAGTTCCGGAAAGCTCCGCTGGCGAATGGAACATTGCATATTTTGCCTGCAGTTTGCTGGATCGGGTAGTATTCGGTCGCGCGCACCCATGTTTTTATTCCGACCGTTTGGTTCCGGAGGGAGCGCCGCGAAGCTATATTCTGTGTTGACATCAGGTGACTTTTTGGTCCATGGTGAAGTCAGAAGAAGGAATATCATAAAGGCCGGATTGGTGGACTGACTAAAGGAGGTTCGAGTCAACGTGATGCTGAGGGATCTGCTTGGCGTTCGAGCCTGCGAGCGGTGGTATGCATGTGGGGGCGACGGCACGAGGGGAAGTTCGGAGTCTTACTTCTCAGGGTGAAAACCCAAGGTCTGGCCTTAACTGGTTGTGCCTGGCAATGTTCTTGTTGGGGGCATTGTTTTGAGAGTGGGGACTATCTTCAGGGAGAAATCCTAAGACCTTTGGTCGGGCGATGACGGTGCTGGTGCACTGTTTCCTTCTTGGAGGCGTCGCTTTTGGAGAGTCTGTACTTCAGGTGTTGTCATGGTGGTGGTTGTATTGTTGTTGCTAGGTCTAGAAGGCTGTAGCGGGACTTTTTTTTTCTTAGTTTTGTTTACTCTTTTTTGGCTGTGTGCATCCGTACTGCTATTAGGGTGGGGCGTTGCTGCGGTGTAATTGGTATCTTTTGATATTAATATATTCCCTTTATCGAAAAAAACTATGTAACCTTGCCCATGGGTGGTTGGTGCTAGCAAAAGGACGATGCTTGTGTCCTGGGCGACACCAGTCGAAATAGACTTGCAATTTGCTCCGTAGTGAAGCACGGGCTTTGTCCTAGTAATAATAAAAGCAAAAGAGTTTCTTGTTGGTCCGTTTTCTATTGCCCCTAATTTTTATCCAAATTACACCACGTGCCACCGGCAAGTGACAAAACAGTTCGTTCTGTTCGTGGGTCAAAGTGTGTCCTTCCTCTCGCTAACGCAAAGTGGGCCTTCCATCTGTCGCCTTGGTTCAGACATGTAAAAAGGCCCAACCAATCCAGTAGCCAATCCCATAGCCATAACAGCACGACTCCGCGCCGCAGGCCTAGACCGCTTCTCATCGATCTCTTCTTCTCGAATGAACTCTCGAAAGCACGCGGCTGATCGACATGGACTCCGTTGCGGCGTTGCCCCGTTGATCAAGCCAAATGCACCTATAAATAGGGGCCGAGTGCCTCGACCGATCTCCAAGCAGGGGGTCGTTGTTTTGTACACCAGTTATACGCGGCTACGCGCCTTCGGCTGGAGCCGCCGCAGATGCTGGGCTGGCTGGCACACGGCGTGGTGACCAAGGCCGGGGCCATGGAGCGCGAGTAACTCGCACGCCCGCCTGGGCTCCTTAGGGTGTGTTTGTTTGAGCTGGAGCTCCACGGCTGCAGCTGCCACAACTGCGGCTCTCAGAATCAGCGGTAGCTGCTAGCTGTGGCTGGAAGGTTGGAGTTGCCTGATGTCTGTTTGTTTCGTCGGCTGGTGCAGCTGCGGCTGGAGCTAAAATATGCTGAAATGATCTAAATATCCTTATAGTTTTGTATGTTGGTTTAAAATGCTGGTTGAACCGCTATAATTGTAAATGATATTTTGAAGAGGTAATTTTGCTGCAGATGACTAATCATAGTGTAAGCACGTACACAACACAACCATTGCTCATTCTGCGTATCCATAACTCCAGGCGTGATAGCTAACAAGCACGTAATTACAAAATCAGTGGTTAGTATGGGAATCAGCACAGTCGTGGTGGCCTTACCTAGTTATGCTTTGCATCGTGACCTGACGGTGGAGTGGCGCTGTCAGCTAGCGTACTTCTCTAGAGCGAGACGACGGAGACGCGCCTGGTGGTGGCGGCGGCCAATTTGTGAGAAGGTGGGGTCGCGGGTTTGGTCCTCCTGCTCAGTAACCTCGCTCCACGCCTTCCGTTCCTGCTCGACGCACGCGCACTGCGCCTGCATGCCGCGCGGACAGCCGTGCATACTACGGGGCGGGATGGTTCCAGCGAGCGGGACGACGACGATTGGAGGAAACGAGCTGGGGGTGGGGGTTTCAGGGGCGTGGGGTCCCGTTCCCGCGGCGGCGGCGGAACTCGCCGGAGGTTCACCGGGGTGGCGGCCGGCCGGGTAGCGGCGGGGAGCCCTACATGCGCGAGGCCGTCTCTGTTCGGTCAGGGTGTGTAGATTGGTGGGAGGGTAATTTTGTAAAAGGAACGTTTGGAGCTGGGAGCAGCTGGAAGAAGCGTCGATTCGCCAGCTTCCAAGTCGCAGTGCAGTAAAGCCGCTACATAGAGCCAGCCAAAAAAATGCTGTTTGGTAGGAGCCCAAACAAACACACCCTTATTCTGTCCCCACACACCCATCAGCCGAGCACGGCGACCAAGTATGCGTCGTCCTTGAGAGATGGGGAAGAGCAAGCCGGGGAACCAAGGAGGAAGTCGTCAATGGACAGCATAGTCCACTAGTCCAGTCGCAGACGGCGAGTTCTCTAATTATTTCGTCCTCCGCACGGCTTGGCGTACGGACAACTTCCAGTGACTCGCGTCGGCCGTCCGCACGGGTCCAATATCTTAAGGCCATCAAGCGTAAGTACATGTTGTTTCTTGATGATCTATATATATAGATGGATGCGTTGATTACTAATCAAGCAATATCCGGAGGCAGATTTGACAAAAAAAATGGAAGCCATCGAAGACTATAGAGCTAATCAAGAAGACAGTTTCAGCTCTTAGGCATGGGAATATGCAGGCAAGCGCAGCAGCTGGGCATCACTGCTAGCCTCTCAACATGCAACTGTTTCAGACCAAAGAGTTTCAGAAAAGATGTCCAACAAGCCAACACCCAATAGCTTGAGAAAACATCACGATGCCTCTGACCGTGTCCTACTCGAATACTACATGCAGGCTAAGGTGTCGCATTTCCTGTTTAGGCGGAAATCAGAAAGACTTCGTCATTGCCTCTTCGCCATCGAAAAACTGCACGACTTCGCCACTACTATTTCGCCATTCCTGTTTCGCCGTTCAGCCGAGTTCACCAGAACTCCGACCGCATGTGCTCCACACAAGGTACGCGGTGTACGCTTTTCAATTTCTCGTCTGAGATAGTATAGCCAGTTGTTAATATTAACTCGTCTGACTGTTACAAGTACAATCTGAGTGATGGTTAGTACAAGCACTAGTGGAGAAGAGGCCTTTGGTCCCAAGCAAATGTCCCAGTCAGAGAACCAAACCGGGACCAATGGGGGGCATTGGTCCCGGTTCGTTTTGCCCAGGGCGACCCCACCAGCTGGAGCCGATCCGGTAGTGGCCTTTGGTCCCGGTTTGTACTAAAAATCGGGACTAAAGGGTCGGCGGCAGGGCGCGGCAGGCCGTGTCAGGCGTGGGAAACCTTTAGTCCCGGTTTGTAATACAAACCGGGTCAAAAGGCCCCCCCTCTGGACCTGGTTTGCAAACCGGGTCCAAAGGCCCCCCCTCTGGACCCGGTTTGTATTACAAACCAGGACAAAGTCTCCAATCTGGCTATATAACCTTGCCCCTGCCCAAGTGTGTGCCACACTTGGCCATTTTTTCACTTTCTTCACAAGAGGGGTGTATTGCTCTCCTCTCTTCTTCACATGCACAAGAGGTGTTCGATGAAATGCTTAAGAGGATTTGCCACTTGAGTTACACAAATCAAGCCACACTTAACTTGCTTTTTTCTTCTTCATCGAGGTTAACAACTTTATCCTTTTCATCGGTATTGATAAAATGCATGTGTATATATACATCGTGATGTTCTGTAATGGTTTTGATCAGCTTAATTATATCATGCAGATGAATCGGCAATGGATGTACATTGACCGACGGCTTGACGAGTTCACTTCGGGCCTGGATAATTTTATGGCCGTGGCGGAGGCAAACAAACATGGTGGCTTCATGTATTGTCCATGTGTCAACTGCAAGAATACCGTAAATTACGCTCACTCGAGTCTCATTCACAGCCACCTTCTGCGATCCGGTTTCATGCCTGATACGTCTCAAACGTATCCATAATTTCTGATGTTCCATGCTTGTTTTATGACAATACCTACATGTTTTGTTCACACTTTATGATGATTTTATGCGTTTTCCGGAACTAACCTATTGACGAGATGCCGAAGTGTCAGTTCCTGTTTTCTGCTGTTTTTGGTTTCAGAAATCCTAGTAAGGAAATATTCTCGGAATCGGACGAAATCAACGCCCAACATCTTATTTTTCCCGGAAGGTTCCAGAGCATCGAAGAAGTACCGGAGAGGAGCCAGGGGGGCCCACACGGCAGGGCGGCGCGACCAAGGGGTGGGGCGCGCCCCCCTAGTGTGTGGGCCCACCAGGGCCCCTCCGAGGCTGCCCTTCCGCCTACTTAAGGTCTCCGTCGCGAAAACCCTACACGGAAAAGCCACGGTACGAGAAACCTTCCAGAGCCGCCGCCATCGCGAAGCCAAGATCTGGGGGACAGAAGTCTCTGTTCCGGCACGCCGCCGGGACGGGTAAGTGCCCCCGGAAGGCATCTCCATCAACACCACCGCCATCTCCATCGACGCTGTTGTCTCCCATGAGGAGGGAGTAGTTCTCCCCCGAGGCTAAGGGCTGTACCGGTAGCTATGTGGTTCATCTCTGTCTCCATGTACTTCAATACAATGATCTCATGAGCTGCCTTACATGATTGAGATCCATATGATGAGCTTGTAATCTAGATGTCGTTATGCTATTCAAGTGGATTTTACTTATGTGATCTCCGGAGACTCCTTGTCACACGTGTGTAAAGGTGACAGTGTGTGCACCGTGTGGGTCTCTTAGGCTATATTTCACAGAATACTTATTCACTAAGTTATGATTTGAGCTGGATGTTATCTTGCCAAAGAGTAATTCAGAATAGCATAGTGAAGTGCTTATTTATATTCCTTTATGATTGCAATGTGCTTTATATCACTATTAATCTATGTGCTACTCTAGTGATGTTATTAAAGTAGTCTATTCCTCCTCCATGATGTAATGGTGATAGTGTGTGCATCATGTAGTACTTGGCGTAGTTTATGATTGTGATCTCTTGTAGATTATGAAGTTAACTATTACTATGATGGTATTGATGTGATCTATTCCCCCTTTCATAGCTTCATGGTGACAGTGTGCATGCTATGTTAGTACTCGGTATAATTGCGTTGGTCTATCATGCACTCTAAGGTTATTTAAATATGAACATCGAATGTTGTGGAGCTTGTTAACTCCGGCATTGAGGTGCTCTTGTAGCCCTACACAATTAGTGGTGTTCATCATCCAACAAGAGAGTGTAGAGTGGTTTTATTATGTGATCAATGTTGAGAGTGTCCACTAGTGAAAGTATGATCCCTAGGTCTTGTTTCCAAATACTGCAATCATCGTTTATTTACTGTTCTACTACATGTTCGTTTTTGCATCTTTACTTCCTGCAATATTACTACCATCAACTGCACGCTGACAAGCTATTTTACGGCGCCGTTACTCTTGCTCATATTCATTCATACTACTTGTATTTCACTATCTCTTCGCCGAACTAGTGCACCTATACATCCGACAAGTGTATTAGGTGTGTTGGGGACACAAGAGACTTCTTGTATCGTGATTGCGAGGGTTGCTTGAGAGGGATATCTTTGACCTCTTCCTCCCTGAGTTCGATAAACCTTGGGTGATCCACTTAAGGGAAACTTCTTGCTGTTCTACAAACCTCTTGCTCTTGGAGGCCCAACATCGTCTACGGGAAAAGGAGTGTGCGTAGACATCAAGCTATTTTACGGCGCCGTTGCGGGGAGGTAAGGTAAAAGGTATTCGCATCCTCCGACTACTAAGCTATTTCCTAGTCTTGTTGCCGGTGTGTGAGTGCTCGAAGCTATTTCCTTTAGATCCTGCAATTGCATCTTTTTGTTTCTTGTTTACACTAGTTAGGCATAATGGAAAACAACAAAAATATTAGAGATCTTTATAGTATCTATCTTGAATTAGGACATGATGTGTTTGAAGAGAGAATTAAAAAACCCATGGAACTTTGTTTGCAAAATAGCAATGTTATTAGCATGAACTCTTTGAACACTATTATTGCTAATGCTATGTAAGAATTTAAGCTTGGGGAAGCTGGTTTTTATGAGCATGATATTTTTAGTCCCCAAGCATGGAGGAGAAAATTTACTTTGATGATACTTTGCCTCCCATTTATGATGATTATAATGATAGTGGTATTTTGGTGCCACCTACTATGGAGGATAAATTTAATTATGATTACAATATGCCTCCTATATTTGATGATAGCTACTTTGTTGAATTTGCTCCCACTACAATTAATAAGAATGACTATGCTTATGTTGGGAGTAGTAATAATTTTATGCATGAGACTCATGATAAGAATGTTTCATTTGATAGTTATATTGTTGAGTTTGTTCATGATGGTACTGAAAATCATTATGAGAGAGGAAAATATGGTTGTAGAAGTTTTCATGTTACTAAAACACCTCTCTATATGCTAAAAATCTTGAAGTTACACTTGTTTTATCTTTCTATGCTTGTTGCATTATGCTTCATGAATTTGTTTATGTACAAGATTCCTTTTCATAGGAAGTGGGTTAGGCTTAAATTTGTTTTGAATTTTCTTCTTGATGCTCTCTTTTGCTTCAACTCTTATTTCTTGGGAGTGCATCATTAAAACTGCTGAGCCCATCTTAATTGCTATAAAGAAAGCACTTCTTGGGAGATAACCCATGTTTTTATTTTACTACAGCAATTTTGTTTTATATTTCAGTCTTGGAAGTTGTTACTACTGTAGCAACCTCTCCTTATCTTTATTTTATTGCATTTTTGTGCCAAGTAAAGTCTTTGATAGTAAAGTCAATACTAGATTTGGATTCTTGCGCGAAACAGATTTCTTCATTGTCACGAATTTGGGCAGGGTTCTCTGTAGGTAACTCAGAAAAATCTGCCAATTTACGTGAGTGATCCTCGAGATATGTACGCAACTTTCATTCAATTTGAGCATTTTCATCGAGCAAGTCTGGTGCCTCTAAAAAATTCGTCTTTACGGATTGTTCTTTTTGACAGATTCTGCCTTTTATTTCGCATTGCTTTGTTTTGCTATGTTGGATGGATTTCTTTGTTCCATTAACTTCCGGTAGCTTTGTGCAATGTCCAGAAGTGTTAAGAATGATTGTGTCACCTCTGAACATGTGAATTTTTGATTATGCACTAACCCTCTAATGAGTTTGTTTTGAGTTTGGTGTGGAGGAAGTTTTCAAGGGTCAAGAGAGGAGGATGATACAATATGATCAAGAAGAGTGAAAAGTCTAAGCTTGGGGATGCCCCCGTGGTTAATCCCTGCATATTTCAAGAAGACTCAAGCATCTAAGCTTGGGGATGCAAGGCATCCCCTTCTTCATCGACAACTTATCAGGTCACCTCTAGTGAAACTATATTTTTGTTCCATCACATCTTATGTACTTTACTTGGAGCGTCAGTGTGCTTTTATTTTATTTTCGTTTTGTTATTTTCATTCTCTGAATAAATTCATGCTTGTGTGGGAGAGAGACACGCTCCGCTCGTTCATATGAACACTTGTGTTCTTAGCTTTATTCTTAATGTTCATAGCGAAGGTTGAAACTGCTTCGTTCATTGTTATATGGTTGGAAACAGAAAATGCTGCATGTGGTAAATGGTATAATGTCTTGAATAATTTGATACTTGGCAATTGTTGTGCTCATATAGATCATGTTTAAGCTCTTGCATCATGTACTTTGCACCTATTAATGAAGAACTACATAGAGCTTGTTAAAATTTGGTTTGCATGATTAGTTTCTCTAGAGTCTAGATATTTTCTGGTTAAGGTGTTTGAACAACAAGGAGACGATGTAAAGTCCAAGGTAGTCAGAATCCCGATCCTACTACCGGAATCCTACGATTTGACGATCTTACATCACCCTATCGATCCAAATCCCACTATGAATCCCAATCGCGTAGAATCTGTGTTGAGTCCCGATCCAAATCATAGAATCCTTTAGAATAATGTAGAATCTCGATCCGTTTTATGGATTTTTCCGATTCTACTAACTCATTATTTTTCCCATCCGCAAAACCATACAAGGATACTACTTAAACATCCCAGCCCTTTTCACTTGCTTTACTGCCCATTATTTACCTACCAAATCTCAAATGATCTATTGCTAGAACATTATTGCTAGAAACTTTATGCATTATAATTTTTATCTCCATCGTACTATTACACCAACTTTCTGTGTGATAAAAAGATCTTCTCTCAGTAAGTATGGTAGGATCCCAGATTCTACGATTCGATACTACGAGTCGATTCTGCCTGACGAAAATCGATCCGACTCCGAATCCCGACTCTGACTACCTTGGTAAAGTCTTATAATGCTTGCAATATGTTCATATGTAAGTCTTGCTGTACCATTTTATACTTGAGTTTGCTTCAAACAACCTTGCTAGCCTAGCCTTGTATTGAGAGGAATTCTTCTCGTGCATCCAAATCCTTGAGCCAAAAACTATGCCATTTGTGTCCACCATACCTACCTACTACATGGTATTTCTCTGCCATTCCAAAGTAAATTACTTGAGTGCTACCTTTAAAAATTCAATTCTTTGTCTTTGCAATATATAGCTCATGGGAAAATAGCCTTAAAAACTATTGTGGTGAAGAATATGTACTTATGTATCTTATTTCTTATAAGTTGCTTGTTGAGCGATAACCATGTTTCTGGGGACGCCACCAACTATTACACCTTTGTTGAATATCATGTGAGTTGCTATGCATGTTCGTCTTGTTTGAAGTAAGGGTGATTTATCATGATCAAATGGTTTGAGTATGCATATTGTTAGAGAAGAACATTGGGCCGCTAACTAAAGCCATGATCCATGGTGGAAGTTTCAGTTTGGACATATAATCCTCAATCTCTTATGAGAATATTATCTTTTGTTGAATGCTTATGCATTAAAGAGGGGTCCATTATCTGTTGTCTATGTTATCCCGGTATGGATGTCTAAGTTGAGAATAATCAAAAAGCGAGAAATCCATTGCGAACTTTCTCCTTAGACATTTGTACAGGCGGCATAGAGGTACCCCTTTGTGACACTTGGTTTAAACATATGCTATGCTATGATAATCCATGTTAATCCAAGCTAATTAGGACAAGGTGCGGGCACTATTGGTATACTATGCATGAGGCCTGCAACTTATAGGATATCTTATACATAACACATATGCTTTATTACTACCGTTGACAAAATTGTTTCTTGTTTTCAAAATGAAAAGCTCTAGCACAAATATAGTAATCCATGCTTCCCTCTGCGAAGGGCCTATCTTCTACTTTATTGTTGAGTCAGTTTACCTATTCTTTCTATCTTAGAAGCAAACACTTGTATCAACTGTGTGCATTGATTCTTACATGTTTACTTATTGCACTTGTTATATTACTTTGTGTTGACAATTATCCATGAGATATATATGTTGAAGTTGAAAGCAACTGCTGAAACTTATATCTTCCTTTGTGTTGCTTCAAAGCTTTCTACTTTGAATCTATTGCTTTATGAGTTAACTCTTATGCAAGACTTATTGATGCTTGTCTTGAAAGTACTATTCATGAAAAGTCTTTGTTATATGGCTCAGTTGTTTACTCATTGCCTTTACCATTGCTTTGAATCGCTGCATTCATCTCATATGCTTTACAATAGTATGATCAAGATTATGATAGCATGTCACTTAAGAAATTATCCTTGTTATCGTTTACCTACTCGAGGGCGAGTAGGAACTAAGCTTGGGGATGCTTGATACGTCTCAAACATATCCATAATTTCTGATGTTCCATGCTTGTTTTATGATAATACCTACATGTTTTGTTCATACTTTATGATGATTTTATGCGTTTTCTGGAACTAACCTATTGACGAGATGCCGAAGTGCCAGTTCCGGTTTTCTGCTGTTTTTGGTTTCAGAAATCCTAGTAAGGAAATATTCTCGGAATCGGACGAAATCAACGCCCGGCATCTTATTTTTCCTGGAAGGTTCCAGAGCATCGAAGAAGTACCGGAGAGGGGCCAGGGGGCCCCACATGCCAGGGCGGCGCGGCCAAGGGGTGGGGCGCGCCCCCCTACTGTGTGGGCCCACCAGGGCCCCTCCGAGGCTGCCCTTCCGCCTACTTAAGGACTCCGTCGCGAAAACCCTACACGGAAAAGCCTGAAGGAGATATGCCCTA
>NC_061510.1:232832707-232866986 GCF_022539505.1 Lolium rigidum | reverse complement strand
AATTCAAACTAAAATTATTAAACGAGATTTGAATTAAAACGGCCGGCGGGAAAACTAACTGGGCCCAAACGTTTAAAAACGGCCCAAGGCCAGCCCACCACGCATCTGTGCACGCGCGGACCGCCTGACAGTGGGCTCCACCCGTCAGCGACGCTTAACGCCGAAGCGGTATGAATCAACAGGGGGCGTTGGATTAGAACGCGATCTAACGGCTCATGCGTGTCGTCGTCGACGGCGAGAGAGAAGCTCGCCGGCGGCGCAGGTAGGGGGTCGGAGGGCTTACGGTGGCTCCAGCTAGGGTTGGCAGTATGCTCGACGAGGTTGTAGACGACGGCGAGGCTCCTGGTAGCAGTGGCGTCGCTTGGGGAGGCCTGGATCGACGGCGATTGCCGCAGAGCTTCCGCGGCAGTGATGCGTCGATTGGCCTTGCTCCGGCGACGATTGGGGTGGCTACTCGGTGCTGAGCGAGGCGGTGGTGAGTGGTGATCATGGTGGTGTGCTTGGATCGTCGAGGGGAGGCCTCTATTTATAGTCGCGCGTGGGTGCTGCGGTGCCGTGGCAATGGCGACAAGGGCGCGGCCGCTCCGGTGGGCTAGAGGGCTAGGCGATGATGGGGTCGTGTTCACGACGTCACCGCGGTCCTCGGAGCGTCAACGGCGCGGTAAACGGTGGCGTACGGTGGTCGGGCGAGCGCGTGTACTGTCGCGGCCGTGGCGGGCGCGTTCGTCCTCTCCGGCGGCCGTGGTCGCCAAGGCATGACGCGAGCATGTCCGACGAGCTCCGCGTGGCGAGGAGGGTACCAGGGTGCGCGGATATGGTCGGGGTACGGCGAGATTTGGCGAGCGCCGCGTGGCCGTGTCGCGCGCGTCCGTGCGCCAGTGACGTCGCCCATGCCGCTCGCGGCGTACCTGGGCGTACCTGGGCGCGCGTCGTCCGGGGCTTGTCGGCGTCCTCGCGATCGACGGCATGCACGGACGATCTCATCAGGTCGTGGGCTACGCGTTGGACATGGTGGCCATGGCGATGGTGGAGAGAAAAGAGGGGAGGCGTGTCGAGGGCGACGTGGTCGGCATGGCCATGGCCGGCCATGATCTGGTCGTGTCCATGGCGTGTTCTTGCATGGGTTAGGTTGAGTGATGTCCAGGGGACTTGGTTTAGCCAAGAAATGGTCAAGGGGCAGCAAGGTTTGATCACAATTTGAAAATGGGGATTGTTGAATCTGTTTCAAAGTCTCATCTTTGCTTGATCCTATCTCTTGATCCAGAAAAGATTTTGGTAAGATGATCTATACAAAAGTTGTTCACCTTGTTGTGTACTTGGATGACATGCCAAGAGTTGGATTTGTTTGGTTTAGAAAATTTGAAATAGAGAGGCTCAAAGTGGTGATCGGACTATAAAAGTCGAAATGACCATTATCTCATGTGATCATATTTTCAAATTTGAAATTGGTTTAAAAGGTATATCTTTGATTCTCAAAGTTGTAATTACTCTTTACTATCATAAAACAACTATGGGTGAAGATCAAATGGGTTTAGGGCCAAATTTACAAAAATGACATAGGCCATATGTTAGGGTTTTTAGGATTTTATAAATATTGGATTTCTTTCTCCTTTTGATTTATTTGGTTGGTGATCATCACTTGATCAATTCTAGGGTTTTGGAATTCATCATACTCACAAATATAACAATCATCATGGCATATCACTCAAAATGCACAAGTCCTATGCAGGGTACTATATGCAAAGTAAAAGTTTTTTGTTGGTTCTGAATTTGGATACATGGAATTGTTCCTCTTTCTTTTATTTGAAATTTGGGATGTTACACCCAGGGCCCCCACACATGGTGGCGGCGCGGCCAGAGGGGGGCGCCCCCCTGGTGTGTGGGACCCTCAGACCCCTTCCGACTCCGTTTCTTCGCCTATATAAGTCGTCGTGACCTAAAACCTCGACACGGAAAAGCCACGATACGAGAAAAGTTCCAGAGCCGCCGCCATCACAAAGCCAAGATTCGGGGGACAGAAGTCTCTGTTCCGGCACGCCGCCGGGACGGGGAAGTGCCCCCGGAAGGCATCTCCATCGACACCACCGCCATCTTCATCACCGCTGCTGTCTCCCATGAGGAGGGAGTAGTTCTCCATCGAGGCTAAGGGCTGTACCGGTAGCTATGTGGTTAATCTCTCTCTCCCATGTACTTCAATACAATGATCTCATGAGCTGCCTTACATGATTGAGATCCATATGATGAGCTTTGTAATCTAGATGTCGTTATGCTATTCAAGTGGATTTTACTTATGTGATCTCCGGAGACTCCTTGTCCCACGTGTGTAAAGGTGACAGTGTGTGCACCGTGTGGGTCTCTTAGGCTATATTTCACAGAATACCTGTTCACTGAGTTATAATTTGAGTTGGATGTCTCTATGAAATTGTGGTGTGTTAGTACCTCCTATGAATGCTCACAGTGACAACGTGGGGTATTTATTAGTACTTGGGAATACATTTTTAAGGTTTGCCTACATGATGAATTAGTGTTTGTTATCTTGCCAGAGAGTAATTCAGAATAGCATAGTGAAGTGCTTATTTATATTCCTTTATGATTGCAATGTTGAGAGTGTCCACTAGTGAAAGTATGATCCCTAGGCCTTATTTCCGAACATCGAATCTCCGTTTACTTACTGTTTTGTTGCATGTTTACTTGCTGCCATCTTTATTTCAGATTGCTATTACCACTCATATACATCCATATTACTTGTATTTCACTATCTCTTCGCCGAACTAGTGCACCTATACATCTGACAAGTGTATTAGGTGTGTTGGGGACACAAGAGACTTCTTGTATCGTAATTGCAGGGTTGCTTGAGAGGGATATCTTTGACCTCTACCTCCCTGAGTTTGATAAACCTTGGGTGATCCACTTAAGGGAAAACTTGCTGCTGTTCTACAAACCTATGCTCTTGGAGGCCCAACACTGTCTACAGGAACAGAAGCATGCGTAGACATCATGTATGCAGACTCACCAAGAGTATGGTCAAATCAGATGGTGAAATGGTCAGTACATTTGTTGTACTTATGCTTGATTATATATCATGTTTGCAGTTACCATATCAAATGGATCTTTCACTATTCTGTCATGTTTGCTATTACCATAGTGCATCTTCCTGATAACAACTTGTGACTGGAAATGCAGGAATTTTCACAATTGTATACAAAATCACAGTTGCTGAAGTTCCTCATGACGCACAATGCTATGAGGCGTGGTGTTCCTTGTAAGGCAGAAGTTGTTGGTGTGGTGGTGAACTGCACTGAAGGATGCTTAGGATCATCTGTCGATAAGTATTGCTTTATGTACCTTGATGCAACTGGAATGGCCAAGATGACAGAAGGATGGCCAAGAGTTGTGAAAGGATTCAGCTTGAAGGAGGGAGACATTTGGATGTTCACATTCGACGACGATAGGGGGATGCTTCCCATGAAGAAAAGGGATAAATTTGGAGCATGGCTTAGGATCACTATGATGAAGCTTCAGATGGACTGATGGATTACTTAGGATCACTAAGTATTACTAGATATGGTTTAACTTAAGAATGTCTGTTCTGAATTTTTGTTAGACTATTATGACTGGTCGGAATTATGTATGTGTGAATGTTGTCATGTATTTAAGGCGATACAACGAACTTGAATGTTGTCTTGTGTTTAACTGATGCCTACTTTGTTATAGTTGTGCACTTCGTCCGCAATTGAGCATTTATTTTTTATGTATGTTTAAAAAATGACTAGCATGCCATAATTGTTCTGACCTAACCTATAGTCAGAACAAAGGCATGTAGTCGACATTTTTTTGTACATTTGTTTTTTATGTGTTGAAGTGATGCCTACTTTGTTATAATTGTGCACTTCGTCCACAATTGAGCATTTGTTTTTTATGTATGTTGAAAAAATGACTAGCATGCCATAATTGTTCTGACCTAACCTATAGTCGGAACAAAGGCATGTAGTCAACATTTTGTTGTACATTTGAAGTTGTAAATCATATGGTTTTAAATAATTTTGAAGTGCAACTTTATGATTCAATGTATTTTTCAGTGTGCTGATGTTTTGCATCCGTAGTAGTGAACATGGTTCTTATTGGCAGCTTGCCACATTTGCTACTTCTTTACTCTTCCACCTCTTCTTGTACAGCCTATATTTGGCCTATATGTGTAAAGTGGATGGGAAATTCATTTTTTTAGCCCATTCATTGTGAACTTATTGACAGAGATTACATAATAGCAGTGGGCTCCATTTTTGCATGAGATACTTTGTGTTTGACTTTTGAACTTACAGGATAGCAACCACCATCTAACCCAAAACCTCATTAAATAGGTTGTAGGCAGTTACTACTACTTATTGTACTTATAATGCCCCTGGTTGGTTTTGCCTTCTGCCCTCCCTTGTTCATGTGGTGAAGCAAGTCTCCTTCATCTTCTTTCTCTCTCTTTTGTGCTGAAAAACTCTTTTCTCTCTGAAGATTTTCGTTTGTTTTGAGAGGTAGGAAAATATGTTTTTACATGTCACTACTTCACCTCCTTTTTCTCTGTTTGTTCAAAATCCTTTTTGTCCTCTGAATAATCTTGTTTGTTCAGATCTATGGATATATGTGTATGGTTTCAGATCTATGGATAGATTTCTATGAATATGCCCTACCTACCTGTATTTTTTTTCTAGCTTTGGTAATTGCTAAATATACTCAGGATGAACTGTGTTGTTTGTGGTTCGATGGGCAATCATTGTCATGAGAGGCAGGAGACTCTCAGTTCATTTCGTTGTTATCTTGGAAGCAGATTTGATGACTTTATGGTATATATCCTTTTTAGACTATCTTTTTTGTTGACAAATTGTAGACTATATCCTTATTTTCTGCATTTTTGTTCTATTGTTTTTTCAGACTGTGCCTTGTTTTGTGAGGAGGCAGTTCAACAACCTTGTTGGTAATATCTTTTTCGTCGCTACATCGGATGAAGTGAAGTACAAGTTTCATGTTAAGAAAGGCAGTTCGAAGACACGTGTTTTTGGAAGTGGATACCAAAAATTTCTTCATGACTACGACCTGAAAGTTGGTGACTGTATCATGTTTGGGTTTGATAATGCTCCTGAACAGTTTGGGATTTTTGCACAAGGTCATGATGGCACTGAAAAGCATCGTGTCGATGGTAATTCTGTTTTCTCCTTTACCATGTGTTGCCCATTATTGTAATATAACTGATGTTATATCTCCTCTTTTTTTGATTCTTTTATTAATTTTTAATTTGTATGCAGAAATTCCAACTGCAGTTGTCCACACTAAAGGTGTTATGCTTACTACTGCTCAAACATTGAAGAAGGAACAACTTCTCCGTGAGCGTGGTCTTGGTCTTGGTGTTGTTTTTGTGCACACCTTGACGAATACCGATTTGAAGGGCAATGGACTGGTATAATTCTCCTTTTCTTTATGTAATCTTAGTTATCCTTTATATCCTTCCCATATATAATTTAATTTTTATTATTCAGCGTATACCGAAGGAAGTTGTTAGGTCCTTGAATATCTCTCGAAAGCGGGGAGGCATGTTTTTTTGTTGATGACTATGGCTACCGCCCTCAGGGTGCATACTACACTACTACTGATGGAAGGCTGAAGTTCGATTCCTGCTGGTCGGAGTTTTCTAAGGAGTATAACTTTGAATCTGGGAATGTTGTTCTCGTTCTTTTCAACCAGGGCGGCCGTGGTGGTATTGAAGTTTCAGTTGATATCATATGATACAATCTTTATCATATGATATAATTGTTTTAGTCTACAATTTGTGTGTGTCCATTGTGTGTTTATGTCATTTCGCTACCCTGGCCGCTTGTTTGACTATATATGTCGCAGTATCTATTATGCAGACTATATTTCTGAATTTTTTTTGATTTGGGTTTGGGGGGGTAACTCCGCCTACCATATTCTCGGTATCCGGTCCCAAGCCCGGATAAAGGAGGAGGGTCTCTCTGTTTCTTTCTTCTCAGTATTGAGCGATATTTTAAGTTTTTTGCTCTGATTCTCCGTATCTGTAAATTTCTTGATAAAGGAGGAGGAGTGTCTCTGTTCCTCAATCATTTGTCTTTCTTAGTCTTAGTTCATGTGTGCCAGGATTAAATTTGTCAATCTGGCAGTAGGAGGGTACACTGGCTCTTGTGTGAAGGGATTGTATAGTGGGATTGTGCAGGGGGTACACTTTATGATTGACTATTTGGTCCTGCATTTTTCCTACCGCCAGTTCAATTTTCACTGATTTTAATTGTTCATTTTTTGCAAAGTAATATATACTTCCCTGGGCCTTGGGAAAAACAGAACAAGCCCACTAGGCCGGAAGTTAAGTGTTTTACTTCCCTGGGCCTTAAAAGCAACGTGGGAACAGGTGATTGAGGAACAGAACAAGCCCACTAGGCCGGAAGTTAAGTGTTTTACTTCCCTGGGCCTTGGGAAAAAACAGAACAAGCCCACTAGGCCGGAAGTTAAGTGTTTTATTTCCCTGGGCCTTAAAAGCAACGTGGGAACAGGTGAAGTGGGATCGATCGTGGGTGGAATAACTGTTCGACCACCCCTATATTCCCACCCCTCTCTTTCAATCACAGGCATACACAGTTCTTTGTAAACTGTGCGTCCCACCCCTCTATTCCCATCAAAGTTCTTCTGTTCTTCGATATCTCTTTCTTCTAATTTGATTTCTATTAATTGTTCATCCTCTCCTTGTTCTCAATTACTGGTTCCTTGGTTGCTCCTATTAATTGTTCGATCCAACATGTGCGGAACCCGAAAGGTCTAGCAGTTCATTCTCTCCAAATCGAACTCGCTCGTTTGACGGTGAGTTTTATGTTTTCTCGCAGATTAAGATTTCTAATTAAACTATTCATTGTTCATCCTCTCCTTGTTCTCAATTACTGGTTCCTTGGCTGCTTCAATTAATTGTTCGATCCAACCTGTGCAAAACCAAAAGGTCTAGCAGTTCATCCTTTACAAATCAATCTGCTGTTTGACGGTTAGTTGTTTACTTCCTGAATCTCTCACCCCGTGTTCATGCATAAATTATTTACCTGGATAAATGTTTGTTTACATCTAGCTATGTGATGGAAGAGAACAGGGCAAGGATTACCCTCTAGCTATGACAGACACCGCTGTATTCCTTTTTGTGTTTTGTCCGCTCCCTTTTCGTCCGGTCACCATGCATGGCACACACCGCATTAATTTTTGTTTTACCTACAGAATGTACCTTGTTCATTCAGAGAGAGGTTGAACAAGTTCTCGTACTGTCAGATTTATTACAACTTCTTTTTTCTAGTAGTTCAGGCTTTTAAGTTTGAAGGATTTAAGGAGTAATGTTAGTTTTGTCAGGTTCATTTCCTAGTTATTTTCTCCCTAGTTAGATTCAATTAATTGCCAACACATACAAACATGTGAACGACACAGCACAAAGTTAGATTGCATGGACCACCTCGTGGCTGTCGGACGCATCTCGTGGCTGTCGGATATGGAGCCGACGGGGTGGAGGAAGCTAGTCCCGAACGGGTGAAGTTGGCCCAGGACACCACCCGTTGATCGCTGAAGCAGACCATAGCTCTCCATTATGTACCGTGCAACCGAAGCTCTACATTGTACAATCCGATTTGATTAGGACTACATACTGTAAACGGACATGTGCATGCATAAATTGTAATTTGTTTACATCATCTCCTAAATCTCTCCAATTCTATTGTTTGTAGGTGATGGCCGAAATGACTTGTGTTGGCTGTGAGCAACCTTCTGAATTGTGGCCGTGCAGAGAGAAAAACAACAAGTTTCAATGTTATCGTCGTTCCTCGATTCCTACATGGTGTGGTAAGACATGTTGAAACTGGATAATGTGGTTTCCATTCATTGTGATACAGTAGCCAATCATATTATTTATAACTTAACACTTTTTGTTTACATACAGAATGTACCTTGCTCCTTCAGAGAGAGGTTGAACAAGTTCACGAAGAATTGGCTAGTTGCCAGGACACCCAATTTCCGCAAATATGATTTGTTCCTGAGAAAAGATAGGTTGAGGACATACATTTGTGGTCCTTACTGGAAATCTTTAATTAGGGCTTATGATATAGAAGTGGGAGATGTTGTGCATTTCGAATACAATGAAGATTCTCTTGATGGACTATCCAACTTATTCAATGTTACTGTTTACAAGAACAATATTGAGAAAGCCGTAGTTGAAGAAACTGGTATATTCTTGCTCAACTTCATGTTTTTAAATTTAGTATTGCTGAACCTATAGCCATTCCTATATGTTACTGAAATTGTATGGCACCTATTTCTGCAGTGGTTGGAGATATGCCTAGTTCCATACGGAGCATCCTGTACAGAACTGTATTCACAGACATCAATTCAGTTACTGAGCAGGAGATGGCTGCCATTCTTTTTGGAATCTACAAAGATGTTTATGTCACCGAACATGAATTCTATGAACTAAAACATCATAAGAATTTTTGGGTGCACAAGATGGATGAGGACAATCAGGAATTTGAAGCCTTGGTAAGTTCGTCTGGTTTGATTTGTGCTACTAGCTAATTATTATCATGTTTTCATGCATTTGAATGCAATAATTAGATGCTGACAAATTATTATTTGCTCTTATGTCAGTACATGCCTAGTGAGGCTGTGGATGGCTACAGGTACCCAGTTTTTGGAAAAGCACATCTTTCAAGGAATGGACAACCCCTAGAAGGAGAAGAAGAAGACTTTATTGACTGCACCTACAAAATTGAATGGGACCTTGGACATGTATCCTTTCAAAATGGTTGGACAGACTTTGTTGCTGCTGCTCACATTGGAGTTGAATCAACTGTTTTGATCAAGATATATCCAATGCAGGAGTATATAAGTCTCAACTTTGTTGAGATCATCAACTAGTGGGGGCAATTAGCTAGTTCAGATTATCAAGTAAACTTGTTCTAGTTTAATGTTCTACAGTAAACTTGTTCAAATTATCAAGTAGTTTCGATTATCACCTAGTTTAGCTTCAAATTATCAAGTAGTTTGGATTATCACCTAGTTTAGCTTTCAAGTTCTATGTGATGGGTTTGTAGGAATTTAAGTGTTTGAATTATCTGTTTCTATTACCAGATGTTTATATCTGTTGTTTACACATAATTTGTTGTTTTTAACTTTGTTTGAATTTGTAACTAAGCACGTGAATTTGGCGTTGGAGGCCGTGTGTGCGCTGCTGGGCTGTGCTTTGGTCGCTTCGGCAAGGGGGCGTCCACACACTTGAACTCCTACCTGCGCCACGCGGACTTCCCTAGTCCACTTGCTCTGCGTTCACGATGACTGGTACACTAGCCAAGCACGGGGTGACTGGTACACACTAGCCGGCGGGGAATTTGGGGCATTTGTGAAACTGCCCCAATAGGTAAATAGCAATTGGGGCACTTCTTGAAACTGCCCCAATAGGTATATACCAATTGGGGCACTTGTCCAAACTGCCCCAATAGGTGTATACCAATTGGGGCACTTCTCCAAACTGCCCCAATAGGTGTATACCAATTGGGGCACTTGTCCAAACTGCCCTAATAGGTGTATACCAATTGGGGCACTTGTCCAAACTACCTCAATAGGTGTATACCAATTGGGGCACTTCTCCAAACTGCCCCAATAGGTGTATACCAATTGGGGCACTACTCGAAACTGCACCAATAGGTGTATACCAATTGGGACACTTCTCCAAACTACCACAATAGGTAGGGCATAGGTAGGGCATTAGAGGTATTTTGGCCAAAGTACCTCTAAAAGGGGGTATTTAGGGGCACTTTGAAAAGTGCCCCAGGGCAAAGTGCCCTAAATCCCTACCGTGTAGTAGTGAGAAGTACATTTATTTGTGAATAGAGGGAGCATGATTCTTTTTTTTTTAGAATCTCTAGCTCTGAAATTTAAGCAGTTGAGACGCAAACCAGGTCGGCCAATCTATACTCATAGGTAGGGACAACATACTCAACGCATTCTGAAATTGCTGCTCCTCCACCTCCCCGGTTTGGAGGTCTATCTGTACTAGGTTCTTGGATTTGTCTATCAGGATCAATGTGTGGCTGTTCTCCACCGGTAAGGTGCGTACATCACAAAGCTCAGACGGCTGTCTCGGTAGGTTTAGCTGGATCACCCTTGTGCGGAGCCAAACTTGAGAATCGACGGTGTTTACCCGCTGCCATATGTGCAGCCGCCAGATAAGAGCTTCGTCGTCTATGCAAAATAGGGAGAGGGACGAACCGTCGGTGGTGACACGAAGCGTGGGCCGGCTCATGATTTGGTTCGCCGGGATTGGTATCTCCGTCAACAGAGTGTGGCATGTGTCGGCGCTCACGTCCAGAGTGTAATATTTCGTGGGTTCCTCGAAGTCGGCGTAGCAGTAGGGGATGAGCCAGTGCGCCATAGCGCCACACACGATGGCATTGCGTAGTGGAAACTGGAAGCCACAGTTTCCGAGCCGGTAGATTTCGTTGAAAAGCTTTGTCGCTCCGCTCCAGCATGAATCGGTTGATGAGAAGGTGTAGAGGCTGCACTCTTGATCATCCTTGTTTTCTGCGTTGCGGAAGAAGACAATGGCTAGGACCTTGAAATAGTCCGATGACCCTCGGCCACACTCGGCACCGGTCAAAACAGTGCAACTAACCATGGAGACCCTGCACTCGAGCGGTGGGAGCACGTGGCACGTGCGGCCGAATTGGTCGCACACTGCCATGTGTGCCGATTCAAAGAAGCCGATTTCGGAGGAGACGAGGCGCACGAGGAGGAGGCCACAACGTGCGGCGAGCGGCATCGCAGAGCGCGAGTCGTCGTCGGGCAGACCATCCACAATAGATGTAACAAGGTGGCGCTGAGTGCCGAGCACCGCCCCCGCCGGCGGCGGCACGAAGAACAGCCGGTACGACCTTCTCATGTCGGGATCCATGCGTTGCCGATCAAAGAAGCCGACGAGGGTGGACGGGCTACGAGCCGGCCAGCAACGGCGGAGGAAGGAGCGGCTGGCGATCAGAGCGCGCCAGCGTTTGCACGCCACGGAGCAGCGGAACAGTGCGGCGACGTCGGTGGACACGCGGTAGAGGATCTCGAGCACGAGGTCCTCCGTCGAGAGAAGCCTGGCCGCCGCCATGTTTGATCTGATCTGTGCCTCTCATCTCATGGTTGTCGGTCGGTCCTATATATATTAAGGAGGTGTTTGGTTGGTGGTTTTGTAACGTAATCGAATAGCACTGGTAACCGATGACGTTAAATCCTGATTGTTTAGACAGCTCCGTAATTTGATTACGCGCGCGGTATCAGATTACAGCCCTGTTCAAACCCAAAATCTAATTATTGCCATGGCACCGTGTAGTCTTAGGCGGTGCTCCCGATGTTTTTCTCATCCGGACGGCGAAATTTGGTCCAGTCGCGCCCCCGATTTCTCGTTTTTCCCCGGATTTGGCCTAAATCCATCCGGCGAGCCCACGCCATCCTCGGTCCCCCGAGGCGCGCTCGGGGACTCCGGACGAAGCGAAAGCGCGCGAAACGCCGAGAATTCTCTCCCGCGCTTTCGCTTCGGCTTCGCCGCAGAGATGGACCCGGCTAGTCAGCGGCACACCCATCGTCTTCCGCACGCAGTAAAGGTTGCCGCCGGTCAGCTCGCCGCGGACGCGTAGCATCCACGCGGCATTTAATCGCCGAGTCCAGCCCCGCCTACATAACTCGTCGCGACGCGTAGCACCGACGAAACCCTAGCCAGAGACGAACCCTATCCGACACTGCTCCCTCGCCGAGATCCATGGCGTTCAACGAGCAGGACGGCGCGGCCAACAACGGCTTCCCCTGCCGGTCGCTCCACGCGTGGGAGGGACACCTCCTCCACCAGGCGGGGTACCCCTGCCCGCCGGATACGAGGCCTCCCGGCGGCGGGTGGCGCCTAAGTTTGGGCGGCGTGCCAATCCCGCCGCCGCCCTAGGGACACGCCCTCGACGTCACCATCGAGGAGGCCCGTCTGACCTTGTCGGACCAGGAGCGCGCCGAGCCACGCTACCACCCCGATAACTACACGGCGTGGAACTCTTACTTCCTGCGGCGGTGGGAGCGGGAGCTCGCCTCCTACGACAGCCCGCCGCCACCGCCTCCGCGCAACAACACCGCCGGACGCAAGCGTTGGTGGAGCGTGCCGGGCCGGACGCTCGACGCCGTCATCGAGCACGTCGAGGGCGGCAACGCGCCTGTTCTGACAATGCCGCCGCCGTCGAGGGCATCGGGCAGCCGCTGCCGGGGCAGCTGGCAGCCACGGCGCATGGCTGCCAGCTCCTCGTCGTCCGGATCGGCGACGAGGTCGACGCCGAGCTCCAGGTCGGCGCCAAACTTGGCGCCGGTGAAACGGGAGCCTCTTTCCGCGTCCCGCAACCGTGATCACAGCGGCGGCGGGATCGTCATCCGCGCGTCATCGACGCCACGCGGCCACCAGCGCCTGGTTCGCCCCAAGTGCGAACCAGGCACCTCCGACGAGCGGAAGCGGAAGCCGGTGAAGGAGGAGGTCCACAACGCCGAGGAAGCCGCAATCCTCGAGGCCGTCATGGCGAGGTCCCTCCAGGACCTCGTCCCCGCCGAGAACGCCATGCCCCTCGACCAGGCCTGCGCCTGGGCGAGGGAGCAGTGGGAGAAGGAGGAGGCGGAGCGGCAGGATCGGCTCCTCGAGCAGGCCGCTCGCTACCGCCGGCCTGCGACTCCTCCATCCGGTGTCCCCGTCCCCGTCATCGACCTTAATCAGTGCAAGAAGGCTTACCTGAGCTGCCCGGACCACGGCAGATTCGAATCCACCTTAGCTATCAAGAAATACAACCTTTGCAGAAAGAGGATTTGCAGTACGGGGAGGCTGACATCGGGGACCCATGAGCCAATAGCGTTGTCAACATTTTAAAGGCGACAAGGGATCGAAAGAAAAGATAAACAAAAAATTAGTTGGTAAAAAATCCAAGAAAAGATATCGTTCTGAGAGGATGACATGCGGGACCCATGAAGCAGCAGCATCCTCAACGTTTATTTTTCATAGAGGCTGACATGTGGGGCCCGTGAGACAGCAGCGTCTTCAACATATTAAAGGCGGCATTAGGTCGAAAGAAAAAATAAGCCAAAAATCAGTTGGTAAACAAAATCCAAGAAAAAAAAATATTTACCTTTCTGCGAGGATGACATGCGGGTCCCGTGAGGCAGCAGCATCCTCAACGATTTCAAGGCGGCGTAGGGATCAAAAGAAAAAAGGAAATAGCCAAAAATTAATTAGAGGTTAAAAATAAATCCATCAAAGGAAACTTTTATTGTTCATAGAGGATGACATGTGGGACTGACCTGCCAGCTGCGTCGTCATCGTTTCAAAGGGGGCAGGGGATCAAAAGAAAAAAGAAAAATAGCCAGAATTAGGGTAAAAAATAAATCCAACAAAGGAAACTTTTATTGTTCATAGAGGATGACATGCGGGACCCATGAGCCAGCAGCTTTCTCAACGTTTCAAAGCCGGCATGAGATCGAAATAAAAAGGCAAGTGACCAAATGTTCAGAGCTCATTAGTATTCTTTATTTATGTATGATTAGCTCTCTGGTCCATATTGATTTTCATCTCTGAGAGTTATTTCAAATAAGTTGATTGGTGGTGGAGACGAGTAAAATGTTCCAAGCTTATAGTGATGCAAAAGGAAGCTTGTCTAGACTGTGGCATAGACTTTGGCATGTCATGTTGGATGTTATTCTTGTCATATGCTTAGTATTTATTGTTGTAGCATGACTTGTCTCAAATATCTGAGAGTGCATAATGTGCTATTGAAAGAATCATGTGTTGTTTCCATCATACAAAGCATAATATTGTGGTATTCTCCTTTGGTACTTTATTGGGTTGACTTGGCACATGTGTGACGCCCCGGAACCGGTATCCTGAGGATTCCAGCGATCTCGCCGAAATCCGCACGATATCGATTCTGAGACGCCCTCCGACACGACGTGCGCGACAAGTCACACACGTGATGCTGATACGTCTCCGACGTATCGATAATTTCTTATGTTCCATGCCACATTATTGATGATATCTACATGTTTTATGCATACTTTATGTCATTATTATGCGTTTTCCAGAACTAACCTATTGACGAGATGCCGAAGGGCAAGTTGCTGTTTTCTGTTGTTTTTGGTTCCAGAAATCCTAGTAAGGAAATATTCTCGGAATCAGACGAAATCAACGCCCAGCATCCTATTTTTCCACGAAGCTTCCAGAACACCCGAGAGCCGCCAGAGGAGGGCCCTGTGGGCCCCAGACGACAGGGTGGCGCGGCCCAGGCCTTGGCCGCGCCCCCCTAGCGTGTCACCGCCTCGTTGACCTTCTGACGCCGCCTCTTCGCCTATAAAAAGGTCCCTGACCTAAATCTTCGATACGAAAAAGCCACGGTACGAGAAACCTTCCAGAGCCGCCGCCATCGCGAAGCCAAGATCTGGGGGACAGGAGTCTCTGTTCCGTCACGCCGCCGGGACGGGGAAGTGCCCCGGAAGGCTTCTCCATCGACACCACCGCCATCTCCATCAACGCTGCTGTCTCCCATGAGGAGGGAGTAGTTCTCCATCAAGGCTCGGGGCTGTACCGGTAGCTATGTGGTTAATCTCTCTCCTATGTACTTCAATACAATGATCTCATGAGCTGCTTTACATGATTGAGATCCATATGATGAGCTTTGTATCGCTACTAGTTGTGTGCTACTCATGTGATGTTATTAAAGTAGTCTATTCCTCCTGCATGGTGTAAAGGTGACTAGTGTGTGCACCGTGTGGTTCTTGTCGTAGGCTATGATCATGATCTCTTGTAGATTGTGGAGTTAATTATCATTATGATAGTATTGATGTGATCTATTCCTCCTTCATAGTGTAATGTGGACAGTGTGTGCGCTATGTTAGTTCTTGGTTTATTTTGCATTGATCTATTATGCTCTAAGTTTATTTAAATATGAACATCGAATGTTGTGGAGCTTGTTAACTCCGGCATTGAGGTGCTCTTGTAGCCCTACACAACGACTGGTGTTTGTCATCCAACAAAAGAGTGTATGTAGCACATATGAGAAAGAGTTATTTATTATGCGATCAATGTTGAGAGTGTCCACTAGTGAAAGTGTAATCCCTAGGCCTTGTTCCTAAATACTGCTATCGCTGCTTGTTTACTGTTTTACTGCGTTACTACTGCTGCGTTGCCACTTCTCATACTTATTTATACCACCTGTATTTCACTATCTCTTCGCCGAACTAGTGCACCTATTAGGTGTGTTGGGGACACAAGAGACTTCTTGCTTTGTGGTTGCAGGGTTGCATGAGAGGGATATCTTTGACCTCTTCCTCCCCGAGTTCGATAAACCTTGGGTGATCCACTTAAGGGAAACTTGCTGCTCGTTCTAGAAACCTCTCGCTCTTGGAGGCCCAACACTGTCTACAAGAATAGAAGCACCCGTAGACATCAAGCTATTTTCTGGCGCCGTTGCCGGGGAGGAAAGGTAAAAGGTACTCACACTCCGGACCTCGGCTACTAAGCTATTTTCCGGCGCCGTTGTAAGTACTCGAAGCTATTTCCTTTAGATCCTGCAATTGCATCTTTTTGTTTCTTGTTTACACTAGTTTGGCATAATGGACGACAATGAGCTTCTTATTCTATTTCCTGATTTAAGACATGGATGGTTTGATGCGAAAATTAAAAAACCCATGGAACATATTAGCATGAACACTTTGAATACCATTGTTGCTAATGATATGGAAAATTCTAAGCTTGGGGAAGCTGGTTTTGATGAGCATGATCTTTTTAGTCCCCCAAGCATTGAGGAGAAAATTTACTTTGATGATACTTTGCCTCCCATATATGATGATTATAATGATAGTGGTCTTTTGGTGCCACCTACTATGGAGAGTAAATTTGATTATGATTACAATATGCCTCCTATATTTGATGATGAGAATAATAATGATAGCTACTTTGTTGAATTTGCTCCTACTACAATTAATAAGAATAACTATGCTTATGTGGAGAGTAATAATTTTATGCATGAGACTCATGATAAGAATGCTTTATGTGATAGTTATATTGTTGAGTTTGCTCATGATGCTACTGAAAGTTATTATGAGAGAGGAAAATATGGTTGTAGAAATTTTCATGTTACTAAAATGCCTCTCTATGTGCTGAAATTTTTGAAGCTACACTTGTTTTATCTTCCTATGCTTGTTACTTTGCTCTTCATGAACTTGTTTATTTACAAGATTCCTATGCATAGGAAGCATGTTAGACTTAAATTTGTTTTGAATTTGCCTCATGATGCTCTCTTTTTCTTCATACTCTATTTTTCATGTGAGCATCATTAAAACTGCTGAGCCCATCTTAATGGCTATAAGAAAGAACTTCTTGGGAGATAACCCATGTGTTATTTTGCTACAGTACTTTGTTTTATATTTGTGTCTTGTAAGTTGTTTACTACTGTAGCAACCTCTCCTTATCTTAGTTTTGTGCTTTGTTGTGCCAAGTAAAGTCTTTGATAGTAAAGTGAATACTAGATTTGGATTACTGTGAGTTTCAGATTTCTTTGCTGTCACAAATTTCGACCTGCCTCCCTGTAGGTTGCTCAGAAAATTAAGCCAATTTACGTGCGTGATCCTCAGATATGTACGCAACTTTCATTCAATTTGGGCATTTTCATCTGAGCAAGTCTGGTGCCTCAATAAAATTCGTCTTTACGGACTGTTCTGTTTTGACAGATTCTGCCTTTTATTTCGCATTGCCTCTTTCGCTGTGTTGGATGGATTTCTTTGTTCCATTACCTTCCAGTAGCTTTGAGAAATGTCCAGAAGTGTTAAGAATGATTGTGTCACCTCTGAACATGTGAGTTTTTGATTATGCACTAACCCTCTAATGAGTTTGCTTTGAGTTTGGTGTGGAGGAAGTTTTCAAGGGTCAAGAGAGGAGGATGATATACTATGATCAAGAAGAGTGAAAGCTCTAAGCTTGGGGATGCCCCTGTGGTTCATCCCTGCATATTTCAAGAAGACTCAAGCATCTAAGCTTGGGGATGCCCAAGGCATCCCCTTCTTCATCGACAAATTATCAGGTTCCTTCTCTTGAAACTATATTTTTATTCGGCCACATCTTATGTACTTTACTTGGAGCGTATGTGTGCTTTTGTTTTTGTTTTTGTTTGAATAAATGCTTGTGTGGGAGAGAGACACGCTCCGCTGGTTCGTATGAACACATGTGTTTTTAGCTTTTAATGTTCATGGCGAAGGTTGAACTGCTTCGTTAATTGTTATATGGTTGGAATCGGGAAACGCTACATGTAGTAACTCTAAAATGTCTTGAATAATTTGATACTTGGCAATTGTTGTGCTCATGTTTAAGCTCTTGCATCATATACTTTGCACCCATTAATGAAGAAACACTTAGAGCTTGCTAATTTGGTTTGCATATTTGGTCTCTCTAAGGTCTAGATAATTTCTAGTATTGAGTTTGAACAACAAGGAAGACGGTGTAGAGTCTTATAATGTTTACAATATGTCTTTTATGTGAGTTTTTCTGCACCGGTTCATCCTTGTGTTTGTTTCAAATAACCTTGCTAGCCTAAACCTTGTATCGAGAGGGAATACTTCTCATGCATCCAAAATCCTTGAGCCAACCACTATGCCATTTGTGTCCACCATACCTACCTACTACATGGTATTTCTCCGCCATTCCAAAGTAAATTGCTTGAGTGCTACCTTTAAAATTCCATCATTCGCCTTTGCAATATATAGCTCATGGGACAAATAGCTTAAAAACTATTGTGGTATTGAATATGTACTTATGCACTTTTTCTCTTATTAAGTTGCTTGTTGTGCGATAACCATGTTTACGGGGACGCCATCAACTACTCTTTGTTGAATATCATGTGAGTTGCTATGCATGTCCGTCTTGTCCGAAGTAAGAGAGATCTACCACCTTAATGGTTGGAGCATACATATTGTTAGAGAAGAACATTGGGCCGCTAACTAAAGCCATGATTCATGGTGGAAGTTTCAGTTTTGGACATATTTCCTCAATCTCATATGAGAATAATAATTGTTGCCACATGCTTATGCATTTAAAAGGAGTCCATTATCTGTTGTCCATGTTGTCCCGGTATGGATGTCTAAGTTGAGAATAATCAAAAGCGAGAAATCCAAAATGCGAGCTTTCTCCTTAGACCTTTGTACGGGCGGCATGGAGGTACCCCATTGTGACACTTGGTTAAAACATGTGTATTGCGATGATCCGGTAGTCCAAGCTAATTAGGACAAGGTGCGGGCACTATTAGTATACTATGCATGAGGCTTGCAACTTGTAAGATATAATTTACATAACTCATATGCTTTATTACTACCGTTGACAAAATTGTTTCATGTTTTCAAAATAAAAGCTCTAGCACAAATATAGCAATCGATGCTTTCCTCTTTGAAGGACCTTTCTTTTACTTTTATGTTGAGTCAGTTCACCTATCTCTCTCCACCTCAAGAAGCAAACACTTGTGTGAACTCTGCATTGATTCCTACATACTTGCATATTGCACTTGTTATATTACTCTATGTTGACAATTATCCATGAGATATACATGTTATAAGTTGAAAGCAACCGCTGAAACTTAATCTTCCTTTGTGTTGCTTCAATACCTTTACTTTGATTTATTGCTTTATGAGTTAACTCTTATGCAAGACTTATTGATGCTTGTCTTGAAGTACTATTCATGAAAAGTCTTTGCTTTATGATTCATTTGTTTACTCATGTCATTACCATTGTTTTGATCGCTGCATTCATTACATATGTTTACAATAGTATGATCAAGGTTATGATGGCATGTCACTCCGAGAAATTATCTTTGTTATCGTTTACCTGCTCGGGACGAGCAGAACTAAGCTTAGGGATGCTGATACGTCTCCGACGTATCGATAATTTCTTATGTTCCATGCCACATTATTGATGATATCTACATGTTTTATGCATACTTTATGTCATTATTATGCGTTTTCCGGAACTAACCTATTGACGAGATGCCGAAGGGCCAGTTGTCTGTTTTCTGCTGTTTTTGGTTCCAGAAATCCTAGTAAGGAAATATTCTCGGAATCGGACGAAATCAACGCCCAGCATCCTATTTTTCCACGAAGCTTCCAGAACACCCGAGAGCCGCCAGAGGAGGGCCCTGTGGGCCCCAGACGACAGGGTGGCGCGGCCCAGGCCTTGGACGCGCCCCCCTAGTGTGTCACCGCCTCGTTGACCTTCTGACGCCGCCTCTTCGCCTATAAAAAGGTCCCTGACCTAAATCTTCGATACGAAAAAGCCACGGTACGAGAAACCTTCCAGAGCCGCCGCCATCGCGAAGCCAAGATCCGGGGACAGGAGTCTCGTTCCGGCACGCCGCCGGGATGGGGAAGTGCCCCCGGAAGGCTTCTCCATCGACACCTCCGCCATCTCCATCAACGCTGCTGTCTCCCATGAGGAGGGAGTAGTTCTCCATCGAGGCTCGGGGCTGTACCGGTAGCTATGTGGTTAATCTCTCTCCTATGTACTTCAATACAATGATCTCATGAGCTGCTTTACATGATTGAGATCCATATGATGAGCTTTGTATCGCTACTAGTTGTGTGGTACTCATGTGATGTTATTAAAGTAGTCTATTCCTCCTGCATGGTGTAAAGGTGACTAGTGTGTGCACCGTGTGGTTCTTGTCGTAGGCTATGATCATGATCTCTTGTAGATTGTGGAGTTAATTATCATTATGATAGTATTGATGTGATCTATTCCTCCTTCATAGTGTAATGTGGACGGTGTGTGCGCTATGTTAGTTCTTGGTTTATTTTGCAATGATCTATTATGCTCTAAGGTTATTTAAATATGAACATCGAATGTTGTGGAGCTTGTTAACTCCGGCATTGAGGTGCTCTTGTAGCCCTACACAACGACTGGTGTTTGTCATCCAACAAAAGAGTGTATGTAGCACATATGAGAAAGAGTTATTTATTATGCGATCAATGTTGAGAGTGTCCACTAGTGAAAGTGTAATCCCTAGGCCTTGTTCCTAAATATCGCTATCGTCTGCTTGTTTACTTGTTTCTATTGCGTTACTACTGCTGCGTTGCCACTTGCTCATACTTATTTATACCACCTGTATTTCACTATCTCTTCGCCGAACTAGTGCACCTATTAGGTGTGTTGGGGACACAAGAGACTTCTTGCTTTGTGGTTGCAGGGTTGCATGAGAGGGATATCTTTGACCTCTTCCTCCCTGAGTTCGATAAACCTTGGGTGATCCACTTAAGGGAAACTTGCTGCTGTTCTACAAACCTCTGCTCTTGGAGGCCCAACACTGTCTACAAGAATAGAAGCACCCGTAGACATCATATGCCAGAGGAATTAACACGAGCGGTAACATTACAACAGGATTGCAATAGAGCCCACAAGATATATATATTACAGCAACGACTCCAACGAGTCAAGATACAAATATACAATACAAAGATCCAACTCATACAAAAGATCGAATACGATCGAGTACGGACAAGATACAAATTGGACTAAGAGTCCTGAAGAAAACCAGTGGCGTCCATAACCCTGCCCAGGCCAAGCCGGAAGGGTAACCTTGCTAACATCGTCATCTTGTACCTGTCGAAGTCGGGCCATCGGTTGCAGACAAAAGGGAGGAAACAGAAGAGAAGGAGAAAAGGCGAGAGTAATTAAGTACCAAGGAACGAACTCCGGCACGTACTTAGCGAGACTAGAAATGGCTATGCTCGCCGGGCGAGTATATATATATATCGCCTGGGGCTATATGGTAGGTTTAGCGGCAGCAAAACTATAACCAATAGAGACACGCTACAACATCCGTCTAATCAGAGAAGATAAGAGAGCGCACAAGGTAACAGATAAATACTACACAAACATAACCCAGCCGATTACACATATCCCCGTCAACAAAGCAAAGAGGCAATGTAAAAGGCACTCAACGGTGGACAAGTTTTATTAGGTATCGGTTATAGTAATGCTATATTACTACACAAGTTATTATCAGATTATTAACAACAAGTATAAGGTGTAAGTTGTTCTATGATCAAGCTATACAATTCCAAGTCGTCCATAACCGCGGACACGGCTTATCGATAAGATGTACACCCTGCAGGGGTTGCCCAAATGTAACCATACGCATGCTCGACCCACTTACGACAGCTGGATGCCTCACAACAAGACCGTTCCCAGTTCAACAAGAAAGTCTAGGGGGGCCACCCGACTAAGCTACCCGTAACGAAGTCCGGCCGTACTCGAAGCGGACTCGGGGTTTGCGACGGCGGCTAGGCGTGCAAACCACACGCTTTCGCTAAACGTCCCGCGGGGTACGGTACGAGAATATAAACACCCGAAGGCAACAGGAAATAAACACACTGAAGGCAACGAGGAAGTAAAGCATGGCATACATGGCATAGGCAAATAAAACCAAGGTTGTGGCCCCCTTTTCAACTGACTTGAGAAAAGGTAATGGGTGAGGGGGGTCCCAATAATCGTCCCCACGCACTGGGTAGAGCGCTCAATCTCGGAACGGATAACAAGAACTCGGGTCCTAGGGGACATTAGCAAGTCAAAGTTCCGATGCTTTCGCAAAGGGGCTCACGGATCCTCTGCTTACAATTTTAGTTGTTAACAAATAAGTAAAGCATGTGTATCTCCAACAAACTAATATAGCATGTGACAACCTCCCAACAACCCAACATATCCCGATAACAGATCGAGATAAACAATAGAGCCTAAACACGCCTACGACTCGCAAGGCTCAAACATCAAGCAACGGTTGTGGGTAAGGAATGATACATATAGGATTATTATGGTAAACAAGTGGAATAGGACACGTGACTCGATAAAGAATCGCAACATAAGGATAGCAGTGCGAGGGAGAGAGTAAAATAAGTGAAGAGAGAGGGCTCGCCTGTGAAAAGCTGCAGAAGAACTTGTCGGAGAACTCGTCGTATCTCACATCAACACTTCGTGATCCTATCCGGGAAGAAGCAAATGCTACAAAAAACATCGGATGCAAAGCTTACAACTACGGAAGAAGAACCGGCATGATCAACATGATATGCATGGCATGGCAACGAGGATGCGATGCAACTATCCAAATTAAACGGGATCGGAACCCCGAACAAACAAATTAGGTTGGAGTTGCATTTCTACCGCCAAAGTTAAATGTTGATTAGCATGGCAACACAAGGCATGGGTGAGCTACGGAAAGTTAAATGGAACCGGGACAATATATATATAATATCCCACATATTCCATATGTTCCATATTAGGTGATAATGCAAACTATCACGAGATTGTATGATGCATTATGCAACAACAGGTATGGATGGCATAATCATGTTCCTCTCATTTTTCTGATCGAAATTGATATAGAACACTCTTTATTTCGAGTCACAGTTTAGAAAATATGATTTTTGCAACATATAGACATTTTACGCCATTTTCCGGAAAATAGAAAAGATCTTTGGGCTTTTCTCACCGAAGGGGGAGCTAGCCAGAGCCACTGACTCGCAGGCCCAGGGGCTGATGCGGCGCTGACTGGGACGACAGTACCGCGGGTTGAGCTCCAGGAAACTGCAGGGGGTTTTTCAGAAAGTCAGGGACCGCGGGTTAAGAGAGAAAAAGGGGCAGGGGGCTAGGTGCAAAACGATCCAGATCTGGATCTCGAGAACGTTTCTCACCGGATTGGGATCTAGCCCACAGGCGGACAGGTGGGGCCTATGGGACGACATGGCGGCCACGCTGGCAGACCATGTCTGCACACGCTGAAGGTGTTCGATGCCTGGTCGATGCCGCTCGCGTCGTAGGCAGGGTGGTCACCGCGTCCCGGCGAAGAAGGAAGCGGGCGATGTGGGGCATCCCCGGATGCGCGCGTGTGGGCTTTCGACGCCTCTCGTCAATGCGAACCAGAAAAGGGCGGTGCGGGGCCCAGGGGTCGACGGAGAACCGCCGCCGTCGGGCATCTGCGGAAGAAAAGCGGCGGTCACCGCCGGGATAGCAAACCAGGAAGCAAGGGAGGGGGTGAGCATGTCCAAGGGGTGCGTGTGGGTACCAGGAAGGCGGTGATGGGGTCCGTTTGACCGGAGGGGGACGAACAACGACGAAATCGACGGAAGACTGCGCCAGGGTCGGAGAAGGGAACGACAAAATTGGAGGCGTCTTGGGGCGTCCGGGCTCAATTGATACCACCAGAAGAACGAGAACTTCAAGGCGCACCCGCCGGTGCCCTCGGAGCAGCGTGGGGTGGACGGAGACGACGGGGCCACGGTGGTGCTGTGAGGTGGAGCTCGGTGGTTGAGAAGAAAAACATCGGGGGGGGGGGGAACTTTCTGGCGGCGCATCCAGGAGGAAGGGGCTAGGGTTTGCGGGGTGCAACATCGAAATTAAAAGGGGAGGGGAGCAGGTGAGCTTGGCATTGGTGCGGTGTGACGTGAGCAAGGCTGCTCGCGCTCTCTGCGTGAGGAATGAGAAAGACGACAAGGTGGGGGAGATCCTTTTCCCACGAAGGGGTACGGGCCAAAACGGAGGGGAGGTGGAGTTGGGCCGAGGCCGAGCTGGGCTGCGCGGGGGATGAGGAGAAGAAGGAAAAAGGGCCAGGGAGAAGAGAGGGAGGCCCAGAAGGGGTTAGGGTTTTCTGTTTTATCCTTTGATTTTTAAAACTGGTTATATATATAAAACCTTATCAAATATAACCAAAACAAACCAGATTTTATTTCTGAAACGTTTGAAGCATTTTTATTTTGTTTTAAAAGCTTAGTCTTTAGGGTTTCGTTAAAGAATAGAGGAGAGGAGGTTTATTATAAAAACCTTATGGGAGGGTAAAATAAAATAAGAAGGGTTTATAAAATAATTTTATTTTAATAAAATTCATGGATGATATGATGCATATGCCATGATGATGCACGAAAGGAAAGAACAGACAAAATCTATAGGGGGTCCTACCCGGGGCCGTTACAATCGACACCACTAACAAGGAACCTCGCCCCGAGGTTCCACGTCCAGGTACGGGGGAGAGAGGTGAACTATCGGATCTTCAGGCGACATGTCGAACTCCTCGACACCACTAAGAAGAGTTCTTGCTCCACGTAGATCGGCGACACCACTAACAAGAAGTCGTTGTTCCGCTGACGATGATGACTCCGGAGAAACAAAGGAAGGAGTAACAGTCACACGGATCCACCAATTCAATGTGACAAAAGAGAATAATAAGAGTATCGGTAGGGTGATCAGTCCATCCCATACTCGAAGTATTACTCTGTACATGAATAGGAGAGTCGTGTAATAGCTCCTAGAATTCTGATTGACGATATCGACAAGCATTGTCAGCGAAGATTCGACGGAGTCAAAGAACAAAGAATTGTAGAAAGACCAGAGAGGCATAGATGATATCAATGAAGAAGACGAAGGTTCGACGTCGGTGATGTTCTTCTGTCGGAAAGGTCTCCAGAGATCGGTCCTATTAGGTTAAGGCAGAGATCGTCCAACCCACGTCGGAACCTAAGACTCAGAGAAACTCGGATAAGAGAGAAGACTCAAAACGCGGAAAGGTAAGAGAAGAAAGAATGTAGGTAAGGAAAAAAAATCAGAGCAAATCAGAACTATCCAACGAATTTTAGAAAATAGTTTTGACACTCTACTCAACGTCCGTTGGCAAGGTTATCCTACATGCTGGACTAGTGGGGTACCCCAACCTGAGCTCTGATACCAACTTGTGACGCCCCGGAACCGGTATCCTGAGGATTCCAGCGATCTCGCCGAAATCCGCACGATATCGATTCTGAGACGCCCTCCGACACGACGTGCGCGACAAGTCACACACGTGATGCCAGAGGAATTAACACGAGCGGTAACATTAGAACAGGACTACAATAGAGCCCACAAGATATATATATTACATCAATGACTCCAACGAGTCAAGATACAAATATACAATACAAAGATCCAACTCATACAAAAGATCGAATACGACCGAGTACGGACAAGATACAAATTGGACTAAGAGTCCTGAAGAAATCCAGTGGCGTCCATAACCCTGCCCAGGCCAAGCCGGAAGGGTAACCTTGCTAACGTCGTCATCTTGTACCTGTCGAAGTCGGGCCATCGGTTGCCGACAAAAGGGAGGAAACAGAAGAGAAGGAGAAAAGGCGAGAGTAAGTACCAAGGAACGAACTCCGGCACGTACTTAGCGAGACTAGAAATGGCTATGCTCGCCGGGCGAGTATATATATATATCGCCTGGGGCTATATGGTAGATTTAGCGGCAGCAAAACTATAACCAATAGAGACACGCTACAACATCCGTCTAATCAGAGAAGATAAGAGAGCGCACAAGGTAACAGATAAATACTACACAAACATAACCCAGTCGATTACACATATCCCCGTCAACAAAGCGAAGAGGCAATGTAAAAGGCACTCAACGGTGGACAAGTTTTATTAGGTATCGGTTATAGTAATGCTATATTACTACACAAATTATTATCAGATTATTAACAAGTATAAGGTGTAAGTTGTTCTATGATCAAGCTATACAATTCCAAGTCGTCCATAACCGCGGACACGGCTTATCGATAAGATGTACACCCTGCAGGGGTTGCCCAAATGTAACCATACGCATGCTCGACCCACTTAAGACAGGTGGATGTCTCACAACAAGACCGTTCCCGAGTTCAACAAGAAAGTCTAGGGGGCCACCCGACTAAGCTACCCGTAACGAAGTCCGGCCGTACTCCGAAGCGGACTCAGGGTTTGCGACGGCGGCTAGGCGTGCGAACCACACGCTTTCGCTAAACGTCCCGCGGGGTACAGTACAGAATGTAAACACCCGAAGGCAACAGGAAGTAAACACCCGAATGCAACAGGAAGTAAAGCATGGCATACATGGCATAGGCAAATAAAACCAAGGTTGTGGCCCCCTTTTCAACTGACTTGAGAAATAGTAATGGGTGAGGGGGGGTCCCAATAATCGTCCCCACGCCTGGGTAGAGCGCTCAATCTCGGAACAGATAACAAGAACTCGGGTCCTAGGGGACATTAGCAAGTCAAAGTTCCGATGCTTTCGCAAAGCGGCTCACAGATGCCTCTGCTTACAATTTTAGTTGTTAACAAATAAGTAAAGCATGTGTATCTCCAACAAACTAATATAGCATGTGACAACCTCCCAACAACCCAACATATCCCGATAACAGATCGAGATAAACAATAGAGCCTAAACACGCCTACGACTCGCAAGGCTCAAACATCAAGCAACGGTTGTGGGTAAGGAATGATACATCTAGGATTATTATGGTAAACAAGTGGAATAGGACACGTGACTCGATAAAGAATCGCAACATAAGGATAGCAGTGCGAGGGAGAGAGTAAAATAGGTGAAGAGAGAGGGCTAGCCTGTGAAAAGCTGCAGAAGAACTTGTCGGAGAACTCGTCGTATCTCACATCAACACTTCGTGATCCTATCCGGGAAGAAGCAAATGCTACAACAAACATCGGATGCAAAGCTTACAACTACGGAAGAAGAACCGGCATGATCAACATGATATGCATGGCATGGCAACGAGGATGCGATGCAACTATCCAAATTAAGCGGGATCGGAATCCCGAACAAACAAATTAGGTTGGAGTTGCATTTCTACCGCCAAAGTTAAATGTTGATTAGCATGGAAACACAAGGCATGGGTGAGCTACGGAAAGTTAAATGGAACTGGGACAATATATATATAATATCCCACATATTCCATATGTTCCATATTAGGTGATAATGCAAACTATCACGATATTGTATGATGCATTATGCAACAACAGGTATGGATGGCATAATCATGTTCCTCTCATTTTTCTGATCGAAATTGATATAGAACACTCTTTATTTCGAGTCACAGTTTAGAAAATATGATTTTTGCAACATATAGACATTTTCTGCCATTTTCCAGAAAATAGAAAAGATGCTGGGCTTTTCTCACCGAAGGGGGAGCTAGCCAAAGCCACTGACTCGCGGGCCCAGGGGCTGACGCGGCGCTGACTGGTACGACAGTACCGCGGGTTGAGCTCCAGGAAACTGCAGGGGGTTTTTCAGAAAGTCAGGGACCGCGGGTTAAGAGAGAAAAAGGGGCAGGGGGCTAGGTGCAAAACGATCTAGATCTGGAACTCGAGAACGTTTCTCACCGGATTGGGATCTAGCCCACAGGCGGACAGGTGGGGCCGATGGGACGACATGGCGGCCACGCTGGCAGACCATGTCTGCACACGCTGAAGGTGTTCGATGCCTGGTCGATGCCGCTCGCGTCGTAGGAAGGGTGGTCACCGCGTCCCGGCGAAGAAGGAAGCGGGCGATGTGGGGCATCCCCGGATGCGCGCGTGTGGGCTTTCGACGCCTCTCGTCAATGTGAACCAGAAAAGGGCGGTGCGGGGCCCAGGGGTCAACGGAGAACCGCCGCCGTCGGGCATCTGCGCAAGAAAAGCGGCGGTCACCGCCGGGATAGCAAACCAGGAAGCAAGGGAGGGGGTGAGCATGTCCAAGGGGTGCGTGTGGGTACCAGGAAGGCGGTGATGGGGTCCGTTTGACCGGAGGAGGACGAACGGCGACGAAATCAACGGAAGACTGCGCCAGGGTCGGAGAAGGGAACGACAAAATTGGAGGCGTCTTGGGGCGTCCGGGCTCGATTGATACCACCAGAAGAACGAGGACTTCAAGGCGCACCCGCCGGTGCCCTCGGAGCAGCGTGGGGTGGACGGAGGCGACGGGGCCACGGTGGTGCTGTGAGGTGGAGCTCGGTGGTTGAGAAGAAAAACAGCGGGGGGAATACTTTCTGGCGGCGCATCCAGGAGGAAAGGGGCTAGGGTTTGCGGGGTGCAGCACCGAGATTAAAAGGGGAGGGGAGCAGGTGAGCTTGGCGTTGGTGCGGTGTGACGTGAGCAAGGCTGCTCACGCTCTCTGCGTGAGGAAGGAGAAAGACGACCAGGTGGGGGAGATCCTTTTCCCACGAAGGGGTACGGGCCAAAACGGAGGGGAGGTGGAGTTGGGCCGAGGCCGAGCTGGGCTGCGCGGGGGATGAGGAGAAGAAGAGGGAAAAAGGGCCAGGGAGAAGAGAGGGAGGCCCAGAAGGGGTTAGGGTTTTCTGTTTTATCCTTTGATTTTTTAAACGGGTTATATATATAAAACCTTTTCAAATATAACCAAAACAAACCAGATTTTATTTCTGAAACATTTGAAGCATTTTTGTTTTGTTTTAAAAGCTTAGTCTTTAGGTTTTCATTAAAGAATAGAGGAGAGGAGGTTTATTATAAAAACCTTATGGGAGGGTAAAATAAAATAAGAAGGGTTTATAAAATAATTTTATTTTAATAAAATTCATGGATGATATGATGCATATGCCATGATGATGCACGAAAGAAAAGAACAGAAAAAATCTATAGGGGGTCCTACCCGGGGCCGTTACAACATGCTTACACCATGTTATGACTACAACCAGTCAACTAAATCCTCTATGATCATTTAGTTTTTGACTTGTAATATCACTTTATGCTTTGATTAATAATGTTTTGTCGCTATGCATGATTATGGCCATTATTGCTCTCTTACTTGGTCGCTCCCAGTCTTTTGCTAGCCTTCGCCTGTACCGAGTATGAACGCTACTCATGCATCCAACCACCAAAACCCAAAGTTTGCCAATTGTGTCCACCATATCTAACTACTAGCATTTTTTCTATTCTAAGTATGTTCATCATGTTTTTACTTATATTCCAAATTAAACTTTGGCATGAGAAAATTAGTTAGTAAAGCTCTCATGAATTTGATGCCACATTTACTTTCTTGCACTTAATAAACTTGCAATTATGACTATTCTATGAAGTTTATATGTTTGCAAATTACGAGTTGGGAGTTAGCATAACCATGCTTTCATGGGGAACGCTTTCAACATTGCACTTATTCATATTTAGTTGATGTCATGTTCTTTTATTTATGGATGTCTAGCGGCGCGAAATAAAATGGAAACTTGTAAGTCCATGGAGTTTGTATATATGTTAGAGAAACGCCTGGGCCACCAATTTAAGCCATGCATCATTCATGGTGGAAATTTACAGCGAACCATAGTGAGAATTCTATGAAGCATCTTCAAAAAAAAAAAGCTAGGCCCATAATAAATAAAAGGATTGCTAAGATGCTCATTGTCTAGTTGTCTTGTCATTTTGGCATGGGATTGCTCCTACGCAGGAGTACTTCTATATCATGGGGCAAGAGGTACCCGTTGGCGTTCTCGATGATACATGTATACTTACAATGACAAGAACTTATTTGGAACCTAAGTTGAGTAGCATGAGGTTTAGGTACTCGTATTCAAGGGGCACGAGATTTTCAAGTTGTGATTTGTCAAGCATATAACTCATTTTTACCCTCACATTAACTTTAACCATTGAAGATGCTTATGATAGGGGCAATGAGAACTGAAATCAAATGAGTACCATACTTTTTGGAAGGTTTATAAAACTTGTTAATCTTGCTTCCTCTGCAAAGAGCCTTTCTTTTACTTTTATGTTGAGTTTTCATCTTCTTCTTTATGCACCAAGTAAGAGAGCATAGTTTTCATTCTTAGTATAATGGACATAGTCCCAAAATTATTATTGATTGATTATGCTATTGCTTGTTCTTGAATTACTTGTATCTAGTCACCCTTTGAGCTTTAGAGGTGTCCTAGCATTTATGTTTTACTACTTCATAAAGGACATGTTGAGTACCACTTTGCTATGTTTTATCTATGTTCATAAGCAAACAGTTGCTTTCAATGCACAATTATTCATGATCCTTTGTTGAGTTACTTCTTATGTTATAACATAGTTGCTAAGTTCTATTGTTTGAATTATATCTATCATGCCTATGTTTAGAGTACTTTGATCCCAGCTCACAATGCTTTACAATGCTTGATCAAGATTGTGTTGGCTGCATGTCACCTAAAAAATTATTCTGTTATCACTTACCTACTTGAGGATAAGAAGGAGTTAAGCTTGGGGATGCTGATACGTCGCAAATGTATCTATAATTTTTGATGCTCCATGCTTGTTTTACACCAACTTATATATGTTTTTCTCACACTTTGTTGCACTTTCCGGCACTAACCTATTAACAAGATGCCACAGTGCCAGTTCCATGTTTTCTTCTGTTTTGTATTTCAGAAAAGTTGCACAGGAATTATTCTCGAAATTGGACGAAACAAAAGGCGAAGTCAATATTTTTCCGTAACGAAGACAGAGTCCAGAGGGGGACGAAGAAGAGGCGCTGGGCGGCCAGACCATGCCTTGGCGTGGCCTGGTGATGTCTACGGGTGCTTCTATTCTTGTAGACAGTGTTGGGTGATGTCTACGGGTGCTTCTATTCTTGTAGACAGTGTTGGGCCTCCAAGAGCAGAGGTTTGTAGAACAGCAGCAAGTTTCCCTTAAGTGGATCACCCAAGGTTTATCGAACTCAGGGAGGAAGAAGTCAAAGATATCCCTCCCATGCAACCCTGCAACCACAAAGCAAGAAGTCTCTTGTGTCCCCAACACACCTAATAGGTGCACTAGTTCGGCGAAGAGATAGTGAAATACATGTGGTATGAATAAGTATGAGCAGTAGTAACGCAGCAGTAGTAACGCAGTAAAACAGTAAACAAGCAGCGATAGCAGTATTTAGGAACAAGGCCTAGGGATCATACTTTCACTAGTGGACACTCTCAACATTGATCGCATAATAAATAACTCTTTCTCATATGTGCTACATACACTCTTTTGTTGGATGATGAACACATTGCGTAGGATTACACGAACCCTCAATGCCGGAGTTAACAAGCTCCACAATTCAATGTTCATATTTAAATAACCTTAGAGCATAATAGATCATTGCAAAATAAACCAAGAACTAACATAGCACACACACTGTCCACATTACACTATGAAGGAGGAATAGATCACATCAATACTATCATAATGATAATTAACTCCACAACCTACAAGAGATCATGATCATAGCCTACGACAAGAACCACACGCTGCACACACTAGTCACCTTTACACCATGCAGGAGGAATAGACTACTTTAATAACATCACATGAGTAGCACACAACTAGTAGCGATACAAAGCTCATCATATGGATCTCAATCATGTAAAGAAGCTCATGAGATCATTGTATTGAAGTACATAGGAGAGAGATTAACCACATAGCTACCGGTACAGCCCCAAGCCTCGATGGAGAACTACTCCCTCCTCATGGGAGACAGCAGCGTTGATGGAGATGGCGGTGGTGTCGATGGAGGAGCCTTCTGGGGGTACTTCCCCGTCCCGGCGGCGTGCCGGAACAGAGACTCCTATCCCCCAGATCTTGGCTTCGCGATGGCGGCGGCTCTGGAAGGTTTCTCGTACCGTGGCTTTTTCGTATCGTGTTTTAGGTCTGGGACCTTTATATAGGCGAAGAGGCGGCGTCAGAAGGTCGAAGGGGCGACGACACCATAAGGCGGCGCGGCCAGGGCCTGGGCCGCGCCGGCCTATCATCTGGGGCCTGTGTGGCCCCCTCCGGCGACTCTCGGGTGTTCGGATGCTTCCGGGAAAAATAGGAACCCGGGCGTTGATTTCGTCCAATTCCGAGAATATTTCGTTACTAGGATTTCGAAACCAAAAACAGCGGAAAACAGGAGCTGGCACTTCGGCATCTTGTTAATAGGTTAGTTCCGGAAAATGCACGAATATGACATAAAGTGTGCATAAAACATGTAGATATCATCAATAATGTGGCATGGAACATAAGAAATTATCGATACGTCGGAGACGTATCAGCATCCCCAAGCTTAGTTTCGCTCGTCCCGAGCAGTGTAAACGATAACAAAGATAATTTCTGGAGTGACATGCCATCATAACCTTGATCATACTATTGTAAACATATGTAATGAATGCAGCGATCAAAACAATGGTAATGACATGAGTAAACAAATGAATCATAAAGCAAAGACTTTTCATGAATAGTACTTCAAGACAAGCATCAATAAGTCTTGCATAAGAGTTAACTCATAAAGCAATAAATCAAAGTAAAGGTATTGAAGCAACACAAACGAAGATTAAGTTTCAGCGGTTGCTTTCAACTTATAACATGTATATCTCATGGATAATTGTCAACATAGAGTAATATAACAAGTGCAATATGCAAGTATGTAGGAATCAATGCACAGTTCACACAAGTGTTTTCTTCTTGAGGTGGAGAGAGATAGGTGAACTGACTCAACATTAAAAGTAAAAGAAAGGTCCTTCAAAGAGGGAAACATTGATTGCTATATTTGTGCTAGAGCTTTGGTTTTGAAAACATATAGAGAGCATAAAAGTAAAATTTTGAGAGGTGTTTGTTGTTGTCAACGAATGGTAGTGGGCACTCTAACTACCTTATCAACCAGACTTTCAAGAGCGGCTCCCATGAAGGACGTTATCTCTACCAGCGAGGTAGATCATCCCTCTTCTCTTTCGTTTACACATGTACTTTAGTTTCATTATTTATGGATGACACTCCTCCCAACCTTTTGCTTACACAAGCCATGGCTAACCGAATCCACGGGTGCCTTCCAACAATCACATACCATGAAGGAGTGTCTATTTGCAAAATTAAGTTGCTTACTGATGAATCGAGCAAAACATGTGAAGAGAATTATTAATGCAAGTTAATTAATCGGGCTGGGAACCCCATTGCCAGCTCTTTTTGCAAAATTATTGGATAAGCGGATGAAGCCACTAGTCCATTATGAAAGTCTGTCAGAAGTAAATGACAAGATCGAAAGATAAAACACCACATACTTCCTCATGAGCTATAAAACATTGACACAAATCAGACGTGATAAATTTTGAATTATTTAAAGGTAGCTCTCAAGCAATTTACTTTGGAATGGCGGAGAAATGCCATGTAGTAGGTAGGTATGGTGGACACAAATGGCATAGTGGTTGGCTCAAGGATTTTGGATGCATGAGAAGTATTCCCTCTCGATACAAGGCTTAGGCTAGCAAGGTTATTTGAAACAAACACAAGGATGAACCGGTGCAGCAAAACTCACATAAAAGACATATTGAAAACATTATAAGACTCTACACCATCTTCCTTGTTGTTCAAACTCAATACTAGAAATTATCTAGACTTTAGAGAGACCAATTATGCAAACCAAATTTGCAAGCTCTAAGTGTTTCTTCATTAATGGGTGCAAAGTATATGATGCAAGAGCTTAAACATGAGCACAACAATTGCCAAGTATCAAATTATCCAAGACATTATAGAATTACTACATGTAGCATTTTCCAATTCCAACCATATAACAATTTAACGAAGAAGAAACTTCGCCATGAATACTATGAGTAAAGCCTAAGGACATACTTGTCCATATGCTACAACGGAGCGTGTCTCTCTCCCATACGAGTGAATGCTAGGATCCATTTTATTCAAACAAAACAAAAACAAAAACAAACCGACGCTCCAAGCAAAGCACATAAGATGTGACGGAATAAAAATATAGTTTCAGGGGAGGAACCTGATAATGTTGTCGATGAAGAAGGGGATGCCTTGGGCATCCCCAAGCTTAGACGCTTGAGTCTTCTTGAAATATCCAGGGATGAACCACGGGGGCATCCCCAAGCTTAGAGTCTTCACTCTTCTTGATCATAGTATATCATCCTCCTCTCTTGACCCTTGAAAACTTCCTCCACACCAAACTCGAAACAACTCATTAGAGGGTTAGTGCACAATAAAAATTAACATGTTCAGAGGTGACACAATCATTCTTAACACTTCTGGACATTGCATAAAGCTACTTGGACATTAATGGATCAAAGAAATTCATCCAACATAGCAAAAGAGGCAATGCGAAATAAAAGGCAGAATCGACAAAACAGAACAGATCCGTAAAGATGGATTTTATTGGGGCACCAGACTTGCTCAAATGAAAATGCCCAAATTAAATGAAAGTTGCGTACATATCTGAGGATCACGCACGTAAATTGGCTTAATTTTCTGAGCTACCTACGGGAGGCAGGTCGAAATTCGTGACAGCAAAGAAATGCATGTAACTGCGCAGTAATCCAAATCTAGTATGAACTTTACTATCAAAGACTTTACTTGGCACAACAAAACACAAAACTAAGATAAGGAGAGGTTGCTACAGTAGTAAAAAACTTCCAAGAC
>NC_061510.1:232729319-232832607 GCF_022539505.1 Lolium rigidum | reverse complement strand
GCCGGTTGCATTGGGTCTCCCAACGCGTAGCTATCCGCCACACGTATCATTTCTGCCAAAGTTGTTGGCATGTTTCTCTGTAGCTTTTGCCACAGAGGTGAACCTCTTCTGCACCCGTTGCAAAACCAAGCTATGGCTTGCGCTTCGATTACTCCCTCACAGGAGTTCCTCGTGGAGTTCCACCGGGTCAGGTAATCCCGGTCTGTTTCATTCGAATGTTGCACGCACAAGGCGAGCTGTTGCGGCCTGTTTGGCCCCCGGTATGTACTGCTGAAGTTGCTCACAAAGGCTTCCTCAAAGTCCAACCAGCCGTTTATGCTTCCTGCCGGCAAGTTGTTTAGCCAGATGCGCGCTGGTCCTACCAGGAAAGACGGTACAATTCTCACGGCCCAACGCCGGTTTCCTCCACCAGTGACAGTTCCTCCGCCACCGGCAACGTAAACTGCGGTCACGTAGTCCGTGAGCCAGTCTTCCGGCTTAGTGGTGCCATCATACGTTTTTGTATCGCGGGGCAACGTGAAGTTGCGAACCGGTGGTTCCTCTTTCATGATCCGCGGACCAAAACACTTGGGACCCGGAGGACCTTCTGCCTCAACCATTTTAGATAAATACATCCTATCCAGCATGTGCCTCGCATCCTGGTCTGGTAGGCATCTTTCTCCTAACCTGTCCCCCAAAGGGTTCTGGTAGGCTGCGACTCTTTCGGTTCCTGAATCAGCTTCATCGTATCTTTCCGGTACCGCGGCCCTTGCCTGCTGGTACCTTTGCGGAGGCATCTCCTCCTTTGCATAAGCAACTCTTGGTGCACGATAATTTCCCGGTTTCACCTCTACTGGCATACTCATCTCTGGCATAGCCATATCTAGCGTAACCACGATCTGCCCCTTGGCTTTTTCTACCGGCCTCGTGTCGCCCGGCTTGTTGTTTTCCGGCAAGTACCGGATCGTATACAGTCATCTGCTGTGCATTCATCTCTTTTTCTTTTCTCTTGTCCGGATGGGGGGACGATGCCTGCCCATGGGACTTGCTTCCGGCATTCTTTGTTGAATGCACAGATTTTGAGGCCGCAGCCTTGTTTAACTTAGCCAGCTGCTCAACATTTTGCTGCTCAATCGTATCAAGAAACTCTCTGACACACTCTTTCTGTTTTGCTAAAGCATCTCCGGAAAGCAATTCACACAGCTCTACTGCAGCCTTAGCAGCTTTTATGGTTTTATCCGGACTGCTATACTTAGGTTTCTCTACCATGCTCAACGATGCAGAAGTACTTTTTCTGGCAAGAATCTCCTTACGCATATCCTGATCTAAGTTGCGAGCTCTAAGCCGGTTTTCCGGTATCCTTGCAGCCTGAGCGCTAACAGAAGCAAAGCCATGGGCAGCGTTATACTCACGTAGGGTTAGGTTCAGTTCGCGCTGCGCCCGGACGATGTCGGCGCCGTTCGCGAGCAGCTTCTGCCGTTGTGCCTCCAGCTCCGCCTGAGCCGCTGCCGGGTCGATGTTCTGCGCGATGGGCGTAGCCAGCACGCTCATGGCCGCTTGGAGAGGAGTCTCCGGTGGCGCTGTAGACGTACCCGCAACCACCTGGTCGCGCTCGGTCGGCGGTTTGGCCGTGCGCGTGGACTTCGTCTGTCCCGCGCCTTCCGTCGCAGCTGCCTTGCCGGCGTCGCCCGCGCCAACCACCAGCACCTCGATGCTGCCGGCGGCGCGGCCGCTGCGAAGCGCAGACCTTGGCGGGTCCGGAGCCACCAGCACCGGCGAGAGGCACTGGCGCTCAGGGACGGTGCCGTAGTAGACGAGGAAGCTCCCGAACTCGATGGCGCGGCCGTTCATGGGGAACTTACCTCCGTTGGCGAAGCAGCCCGTGTTGTCGTTGATGAAGTGCATGTCGCGGATGCGGTTGACGAGCGCGGTGACGACAGGCTCTCCGCCGACGGTGAGGAGGTCCGCCCGAATAGGAACTCCAGCAAGCGCAGCTGCTTGCCCCACGGTGGGAGCCAACTGTCGTCGTGGTGAACAGACAGATGCCAAGGGATGGCTTATCTTGGGGCCGAATGTGCGCTAGAGGATTCGGGGGAGGGTTTTGGTATAGATGGAGAGGATTTCCGGATGGATTCCTCAAGAACTTGGCCTTGGCCGAAGGTAGAAGATGATGAATTCAAGAACAAAGACAACACTAGATCTCTCTATTTCTTGATCGCACAAGCGTACAGGTTTCTGGTAGAATCTCTCTTGTAGGACGTCTCTCGTATCTCACCTTACATGCCCGCGATGGGCTGGGCCCCCTCTCCTCATATAGGGGAGAGGGTGGCTTACAGGGGAAGAAACCCCAAGATACCCTAGTGGGATCTTTGACTAGACAAACTACTTTACAAAGCTACTTTAGCTACCGGTGATGCCGGTATGTCTTTAATCAGGAGTTGTGACATCCTCCGGCACCTTTTACATCACCCTTTGCCTTTGGCGTCATGGCTTCGATTAAAGCTGAAGTGCTTCGCTCATCTTTGTCTTCTAGCTCCGGAGAGCATCTTTGACCAGTCTTGCCGACGTGCTACAGTGTAGCCTGTACCGGTACTCCGGTACCTCCTTAGCCGGTTCCGGTATCCCCCTCCTGGGATACCGGTATGATTCACTGAACCAACCTTTGTTATCCGGAATAACCTTTAAACCGGTACTTTGATGGCTCAAACCATCCGGTTTGGCATGCCTTTGGCATACCGGGGGTCATCCCCCCAACATGGAGAGACACCTCTAGTGAACTTTGGACCCCGGTCCTTTCCTTTACACTGAAAAAATCATCTACTGCAATCCTGTTATGTTTACTTTCTGCAAGCACTGTTCTCTTTAATTCCACTGCAAACATCTCTTTCCACTTGATATGTTTAATCATGTGTGTTTAGAAAAACCGTTGAGATTGACAACCTCATTGTAAGTTGGGGCAAAGTATTTTGGTTGTGTTGTGTGCAGGTTCCACGTTGTTGCTGGCGCCGGTACTGTGCCCTGCCACTAGTCAGCTAGCAAAAACTTCAGAAGTCATGCCTTTCTCCTACTGGTCGATTAAACCTTGGTTTCTAACTGAGGGAAAAATTTTTGTTGTGCTCATCATACCTTCCTCTTGGGGTTCCCCAACGGTGTGAAGTCTGCGTTACGATGAGCACCATCAAGAGCCCATGGGACAAGAATGCGAAAAACATGACCAAAAAATCTGGCAGGAGGCTTGGGCTGAGATTCTACACCTGAAAACATGATGTATTTCTCATTGTTGGAGATCAACCCCAATCGGCGCATCTTGTTCTCCTCGCGTTTGGTCATGGTAGACTGTTCCCAATCGCATTGGAGAACCTTGGTGACGCCGGCATCCGCAGCAGTGGAGGACTTCAGCGCGGCGGTGGTTGGTTTCGATCTAGCGGCGCTAGAGGAGGTGTCTCCCATCTTGTCAGTAGACGCGTTCTTCCCTACTCAGGCAGATTTGGTTTGGTGGCAATGGAGTGGAGTTTCAAGAAATGAAATGAAGAGAGTGAGCGGCAAAGGGACGAACCGGCCTGCTCCTTACATTTATAAAGAGCCTCAATCCTCAATCTGAGCCATCAAATCTGGGTCATTAAAACCAAGATGTGAATATATCCCTACACGTGCCGCAGAGGGAGAGAGAACGGCTAGCCCACTATATCCGCTACACACAAGGATCGAGGAAACGGCTCGGTCAACGCACGTCGATCGGTCTTTTCAAAACTGACCGCCCAGTCGTGTGTCGGGCCCATCGGGATATGTCTCGTTAGTTGCGCTGCAGCGGTTGCTACTTCGGCGACGACGTCATCAAAAGTATCAGCTCCCTCTACAGTGGAGCACCCGAACAAATTTCAGAACCCGAACAAATTTCAGAACCCGAAGAAATCTGCAGTATTCAACTCAGCCATTTACAGCCTATACATGGCTATTACACAGTCATCCACAGTCTCTGGGGCTACTCCCATCGGGAGCGCCAGTCGCGCACCCGAAAAGGAGGATCAAAGCCTCGTCTGCAGTAACGGACTTAGCAGTTCCAACTTCCGCGTCCAAGGAAAAAATGAACCCGAAGGTTCTTGCTTTAACTTCGACGGACCTGAAGGTTTCAAATCTGTTTACGCACCCGAAGGTTCTGGCAATCCGGGTTCGAGCCCGGGGACTCGAATCTGTGTAGGGTAACGATGGTTTGCTCCGACAGTTAACCAATCTCGATTTATGAACTAAATCTAGGCTCGTTACTCCATCCCTTATGCATACTCGATCGCTCGATGTTTACCGAGCCTATATTTCTTGAAGAAAAGATAAATTGGAAACCATCGGCTAGTGTTAACTTCAGTCCCTACTTGAAGCTTCGCTTCAGCAGTCATTGGGGGCTACTGATATGGGCATTACCCTTCGTGTACTCGACATTGCCCTACCTTGTTGATGGCGTGTATTTCACACGTTCGTTGGGCAACCCCTAGAGGAAGGTATGATGCGCACAGCAGCAAGTTTTCCCTCAGAAAGAAACCAAGGTTTATCGAACCAGGAGGAGCCAAGAAGCACGTTGAAGGTTGATGGCGGCGGGATGTAGTGCGGCGCAACACCAGGGATTCCGGCGCCAACGTGGAACCTGCACAACACAACCAAAGTACTTTGCCCCAACGAAACAGGTGAGGTTGTCAATCTCACCGGCTTGCTGTAACAAAGGATTAACCGTATTGTGTGGAAGATGATTGTTTGCAGAGAAAATAGTAAAACAAGTATTGCAGCAGATTTGTATTTCAGTATTAAAAGAATGGACCGGGGTCCACAGTTCACTAGAGGTGTCTCTCCCATAAGATAAAAGCATGTTGGGTGAACAAATTACAGTCGGGCAATTGACAAATAGAGAGGGCATAACAATGCACATACATGTCATGATAAGTATAGTGAGATTTAATTGGGCATTACGACAAAGTACATAGACCGCCATCCAACCGCATCTATGCCTAAAAAGTCCACCTTCGAGGTTATCGTCCGAACCCCTTCCAGTATTAAGTTGCAAAGCAACGGACAATTGCATTAAGTATGGTGCGTAATGTAATCAACAACTACATCCTCGGACATAGCGCCAATGTTTTATCCCGAGTGGCAACAGACACAGCACAACCTTAGAACTTTCTCGTCATCGTCCCGGTGTCAATGCGGGCATGAACCCACTATCGAGCATAAATACTCCCTCTTGGAGTTAAGAGCAAAAACTTGGCCAGAGCCTCTACTAATAACGGAGAGCATGCAAGATCATAAACAACACATATGTAATAACTTGATAATTAACATAACATGGTATTCTCTATCCATCGGATCCCGACAAACACAACATAGAGTATTACGGATAGATGATCTTGATCATGTTAGGCAGCTCACAAGATCCAACAATGAAGCACAATGAGGAGAAGACAACCATCTAGCTACTGCTATGGACCCATAGTCCAGGGGTGAACTACTCACTCATCACTCCGGAGGCGACCATGGCGGTGTAGAGTCCTCCGGAGATGAATCCCCTCTCCGGCGAGGTGCCGGAGGAGATCTCCGAATCCCCCGAGATGGGATTGGCGGCGGTGGCGTCTCCGGAAGGTTTTCCGTATCGTGGTTTTTCGCATCGTGGGTTTCGCGACGGAGGCTTTAAGTAGGCGGAAGGGCAGAGTCGGGGGCTGACGAGGGGCCCACACCACAGGCGGCGCGGGCCCCCCTTGGCCGCGCCGCCATGTGGTTTGGCCACCTCGTGGCCCCACTTCGTATGCTCTTCGGTCTTCCGGAAGGTTCATGGCGAAATAGGCCCCCGGGTCTTCGTTTCGTCCAATTCCGAGAATATTTCGTTACTAGGATTTCCGAAACCAAAAACAGCAGAAAACAAAGAATCGGCACTTCGGCATCTTGTTAATAGGTTAGTTCCAGAAAATGCACGAATATGACATAAAGTGTGCATAAAACATGTAGGTATCATCAATAATATGGCATAGAACATAAGAAATTATCGATACGTCGGAGACGTATCAAGCATCCCCAGCTTAGTTCTGCTCGTCCCGAGCAGGTAAATCGATAACAAAGATAATTTCTGAAGTGACATGCCATCATAACCTTGATCATACTATTTGTAAACATATGTAGTGGATGCAGCGATCAAAACAATGGTAATGACATGAGTAAACAACTCGAATCATAAAGCAAAGACTTTTCATGAATAGTACTTCAAGACAAGTATTAATAAGTATTGCATAAGAGTTAACTCATAAAGCAATAAATCAAAGTAAAGGCATTGAAGCAACACAAAGGAAGATTAAGTTTCAGCGGTTGCTTTCAACTTGTAACATGTATATCTCATGGATAATTGTCAACATAGAGTAATATAACAAGTACAATATGCAAATATGTAAGAATCAATGCATAGTTCACACAAGTGTTTGCTTCTTGAGGTGGAGAGAGATAGGTGAACTGACTCAACATAAAAGTAAAAAGAATGGTCCTTCAAAGAGGAAAGCATCGATTGCTATATTTGTGCTAGAGCTTTTATTTTGAAAACATGAAACAATTTTGTCAACGGTAGTAATAAAGCATATGAGTTATGAAAGTTATATCTTACAAGTTGCAAGCCTCATGCATAGTATACTAATAGTGCCCGCACCTTGTCCTAATTAGCTTGGACTACCGGATCTTTGCAATGCACATGTTTTAACCAAGTGTCACAATGGGGTACCTCCATGCCACTCGTACAAAGGTCTAAGGAGAAAGCTCGCATTTTGGATTTCTCGCTTTTGATTATTCTCAACTTAGACATCCATACCGGGACAACATGGACAACGAGATAATGGACTCCACTTAAATGCATAAGCATGTGGCAACAATTATTATTCTCATATGAGATTGAGGATATATGTCCAAAACTGAAACTTCCACCATGATTCATGGCTTTAGTTAGCGGCCCAATGTTCTTCTCTAACAATATGCATGCTCCAACCATAAAGGTGGTAGATCTCTCTTACTTCGAGACAAGACGGACATGCATAGCAACTCACATGATATTCAACAAAGAATAGTTGATGGCGTCCCCTGAAGCATGGTTATCGCACAACAAGCAACTTAATAAGAGATAAAGTGCATAAGTACATATTCAATACCACAATAGTTTTTAAGCTATTTGTCCCATGAGCTATATATTGCAAAGGTGAATGATGGAATTTTAAAGGTAGCACTCAAGCAATTTACTTTGGAATGGCGGATAAATACCATGTAGTAGGTAGGTATGGTGGACACAAATGGCATAGTGGTTGGTTCAAGTATTTTGGATGCATGAGAAGTATTCCCTCTCGATACAAGGTTTAGGCTAGCAAGGTTATTTGAAACAAACACAAGGATGAACGGTGCAGCAAAACTCACATAAAAGACATATTTTAAACCTTATAAGACTCTACACCGTCTTCCTTGTTGTTCAAAACTCAATACTAGATATTATCTAGACTCTAGAGAAACCAAATATGCAAACCAAATTAGCAAGCTCTAAGTGTTTCTTCATTAATGGGTGCAAAGTATATGATGCAAGAGCTTAAACATGAGCACAACAAATGCCAAGTATCAAATTATCCAAGACATTTTAGAGTTACTACATGTAGCATTTTCCAATTCCAACCATATAACAAATTAACGAAGAAGAAACTTCGCCATGAATACTATGAGTAGAGCCTAAGGACATATTTGTCCATATGCTACAGCGGAGCGTGTCTCTCTCCCATAAAGTGAATGCTAGGATCCATTTTATTCAAACAAAACAAAAAACAAAAACAAACCGACGCTCCAAGCAAAGTGCATAAGATGTGACGGAATAAAAATATAGTTTCAGGGGAGGAACCCGATAATGTTGTCGATGAAGAAGGGGATGCCTTGGGCATCCCCAAGCTTAGACGCTTGAGTCTTCTTAGAATATGCAGGGGTGAACCACCGGGGCATCCCCAAGCTTAGAGCTTTCACTCTCCTTGATCATATTGCATCATACTCCTCTCTTGATCCTTGAAAACTTCCTCCACACCAAACTCGAAACAACTCATTAGAGGGTTAGTGCATAATAAAAATTCACATGTTCAGAGGTGACACAATCATTCTTAACACTTCTGGACATTGCATAAAGCTACTGGACATTAATGGATCAAAGAAATTCATCCAACATAGCAAAAGAGGCAATGCGAAATAAAAGGCAGAATCTGTCAAAACAGAACAGTCCGTAAAGATGGATTTTATTAGGCCACCAGACTTGCTCAAATGAAAATGCTCAAATCGAATGAAAGTTGCGTACATATCTGAGGATCATGCACGTAAATTGGCTTAATTTTCTGAGCTACCTACAGGGAGGTAGACCCAGATTCGTGACAGCAAAGAAATCTGGAACTGCGCAGTAATCCAAATCTAGTACTTACTTTACTATCAAAGACTTTACTTGGCACAACAAAACTCAAAACTAAGATAAGGAGAGGTTGCTACAGTAGTAAACAACTTCCAAGACTCAAATATAAAACAAAAATACTGTAGTAAAAACATGGCTTGTCTCCCATAAGCGCTTTTCTTTAACGCCTTTCAGCTAGGCGCAGAAAGTGTAACTCAAGTAACATCAAAAGATGAAGCATCAACATCATAATTTGTTCTAATAATAGAATCATAAGGTAACTTCATTCTCTTTCTAGGGAAGTGTTCCATACCTTTCTTGAGAGGAAATTGATATTTAATATTACCTTCCTTCATATCAATAGTAGCACCAACGGTTCGAAGAAAAGGTCTTCCCAATATAATGGGGCAAGATGCATTGCATTCAATATCCAAGACAACAAAATCAACGGGTACAAGGTTATTGTTAACCATAATATGAACATTATCAACTTTCCCCAAAGGTTTCTTTTTAGCATTATCAGCGAGATTAACATCCAAATAACAATTTTTCAATGGTGGCAAGTCAAGCATATCATAGACTTTTTTAGGCATAACAGAAATACTTGCACCAAGATCACATAAAGCATTACAATCAAAATCTTTGACTCTCATTTTAATGATGGGCTCCCAACCATCCTCTAGCTTTCTAGGAATAGAAGTTTCAAGTTTTAGTTTTTCTTCTCTAGCTTTTATGAGAGCATTTGTAATATGTTTTGTGAAAGCCAAGTTTACAGGGCTAGCATTGGGACTTTTAGCAAGTTTTTGTAAGAACTTTATAACTTCAAAGATGTGGCAATCATCAAAATCTAAATCATTACAATCTAAAGCAATGGGATTATCATCCCCAAGGTTGGAAAAAATTTCAGCAGTTTTATCACAAGCAGTTTCAGCAGTTTTAGCAGTTTTAGGTAATTTTGCGCGCTTTGCACTAGGAGTAGAAGCATTGCCAACACCAATTATTTTACCATTGATAGTAGGAGGTGCAGCAACATGTGAATCATTAGCATTGCTAGTGGTGGTAATAGTCCAAACTTTAGCTACATTTTCCTCTTTAGCTAGTTTTTCATTTTCTTCTCTATCCCACCTAGCACTGCAGCTTCAGCCATTAATCTTATATTCTCATTAATTCTAACTTGGATGGCATTTTCTGTAGTAACAATTTTATTTTCAATATCCCTATTAGGCATAACTTTCGATTTCAAAAGATCAACATCGGAGGCAAGACTATCAACTCTAGAAGCAAGAATATCAATTTTATTGAGCTTTTCCTCAACAGATTTGTTAAAGGCAGTTTGTGTACTAATAAATTCTTTAAGCATAGCTTCAAGTCCAGGGGGTGTATTCCTATTATTGTTGTAAGAATTCCCATAAGAATTAGCATAACCGTTACCATTATTATAAGGATATGGCCTATAGTTATTACTAGAATTGTTCCGATAAGCATTGTTGTTGAAATTATTACTTTTAATGAAGTTTACATCAACATGTTCTTCTTGGGCAACCAATGAAGCTAACGGAACATTGTTAGGATCAACATTAGTCCTATCATTCGCAAGCATAGACATAATAGCATCAACCTTATCATTCAAGGAAGAGGATTCTTCAACAGAATTTACCTTCTTACCTTGTGGAGCTCTTTCCGTGTGCCACTCAGAGTAATTAACCATCATATTATCAAGAAGCTTTGTTGCTTCACCAAGAGTGATGGACATAAAGGTACCTCCAGCAGCTGAATCCAATAAATTCCGCGAAGAAAAATTTAGTCCCGCATAGAAGGTTTGGATGATCATCCAAGTAGTCGATCCATGGGTTGGGCAATTTTTAACCTGAGATTTCATTCTTTCCCAAGCTTGAGCAACATGTTCATTATCTAATTGTTTAAAATTCATTATGCTACTCCTCAAAGATATAATTTTAGCAGGTGGATAATATCTACCAATAAAAGCATCCTTGTATTTAGTCCAGGAATCAATACTATTCTTAGGCAGAGATAGCAACCAATCTTTAGCTCTTCCTCTTAATGAGAAAGGGAACAGTTTTAATTTTATAATATCACCATCTACATCTTTATACTTTTGCATTTCACATAGTTCAACAAAATTATTGAGATGGGCAGCAGCATCATCAGAACTAACACCAGAAAATTGCTCTCGCATAACAAGATTAAGTAAAGCAGGTTTAATTTCAAAGAATTCTGCATGTAGTAGCAGGTGGAGCAATAGGTGTGCATAGGAAATCATTATTATTTGTGCTAGTGAAGTCACACAACTTAGTATTTTCAGGGGTAGCCATTTTAGCAGTAGTAAATAAAGCAAACTAGATAAAGTAAATGCAAGTAAACTAAATTTTTTTGTGTTTTTGATAAAGCAAACAAGACAGTAAAATAAAGTAAAACTAGCAACTAATTTTTTTGTGTTTTGATATAAGTGCAGCAAACAAAGTAGTAAATAAAATAAAGCAAGACAAAAACAAAGTAAAGAGATTGAGAAGTGGAGACTCCCATTGCAGCGTGTCTTGATCTCCCCGGCAACGGCGCCAGAAAAAGAGCTTGATGGCGTGTATTTCACACGTTCGTTGGGCAACCCCAAGAGGAAGGTATGATGCGCACAGCAGCAAGTTTTCCCTCGTAAAGAAACCAAGGTTTATCGAACCAGGAGGAGCCAAGAAGCACGTTGAAGGTTGATGGCGGCGGGATGTAGTGCGGCGCAACACCAGGGATTCCGGCGCCAACGTGGAACCTGCACAACACAACCAAAGTACTTTGCCCCACCGAAACAGTGAGGCTGTCAATCTCACCGGCTTGCTGTAACAAAGGATTAACCGTATTGTGTGGAAGATGATTGTTTGCAGAGAAAATAGTAAAACAAGTATTGCAGCAGATTTGTATTTCAGTAAAAGAATGGACCGGGGTCCACAGTTCACTAGAGGTGTCTCTCCCATAAGATAAAAGCATGTTGGGTGAACAAATTACAGTCGGGCAATTGACAAATAGAGAGGGCATAACAATGCACATACATGTCATGATAAGTATAGTGAGATTTAATTGGGCATTACGACAAAGTACATAGACCGCCATCCAACCGCATCTATGCCTAAAAAGTCCACCTTCGGGTTATCGTCCGAACCCCTTCCAAGTATTAAGTTGCAAAGCAATAGACAATTGCATTAAGTATGGTGCGTAATGTAATCAATAACTACATCCTAGGACATAGCGCCAATGTTTTATCCCTAGTGGCAACAGACACAAGCACAACCTTAGAACTTTTCGTCATCGTCCCGGGTGTCAATGCGGGCATGAACCCACTATTGAGCATAAATACTCCCTCTTGGAGTTAAGAGCAAAAACTTGGCCGAGCCTCTACTAATAACGGAGAGCATGCAAGATCATAAACAACACATATGTAATAACTTGATAATTAACATAACATGGTATTCTCTATCCATCGGATCCCGACAAACACAACATAGAGTATTACGGATAGATGATCTTGATCATGTTAGGCAGCTCACAAGATCCAACAATGAAGCACAATGAGGAGAAGACAACCATCTAGCTACTGCTATGGACCCATAGTCCAGGGGTGAACTACTCACTCATCACTCCGGAGGCGACCATGGCGGTGTAGAGTCCTCCGGGAGATGAATCCCCTCTCCGGTAGGGTGCCGGAGGAGATCTCCAGTAATCCCCCGAGATGGGATTGGCGGCGGCGGCGTCTCCGGAAGGTTTTCCGTATCGTGGTTTTTCGCATCGTGGGTTTCGCGGCGGAGGCTTTAAGTAGGCGGAAGGGCGAGTCGGGGGGCTGACGAGGGGCCCACACCACAGGGCGGCGCGGGCCCCCCCTTGGCCGCGCCGCCATGTGGTTTGGCCACCTCGTGGCCCCACTTCGTATGCTCTTCGGTCTTCTGTAAGGTTCGTGGCGAAATAGACCCCTGGGTCTTCGTTTCGTCCAATTCCGAGAATATTTCGTTACTAGGATTTCTGAAACCAAGAATAGCAGAAAACAGCAACTGGCACTTCGGCATCTTGTTAATAGGTTAGTTCCAGAAAATGCATGAATATGACATAAAGTGTGCATAAAACATGTAGGTATCATCAATAATATGGCATAGAACATAAGAAATTATCGATACGTCGGAGACGTATCACTTGTCTGGCCCAACAGGGGCCCATCTGGAGTGCCGCAGCCCAAAGAGGTCCAAGACGTCGGTTGCACGGTGATCAGATGGAAAGTGACCAATCCTTGAAGCACAAGATGAGTTGACATTCAAATATGGAAGGAATAGATAGATTACCATTGTATTGTAACCGCATCCGGACAGGACTCTCGAGACCTAGCCTCCTATATAAAGGCCAGGAGAGGGTTGCTGGATCTCTCTCTTAATCTTCACGCATACACTAAACCCTAGCCACCTTGCCTCTCGGCGAGAACACCTCCACACAGTCTATCGGCTACCCCATTGTAATCGACTCCATCGGTAATCAAGATCAGATATGCATGACGTACGGGTATTAGCTCTACGAGGGCTCCGAACCTGGGTAAAACTTGTGAATGGATCGTAGCGAACAAGAGGGGGGTGAATGGCGCTACGACTAGTTTTAGCCTTTTTCAATTTTAGCGCAACGGAAGGTAAAGGTGATAGCTTTAGCGATAGCGGTGTTCCTACAATGATACTAGGACAAGTGCAACAAGTAAAGGAATCAACAAGACAGTAAGAGTAAGGAGCGAGACAACCGGGGGCGCGGAGACGAGGCGAGGTTTGTTTCCCGTAGTTTCTTCCACAATAGGAAGTACGTCTGCGTTGAGGAGGTGCTAGTCTCACACAAGAGACTAGACGGCCACACCACGAAGGAAGGCCTCACCTTCTTCCTCGAGAGAGCTCCACGAAGGTGCTCTCCCTCTTCCACTAAGGCACCGGTCGAGGCGGTGATTCCTTCACAAGGTTGGGGCGAGCTCCACACACAAGGATGCTCCCAACACCCTATGAAGCTAGTACATCACCAAGCTAGCTTCCATAGCTGCACATCTCCAATGTTCCACCATAGGAACTCTACCACCAAGATCCACTAAGGAGTACCACGAATTGGCGAACTTTCTCTCGGTAGAATGATAGATCGGGGTATCCTCCACCACTCCTCAAAGTATGAGCAAGATTGATTGGATGGATGGGGAGATCCCCTCACTTTGAGCTCAGCAACAATGGAGGAGAGAGAGAGAGACAAGAGCTAAGGCGGGCTAGGGAAGAAGGGGCCATTTTATAGGTCCCTCCAGATCCAACCGTTATGTGCTATTTTTGCCTAAGCGGTACTACCGCTTCTGGGAAGCGGTACTACCGCTCTGAGTTCGAATCCCCACAGAACTTGTCCACGTGGACACATAGCGGTACTACCGCTCGCGGTACCGCTCGAGGTACCGCTACAGGGTCCAAACCTTACTGGACTCGAAGCGGTACCACAGCGGTACTGTCGTAACGTGTTACGGTACTTGAGCGGTACCATGGGCGGTACTACCGCTTGCAAGCGGTACTACCGCTTAAGGTACCGTAAAGGTACCGTAACCAGTTCTGTGGGACAATCTCATGTGCAATCCTCAGAGCGGTATCTCAGGGCGGTACCAGTAGGGGTAGCGGTACTACCGCTCATGGTACCGGTAGTACCGCTATGGCTAAAACAGCTTTTTCCTCTTTTCCTCTCCTACCATGTTACCTCGCGACACACACACAAAACCAGAAAGCCTAAGAACTACGCTTTGGTCTTCTGATCATAATGTGTCCAGCGAGGGCACCGTACACCTTGCAAACCTATCAATGACAAACTTTGTGCACGGTTAGAATTGTTCGAGTGTTGTTATCAAACACACAAAACAAGGGATATAGATCTTGCTCTTACAATCTCCCCCTTTTTGGTGTTTGATGACAACACACAAATTTGCAATAATTCATAGGATATTATGATAAGGTATTTGGTTTGCAAGAGTAGTTGAAGCTCCCCCTAGATGTGTGCATATTTAGAATATGCATTTGTATACAAATGCACACATCCTAGAGAGAAACTCCCCCTAGATTCTACAAACCAAGCACAAGTGCTAAGAAGAACATATGACAAGATCATGTAGCACAAGCACACTATGGAGGCAAGTATAAGTGCATATAGGAGAGTTTGGGTGAAACTTTTCATACCTTTGCCTTGAGAAAACCCAAACTCATAATAATGAGAGCCTCCATAGGATTGATGTAGCCAATCAAAGGATAAATAATGAAGACCATTAAGCTATGAACGATTAAGTCTTAATACAAACCGGGGGATCGGGAGATCCACAAATAGAGTAGCAAGCACACATACGAATTAAGTTCCAAATAACTAGGGGAAGGTTTGATGCCAAGGCCGAAAGAACCAAAACGAAGCACCAAGCCCTTGTCATCCCCATGCAAATTCCCGTCCTAATAGATCAACTTCTCCCCCTTTGGCATCGAGACACCAAAAAGGGAAAAGGAGCATAATAACGCCCCAAGGGGATCACTCGTCATCATCATCATCCTCCTCGTCGTCGTCATCTTCATCCTCATTGCCCTCATCGTCAACATCTTCCTCCTCTTAATCGTCTTCATCATCGTCGTCTTCATCTTGAGCAAGACCCTTGCCGTGAGGTGGTGGAGAGGGACGAACAATGTGCTCGGGAATGGAGTCCTCGGAGCTCGACCAAGTAAGCTTGGACTTCCACTCACCGGGAGGTGTGATGTTGTCCTCGGAGCCCTCGGAGACAGGAAGCTGCATATGCCTCATCATCGCCTTTTGGCGTTGGCGGATCTTCTTGTTGTCATGGTGAGCTTGGTACATCCTATCTTCAAGGTCCCTCTTGAAGCAAAAGGACTTCTTGAGGCGGGCGGTGAGTCTGGCGAAGAGGCCCTTGGTCTTGACAGAGTTGGGCACATAGTCGGAGTCATCACTGTCGGATTCTTCATCGTTGTCCTTGGGAGCCCCCTTGCCGTACCTTGGAAGGTCATGGTCCTTAACAAGAGGACTCTTCTCCTTGTGGATAGTGATGTTGGGGCGGTATTTTTGAAGAAGATCTCCACGGCCCTCTCGATCCCACTTGAGACAAATGAGCCTCATGAGGTAAGGAGCATACTGAGGAAGCTTGCAAAGAAACGCACAATCACGCATCTCATGCCAAATGTAGTCCATGACGTCCAGTTGCCTGCCGCTGCCCCTCATGTCATGAGTGCGCACAAGGAGGTTCACAACGAACCCATGCACTTCATCATGGTTGGTGTGCTTGGGGTTGATGGTGCTGCGGTAGATGCGGTTCATGATGTCGTAGACAGGTAGGAGGCCTTTGGTTCTTCCACACAACATCCTCCCTCGAATGTAGAGATCGGCCATTTTCTCCTTGGCCATTGGCTTGGCTTGGAGATGAATCCGAAAGGTGTTTGAGTCATTGTCAGGGAGCTCATAACCAATGCTTCTAGCAAACTCCTCCCACGAGACCTCCATCACATGTTCCCTCGTCATCCACTTCAAGGAGCGGAAGCCTCCTTCATCCTCTAGAAACACCACCGTGGCATAGAATTGGCATATCCCCTCCTTGGAGAAATTGTGAGAGAAGGTCATCAGAGGTGTAAGTCCTTGTTCATCACATATCTCTAGTGCTTCTCCAAAGTACTCGAGGTTGGAGTTGAGCTTGTCCATGCTGATGGAGTATTGGGGGCAACACTTGAACTCTTTGGCCCCATAGACCTCATTGTAGATCCTCTCTTGGTTGACATGATGAAAATAGTTATTGGGGCATTGACGAGCGTTTCTCGGTAGCAAATAAGGATTGGCCCCTCGTACTTCCATGAACTGGCCTTTCTTGATGTCAATCATTTATCTTTGAGGGCCCCTTGAGCCCGCTGCTGCTTCCCTCTGTCTTTTGGTGGTTCTTGCCGGTACAATCTCCTCTTACTCGTCTTCATCTCGATGACGACGAGAGGATGGCTTGACCTTGCCACCACGGGTCCTAGGTGCTCCTGTGAATAGCAAAGGTTTGGGAGGGAATAGGGGATAAGTGCACAAGCCACGAAATTAAGGATCAAAGAGGACACTAACAAGCAACATTGGTGAAACTAGCCAAAGCGGTAGTACCGCAATTTCGAACCGGTAGTACCGCTTGTACCGGTAGTACCGCTCGTGAACGAGCGGTACTACCGCTCAAGCTCAGCACATCTAGACCGAGATTGAGGACATGGCAAAGTAGTTCCTATTGTCACACATTGTTGCTAGCTAGTATCCCCGCACATGTAGAGCTTCCAAGAGGGCTTCTCCACCATAAATCTCCATCAAACCCTAGCCTATGCATCTAGGGAGTTCAACACACCCTAGAGAGAGAGATTAGGGTTCATACCGGAGGACATGGCGGAGAAGAGAGTGGGGAAGCTTCTCCACGGAGGAGATTTGGCCGGCGGCGGCTGGAAGAGGAGATCGGGACCGATCTCCTCGAGTTCTTGACCTTGGAGGCGGTGTTGACTCGAGGTAGAAGGGGGTTTGTGGTGGTTTGGGATGAATCCCGACCCCAACCGGTACCTTTAGTCAAAATCACAAGCGGTAGTACCGCTCGTAAAAAGCAGTAGTACCGCTTACCGATACTTACCCGGTACCTCGGGCGGTAGTACCGCTCTGGGGACAAAATTCAGTTTCGTCAGATTATTGCCCAAAGCGGTAGTACCGTCCTGAGAAGTGGTAGTACCGGCCTCCAAACTCAAAGATACTCAGATTTTGGTGTGGACTTGTGCTTTTAGACTGAGTTGGCTCAAGAGATTGATGATGGCTTGGGATTAGATGACAGAACTGTTAAGGTACTACCCAACCAAGCTTGCAAGAATCAAAGCCAGAAAAACCAAGCTTGGGTGAATCTCCCATGAAGAAACAAAGAGAAAAGAAGAAACGAAAAACAAAAACAAGAAGAGAAAAGAAAACTAGAAAAACAAAAAACTCCTCAAGGAGGAGGTTGGTGGCTGACGAGGGATCACCTCGGCAATGCCTAGGTATTGTAGACTTGGGTTTCGGGAGAGAGCGACGATGGAGATTCCGGGAGCGAGATTAGGCACACGACGTACCCAGCTTCGGGTCCCCTCGATGGAGGATCCCTACGTGCTGCTAGCAATCCAGTATATGATCATAGATGTGTTTACAGGGTGCCGCCGTAGGCGGAACTATGCTGTCTATGTGTTGTCCCTCTATTGGCCTCCTTATTTCGGGGGCCCTGGCTAGCTTTATATATGCAACCAGCCTAGGGTTTTACAAGAGTCCTAGTCGACTACTTCTTCGGGTTGCCTTGTTGGGCCTTCTCCATATTGGGTCTTCTCCATATTGAGCCGAGCCAGGTATACTAATAATGGGTACCCGAAGGGTATGCCCATGTCAGTAGCCCCCGAGTTTATAGGGAAGTCGAGACTTGCGTAGAAACTCCAAGCATAACCATCTTCGAAGTCGAAGAAGTACAAGGCGAGGTCCATGTCGTAGATCATGTGTAGCGTAGATGATGTCGACGATTCTTGAAATTATCGGGTGCGCGGCAGCACTCCCGATCGGAGTAGCCCCCGAGTCTATGGGCAAGCGCTTGCACTTGGGCATAGACTCAAGTTGTACTACTCGATGAAGAATTTGACTGTACTTCTGGGCGCAGCCCCTCTTTTTATCGACTCCTGTTAGAGGACTTAATGAAATCCAGCACTCCCGATGGGAGTAGGCTCCACTCGAGTCGTAGAATCGAGTTGAATCTACAAACCTTGATTGTCGTAGATGCTGTCGAAGTTATTTTCTATCGGGTGCGCGACCAGCGCTCCCGATGGGAGTAGCCCCCGAGGCTACAGCCAAGTGTTTGCACTTGGGTGTAGGCTCAACTTGCTTGTAATTGACTCCACAATTTTTCCTCTTTCTTGTATCTTATCGGGAGGGTGAACAATACTCTCGATAAGAGTAGCCCCCGAGCCTATGAGCAGGTGCTTGCACCTAGGCATGGACTCAAGTTGTACTACTCGACACTACTAGGAAAAAGCCTATAGTTGGAGGCAATAGGTGACGGCGCACCACCAAGGACGTGCGCCGGTGGCCAGTGTTGCCGGCGCACCTCTATTCAGCCGCGCCGGGGATGCAGGCCTTCTGCCGGCGCACCAGAGGAGCAGACGTGCCGGCGCTATTTCCTGGCATGGCCGCGGCCGATTCGGTCCAGGCCCAAGCATCATTGCCGGCGCAGCAGCCCAGGTGTGCGCCGGCGGAAAATGCGCTATTGCCAGCGCACACCTGGGCTGGTGCGCCGGCAATGATGCTTGGGCCTAGCCCGGGGGTGATATAGCCGAAAGGGCTATGTGCTGCCGGCGCACCCATGCCCTGGTGCGTGATACGTCTCCGACGTATCGATAATTTCTTATGTTCCATGCCACATTATTGATGATATCTACATGTTTTATACACATTATATGTCGTATTTATGAATTTTCCGGCACTAACCTATTAACGAGATGCCGAAGAGCCGCTGTCGTTGTTCTCGCTGTTTTTAGTTTCAGAAATCCTACAAAGGAAATATTCTCGGAATTGGACGAAATCAACGCCCAGGGGCCTATTTTTCCACGAAGCTTCCAGAAGACCGAGGGGGAAAGGAAGTGGGGCCACGAGGCGCCGCCACAGCAGGGCGGCGCGGCCCAGGTCTAGGCTGCGCGGCCCTGGCGTGTGGGGCCCTCGTGTGGCCCCCTGATCTGCCCTTCCTCCTACTTAAGGTCTTCGTCGCGAAACCCCCAGTACCGAGAGCCACGATACGGAAAACCTTACTGAGACGCCGCCGCCGCCAATCCCATCTCGGGGGATTCTGGAGATCACCTCCGGCACCCTGCCGGGGAGGGGATTCATCTCCCGGAGGACTCTTCACCGCCATGGTCGCCTCCGGAGTGATGAGTGAGTAGTTCACCCCTGGACTATGGGTCCATAGCAGTAGCTAGATGGTTGTCTTCTCCTCATGTGCTTCATTGTCGGATCTTGTGAGCTGCCTAACATGATCAAGATCATCTATCCGTAATTCTATATGTTGTGTTTGTCGGGATCCGATGGATAGAGAATACTATGTTATGTTGATTATCAATCTATTACCTATGTGTTGTTTATGATCTTGCATGCTCTCCGTTATTAGTAGAGGCTCTGGCCAAGTTTTTGCTCTTAACTCCAAGAGGGAGTATTTATGCTCGATAGTGGGTTCATGCCTCCATTAAATGCAGGACGAGGTGACGAAAGTTCTAAGGTTGTGGATGTGTTGTTGCCACTAGGGATAAAACATTGATGCTATGTCCGAGGATGTAGTTATTGATTACATTACGCACCATACTTAATGCAATTGTCTGTTGTTTTACAACTTAATACTGGAAGGGGTTCGGATGATAACCCGAAGGTGGACTTTTTAGGCATAGATGCATGCTTGGATAGCGGTCTATGTACTTTATCGTAATGCCCAATTAAATCTCACAATATTCATCATGTCATGTATGTGCATTGTTATGCCCTCTCTATTTGTCAATTGCCCGACTGTAATTTGTTCACCCAACATGCTATTTATCTTATGGGAGAGACACCTCTAGTGAACTGTGGACCCCGGTCCATTCTTTACATCTCGAAATACAAATCTGCTGCTATTGTTCTTTACTTGTTCTTTGCAAACAATCATCATCCACACTATACATCTAATCCTTTGTTACAGCAAGCCGGTGAGATTGACAACCTCGCTGTTTTGTTGGGGCAAAGTACTTTGGTTGTGTTGTGCGGGTTCCACGTTGGCGCCGGAATCCCCGGTGTTGCGCCGCACTACATCCCGCCGCCATCAACCTTCAACGTGCTTCTTGGCTCCTCCTGGTTCGATAAACCTTGGTTTCTTTCTGAGGGAAAACTTGCTACTGTGCGCATCATACCTTCCTCTTGGGGTTCCCAACGGACGTGTGCTGTACACGCCATCAGTGCGCCGGCAGTAACCTGGGCAGTTATTTCTGCTCAACAACCCCACTCCCCCACCACTACTACCACTCTACTCCTCCACACAAACCCGAGCCTTCTCCCAACCCAGCTCATTTTTGTCCATTTCTATCCCCAATTTCACCAATTTGACAAAACAAAATCATATTTTTGGAGCAAATCTTCCCTTCCTACATGCATCTCCCACATCCCCCTATGTAGATCTAGATCTACTATCCCGCATTGACCGCTCAATCTAGATCTAGAAAGTCGGCTTCCATACGCCGTGGTAGCGGCGCGACGTCTCGATCTCGTTGACGAATATATCAAACAAATAGGTGATTAATGAACAAATTGAGGAATGAAATCGACTTATGTTGGACATTTGAAGCAAAGCTCTCGTGTGTGGCATATATATATGTTGTGCTTGTGCTTGTGCTTGTGTGTGTTGGCGTTGAAAATGAGTTGCCAACGTTGCGCCGAAATGTTGATTCTTTAAGTTTCCATTTCGGCACATTTCTGGCGCTCCTATGTCCTACCGTGTAGGAAGGTCATGCCGAAATTTTCCGTGAAAACTACCGACGTATGCATGGTTCTAATAAATTATGTAATCTTACCATGCAGGCGATAATGGTTATCGAGATGAGTGAAAGCATCGTGATGAGATATCTGAAACACGCGATCATCGACATGTATGAAAATAACCGCACGGAGGTATTGTGTCCGTGCCGGAGATGCAAACGAGGGAAATGGTTTGACCCGTATTCGGGCAAATTGCAGGGGCACCTGCTCACTAATGGTTTCATGCATGGACACACTCAATGGATGAGTGATGATGGCGCGGAGGTCAATGGGGCGACGGCGGCAGGTGGTAAAAATGGCCGGCAAGAAGGAGGGCATCATGATATTGATGACGATGAAGAGTTTGTCGCACAGGACGATAACCTTGACGACGACAATAACCTTGATGACGACATTAACCTTGACGACGACGAAGAGGTGCCGCTAGCTTCAGTCGTGCGGGACCCTCATCTTCAAGATCTGCTTCTCGAAAAGACGAAAGGCGCCAAGCGGAAATCAAAGCTTGAGCAACTCGAGATAGACTCGAATACTCCGTTGTACGACTCGGGTCGCGGGTTGGGGGAGTCTCGCTTGAGAGTAGCTCTCGATGTGCTGCAGATGAAGGCGAAACACGGATGGACGGACACAAGCGTCGACGACATCCTGGAATACGTGAAAGATCTCCTTCCTGCCGGGAACACGTGTCCTGGTAGTCTATCCGAGGCCTAGAGAATCACGTGCCCTCTCAACTTACCCCACGAAAAGTATCACGCCTGCATCAACGACTGTATCATGTATCGCAAGGAGCACATGGACAAGACCAAATGTCCTGTGTGTGAAGCTGAACGGTACAAGAAAGGGAAGAAGAAAGCTCCTCGGAAAGTTGTGTGGTACTTCCCTCTCGCCCCCGGCTTCAACGGTTCTCACGCGGACCGCAAGGAAGCAAAGCTCATGCGCCGGCACGCGAAAGAAAGGAGGCGATGTTGAATGATGAAGAGCGGATTGAGCACCCAGTCGCTGACGCACCCTTCCGATGCAAGCCGATGGAAAGCATTAGACAATGAATTCGGAAGTTTTGGGGCGGATCCCGAAACATCGGGTTGGGTGCGAGCACGGACGGATTCAATCCGTTCGGAAACCAGAGCAGCACACATAGCACATGGCCCATGTTTGTATGGATCTACAACCTCCCGCCCTGGTTGTGCATGAAGAGGAAGTACATACAGATGAGTATGCTAATTCAAGGGCCGACACAGCCAGGAAACGATATCAACATGTATCTCGAACTATTAAAGGAGGAGCTTGAAACGTTGTGGGCGGAGGAAGGGGTAGATACATGGGACGCCGTCGCGGAAGAATATTTCCCTTTGAGAGCCGCGTTGATCACGACGGTGCAGGACTACCTCGGATACGGTTACATTTCGTGCCGGGTGTGCCATGGACACAAGGCATGTGTCGGGTGCATGGAAGAGACGATGTTTTTGCAGCTTGGTAAGGATCCCGGCTCTTCGAAAACAGTTTACATGGGGCATCGAAGGTGGCTACGGAAGACTCGACCCGTGGAGAAAGCGTGGAGATCCGTTCGATGGTACAAATGAACCCCGAGGACCTCCACGTAAGAAGAGCGGCGAAGAGATCGATACATTACTGAAAGGTTGGAAGGAGTGTCCTGCGCCGGGAAAGATTCGTTAAAAGCCTGGAGAGAAGAAGAAGAAAAAGGAAACGACGCCGCTCATTGGTGTATGGAAAAGGAGGTCCGTGTTTTGGGACTTGCCGTATCTGGAAAATTCTCGATACACCTCACTCGCCTTGATGTCATGCATATTACAAAGAACGTGATGCGAGAGCTTGCTTGGCACTCTTCTCAACATGCTCGGACCGGACCAAAGATGTGCCGAAAGCAAGACATGACATGAAAGTTTTGGGCATCGGGGAAGAGCTTCGAGATCCCGCCGGCCCAAGAGGGACGATCGGAGGAGGAGGCGGACGGCGGTCGAAGCGCAAAAGGATTAAGCAGCCGGACTATTACTCGTCCCCCCTCCCTGCTTCACTTTTAGTCCAGCCGAGGTCGATCAATTTTTCAATTGCCTTCTAGGAGTCGAGTGCCCTTCGGTTACTCCGGGCTAATAAGAAGATACATGGACCCCAAGAAACGAAACTTCAGCGGCATGAAGTCTCATGACTCGTCACGTGATGATGACGCAGATTCTTCCGGTTGCAATCCGAGGTATAATGGATGACCATGTCCGTGCAACGCCGACAGGGCTACGTAACTTCTTCGACGTCATAACTCGGAAGTCGATAAGCGTGAAGAAACTCGCAAGGCTCCAGGAAGAGATCGTGGTGACCCTATGTGAGCTTGAGATGTACTTCCCGCTTGCATTCTTTGACGTGATGGTCCATCCGTTGGTCCATATCATGGATGATATCGTCGGTCTAGGGCCGGCATTCTTACACAACATGATGCCGTTTGAAAGAATGAATGGGGTCATTAAAGGATACGTTCGTAACAGGTCACATCCGGATGGAAGCATCGTCCGAGGCTGGCTCACCGAAGAGTGCATCTCTTTACGCACGAATTATCTAGACATCGAGGACCCTGTTGGTTTGCCTCAAAACAAGAACCTCCACAGGTTCGAGGGAGTAGGCCACAAAAATGGAAGGAAGGAACTGCACGTGCACATGTCTGGTCGGACTTCCGACTTTGACAGGGCCAACTTAGTAGCGCTACAACAGATTGACTTGATCGATCCTTGGTTGAAAGAGCACAAAACCATGATACGTAACAGTGGCAAGCCGATGATGACGGAAGCAGAAATATACAGAGAGCACAACTCCTCTTTCGCGCGCTGGTTCAAAGACCACATTGATGCTAATCCCCCACCAATGGATTCTGACAAGGATAAACTAGTATTGGCCTTGTCACATGGCCCCGTGCACAACATCATGACTTACCAAGCGTACGATATCAACGGGTACACATTCTACACGGAAGAAAAAGACAAGAACAAGTGTTTACCGGAACTCGGGGGTAACGATGGATTCCTGGACGGGTGACGTAAAGACTAGATACTACGAAAGAATCGAGGAAATCTGGGAGCTTAGCTACGCTGGGGAGAAAGTGCCGATGTTCTGTATCAGATGGGCTAAGAGCGTCACAAAAGAAGACCGGTATTTCACCACCATGTTTCTACCCGAAGCCAACAAATCAAAGTCCACGAACGCCACCGCGCAGAATGAGCCATGGGTACGGCGGAACATGTGCACCAATGCTTCTTCATAACCGACCCATCCGAGGCCTAGCCGTGTTATCGTGAGGATAGGCAAGAGGACCATCGTCGGAATGGATGGAGTCGCCAACGAGGAAGACTTCGAAGGACAAGTCGGAGACCCAATGATGGAAGAATCCGAGGACGAAGACACAACATACACCACAAGAAGAAGCGGGACCACGCTACCGAGGTCGGTCGACCCTTCAAAAGAAGAAGTCACGACACGGGGCTAAATTATTCAACGACGAGCAAGAAAAGCAAGAAGAAAGCGAAACACTCTTCTCAATCGATGATGTAAAACTTTATTTGCAATCTATAACTCATATTTTGTGTAATTCATAACTACTCATATGGTCATGGCCAATATTTTATGTATGACTAATTAATATTGTGTTGGTCAATATTTTGTGTATGTATTATTTTGTGAAACACTCTTCATGTTTTTTTACATAACTCATGCATATTTTCTTTGTTATTATCTTGAAAAGATAAGAAAAATAAAATAGTATAGAATTTTGGGTAAAAGAAAATAAACATACAATAAAGAGAAAAGAAATAAATAAATAAATAAGTATAGGATTTTGTATAGCATGTATACTGCTACACATGTCCCAGGTTATAGCTGTGCCACGCTTATTGCCGGCGCACCACGTCCATTGTTCGCCGGGGGTATACGTGTCCCCGGCGAATGAGGGACCTGGTGCGCCGGCAATAAGCGTGGCACAGCTGTAACGATGACTTAACCGTTTTCTCTCTTCCTCTCCCCAGCCAAATCCCCTCTGCCTAGATCGAGCGCCGCCGTCGTTGGAGAAGAAGGAGCTGTGCGCGCCACCCCAACTCCCCCCTCTCGAGCGCCGCCATTCTTCCCCGCCACCGTCCTCCACCATCCCCTCCACCAGCCCCCACCACCTTTCCTGTACGCCGCGCGGAGGACCCGAGAAGGAGGCCACCGCACATCGAGGAGGAGGAGGCCGCTGCACCTCGAGGAGGAAGAGGAAAGGCCACCGTCGTCGCTACAGCCACCATCGGTGAGCTTCCCTCTCTCCTTCCCTCCACCTTCCCCCTCCCCTCTTCCCTCCCCTCTCCCCTTCCCTCCACCTTCCCCCTCCCGGCTAGGGTTCCCGCTAGTTAGGGTTCATTGGAGTTCATAGTCTCTGTTTGCAAATTGAAATTCTTTAGGGTTCCCGCTAGTTAGGGCGAATTCTTCCCTCCCCTTCCATCTCCCTCTCTCGCCTCCGATTTCTTGCAGTATGAATGATTTGAATGGTTGATTTCTTCATGGTTAAAATTTGATGTGCTCTGGTTTAGTTCACCATGGTTGAATGCTCATGTTGATGCTCACTGGTTGCAAATAAAGATTTTGAAATGCTACTGCTCATGCTCATGCTCACTGCCAAAAAAGAAAATGAAAATAAAAATGCTTGCAGTACCTAGGTAGCTAGGCAGTAGGGTTTTTTTTATGCTTGCAGTACCTAGAGAATTTGATATATAAAATTTGTTGGTTGATATATAAAATGAATTGTTGGCAGTGTAGGTCTTGCATGCTCATGGTCATGCAAAAATGCTGAATTCCCCTCTCCGCAGTAGCAGTAGCAGTACAAGGAAAATGCATGAATACCCTCCCTGGTTTAGATTCATTTGATGCTTCCCTAAAAATTGTAAATGCTGGCCAAGTTGGAGTTAATAGTGGATAAATTGGCAGAGACTAAAGTGGTTCTCATTTAGTTGGTTTAGTTGAAAAATGCTAGCGATAGCAGTATTTGTATGTAGCAATAGAAGTTGCGGTAGCAAATGCTAGTCTTATTTGCTAGTTTCAGTAGCGATCCGCGATAGTTGTTAGAAAAAATGATGAAAAAATGATGCGATAGCGAGTTGCAATTGCAATTGCACTTACAGTCAAACTGGCCCTTATGCAAATTTTGGGTCTTTTGATTAAAAAATGTGATTAAACTTCAAATGTGGATTTGCAACAATGAAGAACAATGTTTATTTGCTTATCTGGATACCTTTTACTACAGTGGTGATACCTTTTAAAATTTTGGACAGTTAAGTATGGTAAAAATTCTTGGTTTGTTTGCTAGTTGCTATTTTCTTTAAATGATGAAATGCAGTAGCAAATTCTTGGTTCATTTAACTTGTTGGTAAATGCTTGCAGTAGGTTAGTGTTAGCAAATGAAATGAGTTAGTGGGTACAAGCTACTGGTACTGGTCATGCTACTGCTACTGGTTTAGATGAAAAGCAATTCTATGGTTTAGAAAAGATCACAATCTCATGCCCATAAATATTTGGTGTGCTCTGGTTCATAAAATGCCAGCAGTAGGTTTAGTAGTCATTTTTGCTCTGGTTCATAAAATTGGTGCTATGTTCCTTATCTGGTTCATTTAAAATGATCCATATATATGCCACTGCCATATATATAAAATGATCTGTTTTTTGGAACTATCTTATAAGTGGGTACAAGCTCTGTTTGGCACTGTTTTAATTATGTAGCCAGAGAGTAGCATGGTGTTGATGTAAAATGGTTATGGTGTAAAATGCTAAAGATGGTTTGAATCCAGGGCTAGCATGATGAAATTTGGTTGTTGTCTGAGTGTGAGAATTTGATTTACATTCATCTACCTGTAATGCTAAGTGCTACTCGTAATGCTACTCTGTATCGCTATTACTCGATGGTTATTGTGAAATGAAAATGAAAATGAAGCTGCTCCCCTACTGTAATGGTCAAGTTATATTGTCTCTCGTTTATGGTGATGGTTATATTGTCTCCCCTATATGTGAATTGCATTTCTGTTACAGGGATTGAGTTGCTATTGAGTGCCGGAATGTCGATTCATTTCCGTTCCGGCAATTCTAGCACTCGGCATGACCAATTTTTAGCAAAGGTCATGCCGAATTTTTCCGTGAATTCTAACTCGTTTTCATCTTCTATTAGTGCAAGCCACCATGGCGTCTCAAGAAGAATTAGAGGAGCACTACAATAGGCACTTCTTTAGGACGGAGGAGGATGCCGAGGGCCGCCGGTGTTGGCGGCGACGAGGACCATGAGATGGAGGATGACGCGGGGGGTAGTGCCGACGAGCCAAGCGGCAACGAGGCAAGCGACGCCGCCGGGGGTAGTACCTACGCGCCAAGCGGCGACGAGGCAACCGGCGCCGCCGGGGGTGGCGGCGAGACAAGCGGCGACGATCCTAGCGGCGCCGCCGGGAGTAGTGGCACCGGGACAAGTGGTTCCAAGAGGCCGCGGAAGGCAAGGCGCCAAAACACGGTCGCCACCGGCAGAGACACAATAAAAGAGGTGGACCACGCCAGTGGTTTGCCGGTGGAGCCTAAGGATGTTGCCAAGGGGTACGGCAACCAACTGGCATGTATCCTCCGAGAGGTCGTCAATCTCAACGAGACGGACCTCCGAGCTGAGAACAAAGCGCCTTTGCGAGCCCAGCTCATTGCGAGGTTGCACACGCACGATACAAGTTCCTAGGCGACTACGCCTCCAGTCATCAAACCAACAACATTGTGAACTCACAAGCCCTCCTGAAGTTCACCAAACACCTCAGCAGCTATAAGTACATGGTGCGGAAGCTGATTGCCGAGGGCAAAGGTTTCGAAGAGGTCCACTCCGCCTTTCCGCATGTCACCCGGGCGGACTTTGATGCTTTTGTGGCCAATGAAGAGCTACAAGCAACCAAGAATCGCAAGTTGTGGGGGAAGGAAATGCGGGAGCTTAACATCGGCAACCACAACCTTGGGAGCCATGGGTACGAGGGAAAGGAGCCCTATTGGGCGAAGGAGGACGAGGCGTATGTAAATGCCGGCATTGAGAACCCCTGGCTCAAGTACAAGGACCCACTTGAAGGAAGATTCATCAGGTCCCGGTACCATAAGAAGAAACTAACCGGGGAACTTGTCACGGACCCGAAGGTCATAACCGACATAATTTGGTTCACGAACGACAAGAAGGTCCTGTCGTTGGAGAAAAAACTGGTAAGCAATTTATCGGTTTAATTAGATCAAGTATCGTTCATATAATAGTAGCAACATTTCTAAATGGTTCGCGTTTCTTCCGCAGGAAGAAGAAAGACAAAGACTTTCTCAAGGTGACGAAGGCTCCTCGTCCCAGGCGTCGACGGGCAGGGTAGCATGGGACAAGCCTCTCGTACGGGGGCTAAACATCGTCAATGAGCATTCACCTACGAGAAGGTCGCATAGAGGCCGTGTGGCTGGCGCCGGTACAGGCCACAAGCATGGTCACTACGGCTTGTCGTCTGCGGCCGATAAAAATGCGCGCAGTGAGAGGAAGCAGCGGGAGGCGGAGGAAATGAGGGAGTCAATCCTATCCCAAGTCCAAGCTGGTTTGGTACCGCAACTGGTACCGCAACTCAAAGCTACACTTGTACCTGAAGTCAAAGCTGAAGTCGCCGCTTCAGTCCAAGCAGATTTCGATGCTCTACAAGCGTGGTATGAGGGTGGCAAACAAGGCCCCCCCCCCCCCGAAAATGCAAGTGGTTAGCTTCGACGGCAGCAACTCGATGGCGCCGCCGTCCGCCGGCAATGACAATGTTATAATGGAGACTCCTCCGGCCGCCGGCAATGTCGCTGGTGCTAGGGATTCACCGTCCATGCCGGGTAGCAGCCACTCCGTCACTTGCACGCCCGCCGCCGCATGTGCCGGCCCGTCGACATTAGCCGAGCTCAACGCCCTCACGGTAATTAACTAATGTGTACATCAAGTTAATATATTAGTTTCATCATCCTTGCCCTCTCTCTAACGCCATACACATGTTCTCGCAGCGCTCTCAACGCCATGCACCTTCCCGATGAGAGTAAACGACGAACTCAAAGACGTCGCGAGGGGGTCCATCCTTCGGCCCCTGGATAAGAAGTGGCACACACGAGATATGGCGGATGACGTTTACCGGGTTGAAGTGGATCGGGCGTTACCGGGCTATGAGGATTTGTTTCCTCCTAATCAACCGCATGGTGCCGATGACGATAGCCCGTTGAATCCGGCCTCACCTGAAGGGTTGGGTACTGCTATGGCCGAAGACCCTAATTCTGATCAACACCTACTCGGGGTCGACGGCAAGCAAAGACAAGCACCTTGCGGCGCCACATGTCAGCGTCCCTCCACGACAGCCAGCGGCGCCGGTGGTCATCGCCCCACCAGAACGGCCAGCTGCGCCAGAGGTCAGCGCCCCACCACAACAGCCAGCTGCGCCAGAGGCCGAGGAATACGAACATGAGAACTTCCAATGGGATATTCCTACGTCTTCACAAGTTGTCCATGAGGATGCGCCGGCATCGAAATATGTGTGCTCCAAGAAGCTGTTCGATTCTCAAGAAACGGCCGAGGAGGAAAATCCCGAGGAGGTCGCCACCGCCGCCGTCAAAAATATGCCGAGCCCAAACACACTCCGTGCTACGGCCACTACGGCGATGGATGGTCCAGCACTACAACCCAAGAAGAGGAAGAGGGCAAATAAGAAGGACGCCAAAGACAAGGCGGCGGCCAAATCCAAGGACAAGGTCCCACTCCTTGACATGTTGCCAAACAATTGGCGACCTTCGCATCACTTGGGTGAACCGATGCTGCCGGAGCATGTCCTGAAGAAACTCACCCCGGATATGAGGAGCTTGCATGAGACTGTCAGGCATGTGGAGAACATTCTTCTCAAATCAAAAGATCCTGCTTACCCTCTCTTCGTGGCAAAGGTGCCAACTGGCATGAACTTCGTCGAGAAGTAACCCGCGGACTTGTGCTTCATCCGGTTCAACGACATCTTCAGCATCTATCGCATGCAAGCGCTCCACTTTAGTGTGGTTCGCCTAGTTGCTCTTAGCTTGTCTTCCCAGATTGTTAAGGAGGGGACGCCGACCATCGCGATAATGGACCCCTTCTATATGCGGGAGAGCATCATCCGCAACGCCGGGGATCGCGCGATTGCCACCCGAGCAGGTCGAGGATTTCATGTCGGCGAACATTAAAAAGGCGCCATTCTCATCCCTTACTTCCCCGAGTAAGTAATCACTCGCTAGTCCCCCATCACCATTCTATCCTATATCTCCATTTGCATTTCCAAAGGTTAATCCGTGTGTTTTCCGCGAGAGACAAGTTCCGCACCCTCATCATCGTGCACCCGCAACACTCGCATGCGCTCTATCTCGACTCGGGTAGGGACCGCAAGAAAGACTACACCCACATCAGGGCCCTTCTCAATGATGCTCTCACCGGCTTCGCCAACAAGGCAGGCCCCCTCAAAGTAGAGAGGAAATCCCGAGGAGGCTTGGTCTTAACCCACACAACCAACTTCCCCTGCCTCGGGCAGTCGACGCAAGACAATGGGATGGACGCGTGGTATGCCATCCTTCAGATGCAGGAGTACATAAAGTACGTAGATGACATGTTGCTGCCAGAGAATCTCAGAAACAGGTTTGCAAACATGGCGGATGTCCACGATAGAGAGATTAGAAAGAGCCGGGGTCGCATCCGGCGGTTCATTTGCACGGTAATCCCGCAGGATGTCAACGCTAGGTCTGGCGAGTTCTTCTACGGCTACGGTCTACCACCTAATGACGAGATAAAACTCCGCTTGGAGATGTCGCGTGATGAGAGGCCATTCAACTCGCTTGAGGGCTGCCGTCCATTCACCCCTAGGCGTACAACCTGATCCTACGACGAGAACACTTGCTAAAGCTTGAACGATATGTCCCTGAACTTCCGTATTGTAATAATTGCTATATATTCCAATAGAATCGACTTGTTGCTTTTAGTTAGTTGTATGAATGTGCATGTGAACATGTGTCTATAGTTTCATTTACTTTGCTATATATTTCAAGATTATGGCGTAGATAGCTTAATAATTATTTGCATTACTTGCCTCGTATTTGGAGTTCGCCGATGATTAGAATGTTCGGTCACTCGTACACTCGGGGGTGGAGCCGGTGAGCCTTGGTGCGACGGCCACAAGTATCAATCTCTTGTGCATCCTACCTAGCCTCACCGACTCCATCCCTGGATGTTAATATTTGTTTCGACCGACAAAGTATGAGGCACGCTATTTAATTCGTACTACTTGTCTTTTATTTGAGTTCGCACTTCTTAATTGCATTGGCCGATGATTAAAATGTTCGGTCACTTGTACACTCCGGGGTGGGGCCAGTGAGGCTTGGTGTGACAGCCACAAATATCAATCTATTGTGCATCCTACCTAGCCTCGCTGACACCATCCATGTATGTTATTATTTATTTCGACCAACAAAGTATGAGGCACATGCTATTTAGTTCGTACTACTTGTCTCTTATTTGAGTTGGCACTTGTTCATTGCATTGGTACTAACGTTTTACTTGTCTTGTGAATGGAGATGCCGACGACATATGTCGTGTACAAGGGGAGGGTTCCTGGAGTCTACGACGACGGGAGGACTGTCGGAGACAGGTGCACCGTTTCAGCGGCAACAGCTACAAGGGATACCCCACTAGGGTGGAGGCGGAAGGAAGATACGCACGTTATGTAGCGGGAGAGATGAGGGACATGAGGAGGAACCGGATGAAGACCATGGCCTTCGTGATGATGGTCATCATGACCATGTTGGTCATGTTCTATGTGATTGTAGTTTAGGTTAGGACCTACATTGTGAGGTGTATGACGATACTTGTGACGACTATGTACCGAGACTTTTAACTTTGTGAAACTTCGTCGTTCGGTGTTGCATATGCACATGTGTTGTATGAATCAACATTCCGGAACGAGACTTGTGTATTTGTGTATTGATACCGAAATGATACTTGACTCTCTATGTGCTTCTCATATTGCATGTGCTGCTGTACAAATATGAATTGTTGTATAAATTTGCAAATATGCATTGTAATAAGCTGGAAAATGGCTATAAAATTGTATTTTCGACTGCTACTGCCGGCGAACCTACATTACCTACTGCCGGCGCACAAAGCACGCGCCAGTGCTGGCATCCCTACTGCCGGCGCAGCAACAAGTGCGCCGGTGGAATAATGTAGTTGCCGGCGAATAAGGGCCGGTGCGCCGGCAGTAGCTGCCTTACCGCCGGCGAACATCCAGGCGCGCCGGCAATGAGCTGTTATCACCGGCCCGTTCGCACCGGCGGGCTTAGCTGCGCCGGCAATAAGCCTATTTGGTGCGCCGGCAGTAGGCCTTTCCCTTGTAGTGCGATAAACAACTTGTCGCAGCCCTCTTTTTATCGACTCCAGGCCGTTGTTATTTTTATTTGATATCCATATATATATTGTACAGGGATAATGGTAATTGGGGCTAGTTCATCTGACGGATCAGGTACTAGTTAACTGCTCTAGTGGCAATCCGCAAAAACCTACTTCAAGATCACGTCCCTGGACATGATCCCGGGATACTGGTGTTAACTCGACAGGTGCCGCTTAAGGTCTTACCATTATGTCGAGTCCCAGTCATGTTTTATCGGGTACCTAACACGTCCGTTAGGATTTTTCTTCGTATCTGTTGATACGGAAAAAAGTAGCAAACCGACGTCAGAGACGGTGCCACGCCGCTCAGAACGGAACCGGGGTCTTACCTTCGCAGAGTTTTGCGGCTTTCAGAGATTATTCGCGACTTTTAGCGCTCTGAGAATATATTGTCGAGTGCCTTGTTCGGCTGATGCAATGACCCATTTTGCGGGTTCTTCTATATTTTTCTCGGGCGTGATGAGACAGCCGAACATATTGGGTTCTTCTATATTGTCGTCAGGCACATCGCCAATGCTCTTGCTCAGAACGAATGACGAGTCAATGGACCCGAAGATTTGTCTATCCTCTTCTTCTTCTTTTTTTTGGTTCCTCCTTGATGATAATTTCGTCGAGTTCCTCCTTCAGGAAAATATTTCTTCGGGTCCTCCTTGAGGACAATTCTTCGGGTCCTCCCTTGAGGACAATTCTTCGGGTCCTCCCTGAGGAAAATTCTTCGGGTTCTCCTTGAGGAAAATACTTCGGGTTCCTCCTTCAGGAACTTTTGTCGGATCCTCCTTGAGGAAAAAATTTCGGGTTCCTCCTTGAAGAAGATTTCGTCGGGTTCTCTTTTGAAGACAATTTCGTCGGGTTCTCTCTTATATACTTTGAATTTTGCTTTCTCCTGCACAAATAAACAAACTTTTTCTATCTTTTCTTTGACTCTCTTTTTCGCATGTTGTGTCAGATGCTCAGATTCGATGATATGTAAAGTGAATATATGCCGCACAGTCCCCGAGTGTCGGGTGCGACGAAAGTAAACGATAATCAACTTTGTACAAAATAAAAGAACACTTAGCTTTTTCGACACGACGAAGTCGATGCATGATGAAGTCTTCGAGTGTAGATAAGAAATCTAGCCAAAGTAGAAACCACCAAATAGCAAAAGTGGATGTCGCGAAAGTTGATGAAGAAATAGCCAAGCCCCCGAGCGTTGCTGAGGTGATGTCATGATTGTTGTGTCGCAGTCGTGACCCGAGGTGAAATCGTTGTCGAGCCCCCGAGCGTTAGGCGTGACGTCGAAATAAGTTGATGGAGTCGCGGCGTCATATTTGGTGAAGCCATTTAAGATGAAGCCATAGACAATAATATACGAAGATGAATCTCTGATGAAGTATTTGAGATGAATCCATATTGAAGATTACACCATTAAATATAGAGCATATATTGAAGATAAATCCGTCGATATCATAGAGGATGAATCCATTGGCCCGAAGAAAACAGTAATAATCATACAAGATGAATCCGCTGATATCATAGAAGATGAATCCATTGATCCGAAGAAAATAAATCCAGTAATACCATAGAAGATGAATCCATTGACCCGGAAACACATCGGGTAATATTGTATAGGAGTAAACCAGTAATATCCATATAGATGAATCCGAATAAATTCACTGACCCGAAAAAATAAATCCAGTAAACCGAAGAAAATACATCCACTGAGCCGAAGAAATCCACTAAGCCCAATAATTTCACGAAGCCGGAGAAAATAATTCCACTTAGCCGGAGAAAGATATATCCAGAGCTGAAAAAAAGAAATTCACCAAGTAGCAGAATATATTTGTGATAACGAAGTAATGGTACAGCCCTCAGTGTTAAGTGAATTTTCTCTAATGATGTAATGATACAGCCCCCGAGTATACGGGTGTGGCGAAAGTAAATAATAATTGAATCTTGAAAGAGGGACACCTAGCTTTTTTATCGGCTGCGGCGGAGCCGACATGAAAGGAGGTCGTGCGGCGGACATAGTCGATGTATTCGCGCGGCGCCTGGCCGGAAATAGTCGATGTGGCAGATCCGCGATGAGTGAGCCCCTGGGCATATCAAATGCGCGTTGTCGAGTGCGCGACAGTGGACGCGTGATGGCGAACAGTATCGACACAGCGAAGTAGTCGAAGCTTATTTCTGATCTGCAGTTATGTTACGGCGCAAAAGCCTGCACGCAAATAATAGCATGGACCAAAAATATTTGGCCCAAAATAAATTTGCAAAGAGTAGTGTACTGAAAATATAGCACCTGGTAGTTTTTGTGTCGGAAATCGAGAATTCGCCACAAACGAGTATGCCCTCGCAGGTCCATACTTGCGGATCCGCGAGGGATCAAGTCTTGATCAATTACGTTGGGTGGCGAAGATCTGAAGTATGTAGCCATTATTTTTATGCCATCTTGATTCTGTGAATTTGCTCCCGCCGGTGCCCATCTTCTGATTGGCATGCTAATTCTGAACTCGGCCGGTGCGACACGTGAGGACGTCGTCGTGGACTGATGCGCCGGCCAAGAACTGAGTCGTCCTTGAAATAAACGCGATGTATCGTAGTGCTAGAAGCAGTCCCGAGAGATTCCCTTGTAAGCAGCCGATTCCTCTTTATTTTTCTTTTTTTTCTTTTTTCTCGATACGGAAGCAATCTGCCTGTCGCAGATGAAGAGCCCAGCGAATAGCTTTGTCGTCGTTCGCTTGATTTCGCTCCGCGCACGAAAAAGTTCAGCCATCCGTCGGATGAAGTTGCTGACGATGAATTCCCAGATCTTCAGATGTGATTGTTCATGATGAAGGATCTCGCCCAGATGATAAAATCCAGTCGTCGCTAATTCCCACAGACGACGCCAATTGACGAGGGATCACCTCGGCAATGCCTACGTATTGTAGACTTGGGTTTCGGGAGAGAGCAACGATGGAGATTCCGGGAGCGAGATTAGGCACACGACGTACCCAGCTTCGGATCCCCTCGGTGGAGGATCCCTACATGCTGCTAGCAATCCAGTATATGATCATAGATGTGTTTACAGGGTGCCGCCGTAGGCGGAACTATGCTGTCTATGTGTTGTCCCTCTATTGGCTTCCTTATTTCGGGGGCCCTGGCTAGCTTTATATATGCAACCAGCCTAGGGTTTTACAAGAGTCCTAGTCGACTACTTCTTCGGGTTGCCTTGTTGGGCCTTCTCCATATTGGGTCTTCTCCATATTGGGCCGAGCCAGGTATACTAATAATGGGTACCCGAAGGGTATGCCCATGTCAGTGGCCGAAGCCACCGTGTAAGAGTTTGGTAGTGTGAGGTCGCGTAGAGACCTAGGACTCACGACTACAACTCAACATGAAGCTCATAGTCACTTGATTGACGAATAGCATATGCTTTGGGTTTCTTTATGCATCATGGGGGGAGGGATAGCTCAATAAATTTAAACCGCACTCCCCCTATGTTCATGCGTGCTTTACATCTAGACATATGGCACAAGAGTGGTATAAGTATCCACTTTTGACACAATGTCCGGATGAGAAGCACAAAGGTAGAGAGGCAAACCTTGATGATTATCGATAGAGAGTGTGTCCATTGTCTTGTCGGACTCATTAGTTGATCCTTGGGGTTGCTATACCGTTGGACCCCCTCATATCTTGCTCTTTAGTATGTCTTGTACTTTGCTTAAGTTATGAAAGAGTCTTGATACTTTAGCACCCCCGGCGAGAATGGACCAAAAGGATAGGTTCTTGTGAGGTCCCTTGATTTTCCTCGCCATGACCTCATTGTTGTTGATGCCGAACTTGAGGTTGTGGAAGAGGTGATCTAGCACTTGGTTGTCCAAAGGAAAAGACTTGGCCTTGTGGTGTAGATGGCTCCACATAGGTGGAACTTCGTCCTTCCCCGGCACTCATAGAAGGTACGTAGCTTTTGGGATCGGCGAGTGCCAACACCCATCCTTCCTATGGTAACCGGGGGAATTGCATCTCCTTTCTCACAAGAAGCACTTCGCCTCCTCCAAAGAACTATCATATCCATCGAAAGGTCTCATCACTCAATACCACAAACCACACAATAGACTCATACTCCATCATCATGTTTGAGTGTCTTCTTAGGTTTGTCTCTCACTTCCGGCAACCCCATGAGGTTAGGGTAAGAGTATGGCTAGGAGTAAATAGTGGATTCCTTCTTTGCCAATGAAGACATCCTAGATCTTGAGCACAAACTCCATTCCATTGTTGCTTCTTCTTGCAAGGATTATTTCATAGAATTTGTATTGAAATTGTTTGAGAAACTTCATCATGGTTCATTTCCTTCAACACAATTCCTACAAAACACAATCTCTACACAAAGAAGCAAATTCCATTAGTCCTAGGCCGTGGCCTCTTGAAAAGACTAGCTCCACAAGAGAACCACTACATGTTCATAATAGTAGGTACAAAGACCCAAGAGTGTAAAGCAATGAACAAAGAGAACATATGCAAGAGTCTTGACAAGGTAGGACTTGATCACCACCTTGTCAAGGCTCCAATACCTTTAACCTTGCTTATGTTGTCGTCATGAGAAAGATAGAGACGAGTGACTTGATGACGACAACGAATTCCTTGCTTCCGGACAAGACTTGTGGCTTCAAGATTAACCACCCAATAAGCGCCTCCGAAAGCAAGGACTTCCATGGATCAAGAGTTGGAAATAGGAGCCCATTTTTCAATGGGCCCTATCTTCACATTCTTCTCTTCATTGATCCTTCTTCCTCTCTCGATCTTCTTTGGCATGATTGCCACTTCTCCTTCATTGCATAAGTCCTCATAGGCTTCAATGACTCCTTCCAAGAATTGGACTTGGACTTGGAGACTCTCAATCTCGTACTTCAAGTGGTTAGCTTCATCTTCACGATCCGATAGAGCTTCCTCAAGAAGAGAATTTCTTCTCAAGAGTGAACGCTTGAGTCTCTGCAAAGTGGCAATGTCCTCTTCATGATTACGACAAATGTAATCCTTGCTTGAGCGTTTGTATTCTTCTATGGCTTCATCTTGCATAAGCTTGATCACCATAAGTTTGTCCTTGATGAGTTGGGATATGAGAGATTTGTTGAAGTCTTCAAGAATAAGAGCACTAGCTTCAAGAGTCATACGCATGCACACTTCTTCCTCGTAAGCTTGGGTGAGAGAGATAAGTTCTAATTCCTCCTTATTTTCAAGCCTATCCTTTTCCACCATATGATCTCGATCTCCTAGCATGTTAGTTCTAGGCTTCTCGGTGGAGGAGATCTTGGTGACGTCGTTGTTGAAGGATAGCTTGGATAGCCCTTTGGGGAGAGTTCTGAACTTGCTCTTACGAATGAGGTATCCACCATTTACGTCCCTTCTCTCGTAGATACAATCCGCAATGACGTGACTTTTGTCGCCACAATTGTAGCAAGAGTTTCTTGGTCTTGAGTTTCGTTTCTTGTTTCCACTCCAAGGAAAGAGAGCATTGTAGAACTTTTTCTTGATCCAAAGGTCATCCACAAATGTCACTCCAAGATCTCGCATTTGCATGGCGAGAGCAATAAGGCGCCGGTACATCTCTTCGGGCGATTCTCCCTCTTTCATGACAAAGTCGTTGGCCATCACTTCATTAAAACGAGAGCATTGGATGCACCCATTTCCAAGGAATAGCTTGTCAAGTTCGTCCCAAGCTTCCTTGGCGGTCTTGAGCGAGCGGATATGAGCGCGGTCCTTGGGAGTAATGGCCAAGTGAATCATGTCGATGGCGATGGCGTTGAGTTGGTGGTCCACCACTTCCCTTCTTGTCAAGTTCATTGTGTCTTGTGGTGAATATCCCTATTCAATGATACGCCAAAGCTCGGTAGAGGCGCTGCGCACATGAGAACGCATTAAGAATTTCCAATCACCAAAGCTATTAGATTCAAGTAATGGTGGTAAACCATGAGTCAAAATGCAAGGCATGGGTATTGGGACATTTACGGCATAATCACTTGGTGGAGACACCGCATGATCATCTCTTAATTGTCCCGCAACCGGAGATTCATCCTTCCCTTTTGATGAGGTGTCAACATCCTCAAGATCCTTTTCCCGAGGTGAATTTGTTGATCGCTCAACAAATCCAACACAAGGAAAAGTGTTAACTTGTGGTGGGGAAACATCGACACCTCTCTTAGTATCTATGATGGGGTTTGATTTTGGAGTAATCAACTCCATCATCATAGCCTTCAATTGAGATACAATGGATGACTCCAATTTCTTGAGGTCATCCAAAGTAGCCGGAGTATTATCGGCACTTGATGATGGAGATGATTGCTCACGGGGAAGGACTCCATTCACAACCACCTCTTGTTCGGCCATTTCTTAGGCGGTAAAGCCCGAGCAAGAAAACCTTGCTATGATACCACTTGAATGGATCATGGCGAACAAGAGGGGGGGGGGGGTGAATGGCGCTACGACAAGTTTTAGCCTTTTTCAATTTTAGCGCAACGGAAGGTAAAGGTGATAGCTTTAGCGATAGCGGTGTTCCTACAATGATACTAGGACAAGTGCAACAAGTAAAGGAATCAACAAGATAGTAAGAGTAAGGAGCGAGACAACCGGGGGCGCGGAGACGAGGCGAGGTTTGTTTCCCGCAGTTCCTTCCACAATAGGAAGTACGTCTGCGTTGAGGAGGTGCTAGTCTCACACAAGAGACTAGACGGCCACACCACGAAGGAAGGCCTCACCTTCTTCCTCGAGAGAGCTCCACGAAGGTGCTCTCCCTCTTCCACTAAAGCACCGGTCGAGGCGGTGATTCCTTCACAAGGTTGGGGCGAGCTACACACACAAGGATGCTCCCAACACCCTATGGAGCTAGTACATCACCAAGCTAGCTTCCATAGCTGCACATCTCCAATGTTCCACCATAGGAACTCTACCACCAAGATCCACTAAGGAGTACCACGAATTGGCGAACTTTCTCTCGGTAGAATGATAGATCGGGGTCTCCTCCACCACTCCTCAAAGTATGAGCAAGATTGGTTGGATGGATGGGGAGATCCCCTCACTTTGAGCTCAGCAACAATGGAGGAGAGAGAGAGAGAAGAGCTAAGGCGGGCTGGGGAAGAAGGGGCCATTTTATAGGTCCCTCCAGATCCAACCGTTATGTGCTGTTTTTGCCTAAGCGGTACTACCGCTTCTGGGAAGCGGTACTACCGCTCTGAGTTCGAATCCCCACAGAACTTGTCCACGTGGACACATAGCGGTACTACCGCTCGCGGTACCGCTCGAGGTACCGCAACAGGGTCCAAACCTTACTGGACTCGAAGTGGTACCAGAGCGGTACCACAGCGGTACTGCCGTAACGTGTTACGGTACTTGAGCGGTACCGTGGGCAGTACTACCGCTTGCAAGCGGTACTACCGCTAAAGGTACCGTAAAGGTATCGTAACTAGTTCTCTGGGACAATCTCATGTGCAATCCTCAGAGCGGTATCTCAGGGCGGTACTAGTAGGGGTAGCGGTACTACCGCTCCTGGTACCGGTAGTACCGCTATGGCTAAAACAGCTTTTTCCTCTTTTCCTCTCCTACCATGTTACCTCGCGACAAACACACAAAACCAGAAAGCCTAAGAACTACGCTTCGGTCTTCTGATCATAATGTGTCCAGCGAGGGCACCGTACACCTTGCAAACCTATCAATGACAAACTTTGTGCACGGTTAGAATTGTTCGAGTGTTGTTATCAAACACACAAAACAAGGAATATAGATCTTGCTCTTACAACTTGCCTCCCGCTGTTATCACCAGATTTTGGACGAATCTAGAGGTGGGCCGGGCTTGGAAGATGGGAGATTTCTGAAGCGGCCTGGCACGAAGGATTTTGGGCTGGATTGCCCGTGTATCTTTATTTAGTAGTTTATTATTTTAGTTTAGAGATAGAATCTTACTTGTGCACGGTTTAGTGCACGCCCACATTAGAAAGTCCCCTGGACTATAAATATGTACCTAGGGTTTATGGAATAAACAACAACTCACGTTCAACCCCAAAAACAAACCAATCTCGGCGCATCGCCAACTCCTTCGTCTCGAGGGTTTCTATCGGGTAAGCGACATGTTGCCTAGATCGCATCTTGCGATCTAGGCAGCACAAGCCCCACGTTGTTCATGCGTTGCTCGTCATCGAAGCGCTTTTGATGGCGAGCAACGTAGTTATCATTAGATGTGTTAGGGTTAGCATTGTTCTTCGTTTAAGCATGCTTACGTAGTGCAACCCTTGCATATCTAGCCGTCCTCACGCCTATCTCAGGTGTGGGGGCGGCACCCCGCTTGATCATTATTTAGTAGATCTGATCCGTTACGATTGCTCCTTGTTCCGCAAGGATTAGTTTAATATCCGCAATAGTTTGGCCTTACAATGGGGGAGGATCCAAGTGGCACGTAGGGTGGCGTTCGCAAGTCCTAAACGGGATGTTCCTAGGATCAACTTCATGTTGGTTTTTTGGCCTTGTTTAGGATCGGCTTACGAGCACCGTGCGTGGCCGCAAGGCCCAACCCGGAGTAGGATGATCCGGTTATGCGGTGAAAACCCTAAATCGTCGTAGATCTCGTTAGCTTCATATTGATCAAGCAGGACCACCAAGTATTCGTGCACCCCGTACGGATCATGGGTGGATCGGCTCTTTGAGCCGATTCACGAGATAACCCGAGAGCCGATCGAGGCTCGTATTTAACGTTTACATGTATGCCCTGCAGAAACTAAGCGAGGCATCTTCATCACCTTCCCGACCGGGTATAGGTCGGGTGGCACGCCCTTGCACTTCGCAACGCCGCGTGTGACCAGAAGAGCATTGCGGGCCGTCGCTCGGAGGGGTCTCAGCCAGCCGCAGCTCTAGGCTCCCCCGGCTCTACGGTGTTGACAAGGCCGCTGCCCGCCGGTGGGTTTTGGCAGCCAACACATTCTCGGCACGCCGGTGGGACAATCGTCTACATCAACCACATCGCTATCTACATCCGAGATGGCGGACGGCACGCCAGTCACCTACGAGGATCTGCTCGACGACCTCAAGAAGCAATACAACGAGATCAAGGCTACCCTCGAAGCCGACCTCATCGGCTCTTTTCGGAGAACCCGTTCGGTGGCATCGGATGGAAGGGGTTCTCACCGAAGGTGCACTCGATGGGATAGACCTCTCTACCTCGTCGGAGGAACGCACCGGGGTCTGCGGCAGGAGATCAACTACCCGGTGGCTCACTCGCTACACCGCCACTCTGAGAACTTGGTCAACGTGCTGGAGCGTGTCGCTCTGCGCGTGATCCAGGAGATCATGAGCCACCAGTACTCGCCGTCAGGACCAGCTCTCGGGACTCATCAAGGAGAGTTGCCATTCCAGTCCCGTCCACCGTTGCCATTTGCGTTGGCAGCACCTGCTGAAGTGCCGACTACACCGGCATTCCTCGTCTACAGAATTGGTGGCGACCCCAGTGACTACCAGCTCTTAATGGAGGCGCCTAAGGAGATCCCTCATGGATACGCGTGCATGTATGTGCCGGATTGTGGCGACCGGGCACTCACAAACCAGGCCACAACATCGGGGACTCCGGCGAAGACAGGGAGGAAAGTCGGCGACCGAGCGTGACGTGGCTAACTAAATACGCCACGCCGACGAAACTCCCGAGCCCAGCTCCTCGCAGATGGCTCGGAGCTGGAAAAGCAAACATGGCAGGCCAAGTACGCCACCCCGGCGAATCTTCGCAGTGCAACTCCTACGGCCAGCACAGCGGATCGGATCGGTACCATACCGAGAGACCGGTTCGGCATGATGCCGAAAAGAAGGGCGATCGGCTATTCCAAGCCGTACCTCGACGATTACGAGATGATCCCGCTGCCACCTAAATATCGGCTCCCCGACTTCTCCAAATTCAGTGGATCAGATGGTTCCAGCCTCCATCGAGCACATCAGCCGATATTTGGCTCAACTAGGACCGGCTTCGATGTCGGATCAGCTACGCGTGAGGCTTTTTTCACGGTCCCTCACGGGATCGGCTTTTGGATGGTACACCTCCTTGCCGACAAACTCCATCCAAACTTGGAAGCAATTGGAAGAACAGTTCCATATGCAATACCATTCGAAGCTTCCGAGTCCGGCATTGCCGATCTAGCACAACTACGTCGAAGCGCGGGGAAACGGTGACAGAATACATCCAGCCGCTTCAGGAATCTTAGGAACCGATGTTATTCGGTTCGTATAACCGAAAAGGAAGCGACCGAGTTGGCGTAGCAGGCCTTGCAACACAGCTCAAGGACATGGCCTCCCAAGCAGATTATCCCTCGCCGGCGCACATGGTTCAGAAACTATCGGCATATGAACAGCGCCACCCCGACTCCGTACCAAGACAAGTTCAAGCGTGCAGTAGTTATGGTCGATACGGAGGAGGATGAAGTGCCCGCGGGAGGCCAAGAGATAGCGAGTGGCTGAGTGGACTCGGGGGGAACCCCCGTGGCCTGCAAATGGGTAAAGCCACCAGGGCCGCCTAGGGGATTTGATTTTGACATAACCAAGACTGAACAAATCTTCGACCTCCTGCTCAAGGAGAAACAGTTGACGATTCCTGAAGGTCTCAAGTTCCCCACGGCGAAAGAGCTAAACGGAAAGCCGTACCGCAAATTCCACAACTCGCTTTCCCATGCCACCAACGACCGCCGGGTGTGGCGTCGACACATCCAAGCGGCGATAGAGAAGGGGCGGCTAATTTTCAACCAGTACGCCATGAAGGTCGACACCCAACCCTTCCCCGCCGTTAACATGGTAGAAATCACCTACCCTGAAGGTTGCCAGCCAGGTCCCTCGTTCAGCATCAACATGGTAGGACCTGGAAACCACTCTGGCAAAGATGGAGATGAGGGCAGCTGCTCTCATAGCAAGGACACAGAGGAGGCCGCTCCATGCGATCGGCTCCGTCATGATGGCAAGCGCTATGTCACAGAGGGAGAGGTGAAGAATATAAGATATCAGCGACCCCTCTCCGATCACCTCCTCAACAAATATGTTAGTCAGTATGACCAACGCCGGCGACCCAATTACGATGATAGAGAAGATCGTTTGGCTAGAGAAGCCAGAAGACATCGTCGGCAGAATCGCGATGAGGAGGAACACGAGCGCTATGCCACGGAAGCATCAAGGGAGCAAGATGACAACGCCAGGCATTGGGACTGCCCCTTCTTCGGACACCGCTGGGATTCAGGAATGAGCCGATTGCCCACAATCGGCAATTGCCCAGAATGCAATCGGAAAAAGAAGGAGGCAGCCAACGTGTCTGTGTTCGAGCGCCTAGGGCCTCTCCCGCCACAAAGCAAACGCGCTGAGTCACCTCGTTGGGCAGATCTCGAAGATTCAGAAGACGAGGGAGAAGTGGAAGAAGACAGGTACCACCGGCCAAGGTGGTGCCCTGACGGACTCAGCCGTTCCCAAAAGCGCAGTGGTTCAGCGATTGCGCGGCCCGGAGGAAGCCGAAAGGTTGTACCCGCATACGCTAAGAAAGGCACGGCCTGATCCGGGCTGCAAAGGTTCAGCGAACCCTGGATGAAGAGGGTCGTCCACGAAAAATGGAGTGGCGCCCCAAACAGAGGAAAGCCGATGATGAGACATCGGCTGGCACAAACATGGTACTCGTCTTGCCGACAGAGCTTAGCGCTCCACGACTCTACGGAGCACTCAAGGTGGACGACGGCAAGCGCATCAAGTCAGAGGTTGGGTTGGTTTTATCCAGCTCGACCAAGTAGCAAGATCAAACCAATGAGCAAACCAGGAGAGGCTGATCCTTGGGATCGGCCCCAAAAAATTTACGAAGGGAACTTACAAAACCTTCAACGAGCAAGCAACGTGGAGGCCGATTCCAAGCAATCGGCCAAAATTATCCTCACCTACCTTCTCGCCCGGGTTCAACATGTTATCCAACGCAGCCGATACCATCAATTTTCTTGACAGAATCGGCTCTGGGGGCACCTGTGTATATGAAAATACGAGGATATGCAACAGAAGCATCTCATCTTTTGTTGATAGGTATTGGAATATGGGGGCCGATGCACAGGTCGGCCGTAATAAAAATGAAAATTCGAAAATTTTCGAACACGACCCGATGCAGCAGTGCATCGACTTAAGGACATGAAAGCCGATGCATGGCCATCGACTCAAGGGAGATTTCTTCAAGGACAATGTCAGGAGCAGCATGGGCGTGCGGATCAGGTCAAGGATGGATTGCATCAGGTCCATCAAAGGAAAGGAGCCTATCTCGGCGGCAGGAACTGAAGAAACTCGGGGGGCAGCTCACCTTGAGGGCTCTCTCGCTTTGGGAAGCCGATGTATGTTTAAATCGGCTAGCTCGGCATAAGGAGCTCCCTCAGACATGATCGAGCCTAGGTCCATACAGCTCTGTTTTACCTTGGCTGAGACTCGGGGGCAACAAGCCCGGAAGATGCCCCGTTTTTAAGAGCCGATTAGGGTCACCTCGGCCGCGGCCGCATCATGGTCGTCTCGGGGAGGAACCGGGAAGGAAAAGCCGTCGTCTAGTACAGTGGCTTGGACCGTGCTGTTGCCGCAAGGAAGGGAAAGAAGTCCGACGCGTTGCTATCGGTCTTAGCATGACAAACGGAGGGAATGAAATTGGAGCGATTAAAGGATGAATGGAAAGAACAATTTCATTAATTCCAAGGAGCGGCTTTACAAGAAAGAGCCGATGGCTCTCAAAAGAGGGATCTCGGTGCCTAGTGCACTCGCTACTACTAGTCCTATACTACTAGTCGTCGCTGTCCTCGTCATCGCCGCCATCGACGTCGTCCGCGCGCTGCTCCCGGGGAGCTCCTCGTCGCCGCTGCCCCAGCCCTTGGCCGGAGCCTCTTCCTCCTCGTCATCATCATCATCCTCGCTGTCCGCCCAGGAGCGGAAGCGCTTGGTCGGCGGATACCCGATGGAGGAGGAGGAGTCATCCTCCTCCTCTTCCTCTTCGTCATCATCTTCGTCCTCGCTGTCCGCCCACATGCGGGGGCGTTTCTTCGGCGGGAGCTTGGCGGTCTTGGCCTTCGCTGCTTCTCCTTCTTTCTCCTCCTTGTCGGAGGAGAAGGGATTCACTGTGGGGTGGAGGCTGTCCTCGTTCTTCTTCTTCGGCGAAGATTGGGGGAAGAGCTTTGAGAAGGAAGAGGAAGAGGAAGACATCGCTACAGGAGGAGAGGGTTTTTTGGTGCCGATAGCTGGGATGGAATAGAGGATAAAGAGAGCTAACCAGTCGGCACGGTTAAAATAATGAGAAATTTGGTGAAAGTTTAATGCCATTACAACTTCCAAGGGATCAATGCTAAAGCTGTCAGAATTTTTAGAGAAGCTGAGAAGACAGGGCATAATGATGACGGATGCTGTAACGGCACTGCTCTGCCACGACATGACCCTTCGAGGGGAAAGCATGATGATTTTGGAAATGTTATTTCCAAAACCAGGGGGGCATGTGTTATCACCAGATTTTGGACGAATCTAGAGGTGGGCCGGGCTTGGAAGATGGGAGATTTCTGAAGCGTCCTGGCACGAAGGATTTTGGGCTGGATTGCCCGTGTATCTTTATTTAGTAGTTTATTATTTTAGTTTAGAGATAGAATCTTACTTGTGCACGGTTTAGTGCACGCCCACATTAGAAAGTCCCCTGGACTATAAATATGTACCTAGGGTTTATGGAATAAACAACAACTCACGTTCAACCCCAAAAACAAACCAATCTCGGCGCATCGCCAACTCCTTCGTCTCGAGGGTTTCTATCAGGTAAGCGACATGCTGCCTAGATCGCATCTTGCGATCTAGGCAGCACAAGCCCCACGTTGTTCATGCGTTGCTCGTACCGAAGCGCTTTTGATGGCGAGCAACGTAGTTATCATTAGATGTGTTAGGGTTAGCATTGTTCTTCGTTTAAGCATGCTTACGTAGTGCAACCCTTGCATATCTAGCCGTCCTCACGCCTATCTCAGGTGTGGGGGCGGCACCCCGCTTGATCATTATTTAGTAGATCTGATCCGTTACGATTGCTCCTTGTTCCGCAAGGATTAGTTTAATATCCGCAATAGTTTGGCCTTACAAGGGGGGGAGGATCCAGTGGCACGTAGGGTGGCGTTCGCAAGTCCTAAACGGGATGTTCCTAGGATCAACTTCATGTTGGTTTTTTGGCCTTGTTTAGGATCGGCTTACGAGCACCGTGCGTGGCCGCAAGGCCCAACCTGGAGTAGGATGATCCGGTTATGCGGTGAAAACCCTAAATCGTCGTAGATCTCGTTAGCTTCATATTGATCAAGCAGGACCACCAAGTATTCGTGCACCCCGTACGGATCATGGGTGGATCGGCTCTTTGAGCCGATTCACGAGATAACCTCGAGAGCCGATCGAGGCTCGTATTTAACGTTTACATGTATGCCCCGGCAGAAACTAAGCGAGGCATCTTCATCACCTTCCCCGACCAGGTATAGGTCAGGTGGCACGCCCTGCACTTCGCAACGCCGCGTGTGACCAGAAGAGCATTGCGGGCCGTCGCTCGGAGGGGTCTCAGCCAGCCGCAGCTCTAGGCTCCCCCCGGCTCTACGGTGTTGACAAGGCCGCTGCCCGCCGGTGGGTTTTGGCAGTCAACACCCGCTTGTCTGGTATCCGATGTTTAGTGCTAACATGCATGCTTCCACTAACCCTAAGCCCCTCATGATGGGCATTGCCGAGGAGCCACCTCATCACCGGACATCTCCTCCAAGAAGGGGGTGACGCCATAGCGTCACCGCTATCTGAATTAGAAATTGGGTCTAGGATTTCCCCCATTGCTCGGGAGGGAGACAAAATGGAGGGGTATAGACGATCCTTTCAAAAAGGTGACGGCGCCGAGAGGCGCTGCCGTCGTCCTGCAGCAGCACATGGGTTTCTCCCAACCCTACCATCAGCCCACGGTCTAAATAGGAAAAAAGCACTTGACACCGGCGAGGGTGGTGCCGACCACCTTGGGCATCATCCCGGCCGGCCCAAGGACACTACCGCGCAGCCTAGGCCATTGCGGGCTGCCAAAACAACCCGCGAAGCCCTGGCCGAGCCAATATTGGGACCGTCGGAGACCCATCTAGCCCCCGTGCTCGACACCACTGGCACCATCCACGCGCTGCACCAACTCCCCCCTCCCCCCGCATGATTGGCCCAGATCAGGACCCGCCAACGCCGCCTGAAGAGTAGTTGCGACTCCACAGCAGGAGCCTCGCCCGCGCAACACGCGCTGCTGAGTGTCGTTGCCAGCAGAGAGGCAGGGAAACTCATAATTTTTAGTTGCTTGGTGGATTAAAACTATTGAACTCTATGTACACTATCTACCTTTTCCCATCAACTTAAATTTTTGGTGACCTGATTGGTGTACTCATATCGTACTAGAAGGACCCCGCGCACTTTGCTGCCCGCGTTTTTTCGCATCCAGCGTTTTGTTTTCTTCATACTTTATGCAGGCTGGACTCGATCTTTGTTTTCATTGGGCAACTATGTCAGGACTTTCCGTTTACTAAACTGTGTGAGAGTGGCATGCCTTTGTCACATCGCCCTTCGCAGCTAGGCGCACCTCCTAGGCCATTTCTCTGCAAACCTTCTGCAGGACTCAACGCTGACAAATTGCAAACAGATATGTAACACGAGTAGTTCTAGCATCTATGAAGCAGTAAAGCATGTGTTAGGTCATATACCGTGCATCATTAAGTATCTTCCTGGAGCTACATGTTGCCTGGTGCTCAATATATGCAACCTGACAACTATGCATGATCTTGAAAAATGAAAAATGTAGTGCAGCCAAGCTCTGATAATCAGACAACTTCCCAAAATTGAATGTATGCACATAACATTTTCAAAGTTCACATTTAGAGCACCAGAAACCTCTACGCAACAATATTTCACCAATGGGACGTAGCTAAGAAACATCATAGCTAGTTTACTCAGCACTCTCCTCCAAGAAACATTTCACTTCTTTGGAGCATGTAGCGGCATTGCAATATCCAAATCAATAGAAAATCAGGCGCCAAGCATGTGACCAACTAAGAAGCGTACTTAACTAATTGTACAAAGAACAATGTTTCATTTCAGAAAATAAATGGCCAAATAGACACACACATAATTTACATGATTGTTCAGAGTTTTTTTTTCGAAATGGGGTAGCCCCAGCCTCTTTTGATGCATACAACCTTGTTCAGAGTGCCGGTTAACTCGAGTATATGGGCTTTTGTAGTGTGTTACACAGTCTACTGCTACATTTATATCCCAGTATTTGTTTGTCATCTCTTTTGTTAAGACCCAGCTAAATATGGTTTTCTATTTTGAGTAAGTACAGGTTAGTGGTGTCGTACCGAAACCTTCTATTTGGAAATGCAAGATGACACCATGCTCCAAAGTTTGCTCAAATATTGCCTTTTATATGCCAACAGGTTACAAATATTTTACAAAACCTTGTTTTAAATAGCTTCTCAATAAAATCTCTTAAATAGTAATTCCATAGGTGGGTTGTTTGGTTGCCACAGAATTAGACTGTCATTTTATTTAGGAAATCCAGCAAAATGACGCCATGGGTAAACACAATTCCAAGCTGAGACCTATCATTTGCGTTTCTCCATAGAAGCCATTTATAAATTCAATATTGAATTCCGCTGTCATCTGCAATTCCTATGGCAATCAAACAAGTGTCCATTTCTGGAATTACAATATAAATGTATTCATTTCAAAATGCTACAAACGAAATGAAAGCCTGGCTTCCAAACGACTACTTAGTGTAATACCTACATAAACTAAATTTGCCAGTAATTTACACTAAGGTATCATGTAATGCAGAAAAATCGTTCACTTATTCATACAAATCATGCATTTAAAAAAAGGAAGAACATGCTACTAATCTGATTACTAACCCTAATATCTTGCCTTGTTAACTATCAACCAGTCCCACACGACATCCTTTGTAGCAGCGACTTAGTGCAAGCACGTAATAATTCCAGCCCACATTCCAATTATGTTAGTATCAACATATATGGCACCGAATTAATTCCATATATCTGGTGATGTAGGTTGTAGATGAATTGAGAGATGGAGAAAAAAGGCGGAGAAGAAAGATAGCTGGATGGGGTAGAAACGTGTCGGGGGAGGACGGGGAGCTACCTCGTTGGGGCTTTGCTGGCGATGGTGCGGACGCGGAAGCGGAGACCCCTCTCCATCGTTGGCAGACACGGGATTACAGGATAGGCGAAGCAGCAACCCCAGGATGGGAAGAAACGTGAGGGGAAGAGGGTGTACCTCGTTTGGGCTTCAATGGCGACGGCGCACGAGGACCGGTGCTCCTCCGCCCCCTCCTCCAGCGTGTCCGAGAGAACAAGGCTCAGCAGCTCGTCCGAGCTCCAGGTTCAGCGCGGCGCCTCGGTCAAGCTCCAGGCGCAGCAGCTGGATGGCGGGCGGGAGGCGACCTAGCAGCGGGGAACCGAGGCGGCGGGCTGGCGGCGGCGGCAGGAACGGCCCTACCCTAAGCGACATGAGGCACCGCCGAAATCACAAGCAGCCATGGACGCATGGACACGAAACTGAAGAAACACCCAACAATACCACGTTCATCTGAAACCGACCATGCGAGGAGTTTACGCGTCGCGCACAACCGCCCCAGACGCCGAAACTCTGACAGGCAAACGCGCGAGGTGGGTCCTGCGAAAACGACCTGCAGCTCAACCAGGGACGCCCCCAAGCCTGGTAGCTTAGTGCTCTTTAAGGATTGAGTTGAAGACCTAAAACAGAGCCACATATGAGGGGTGTTCAAAGATGTGTGCATTGCCCATCTTTGCCCACGAGTCTTTTTTTGGTGAACTAGTTGGTGCATGTAATTCAATTAATTCTGACTTGCGGCATCAACTACTAATCAGTTGTTGCTTTTTTGAGGAGGTAACTTTCTATATTTTCGCCGAAAGCAACTTCTCGGTAGAAATCTTAAACATCAACTGTAAAACATGTAAAACAGGTTATTAACTACCTGATAGTAATTCTGTCGGGTGCATATTTCTTCGACGGTAACTATTTAACGCCGCATGAGCATGGCAAATTTACATAAATATTCAACCTTAATTGTAGTTCTGGATAGTAAATACCCTTCAATAACTCTCCATCGATGCATAATTCTTCAGCGGTATTTCCAAAATATAAAACGGCATGCCATCATCTTTTTTACCTGGGAAAATAATTTTCTGCTCTTCTATGGTACCATCGAAAAGTACCACTTTTTTTTTCATGTTTTAGACTTTCTTAAATTTCTACATTCAGCAATATTTAATTATTCGCCAGTAATTGTTTCAGTTGTATTCCAACTTGCGGCGTCAACTACTTATCAGTAGTTTTTTTAAAGGCGGTATCTTTCTATATTTTCACCGAAAGCAACTTCTCGGTAGAAATATTGAACATCAACTGTAAAATTGGTAAAACAAGTATTTAACGAGCTGATAGTAATTCTTTCGGGTGCATATTTCTTCGATGGTAACTATTTAACGGCGTGGAAGCACGGTACATTTTACAAAAATATTCAACCTCAATTGTAATTCTGGGCAGTAATTACCCTTCAGTAACTCTTCATCGATCATAATTCTTCAGCGATATTTCCAAAATAAAAACGATGTTTGCCATCTCTTTTACCTGAGAAAATAAAGTTGTGCTCTGCTATGGTATCATTAAAAAAATCACTCCATCGTCGGCCATCTCTTTTACCGAGGAAGAATACTATTACCTTCTTCTACGGTATCTTTAAAACGATATACTTACTCCACCACCCGCTGTCTCTTTCACCTCGAGAAAATACTACCATTTTCTTCTGTACCAACTCCGTCGTACGTCGTATCTTTCAACTGGTGTGAGTTTTCCTCGCTCAGTGCTACTGGCATATTACCCTTTTTCCCCATCGTGCTAGGATCATATAGAGTTTTTTTTCATACTACCCTCTTTTTCATCTTAGTGTTTCCCTCTTTGGTGATTCCTTTCCTTTCACCATCGTAAATACAACTTCTAATAGGAAAAATGTTTACTTTTACCTATTTTCAAACAAGTAGTTTTGCACTTTTCTCATTCATGCCTTCCTCTAATAGATGAGTTTGACAATTCCACTTTTGCTTCTTCTTCTCGAAATTGAGATATTTATTAAGGAAGAACATAGGAGGATCTACCATCCCTTTTGCCCGGGCAGCCGCCCAAGCTTTCGGTCGGACGGCAAGCCTATTTTCGTCAAAATTTCATATGTATTTGATAAAACTTAGCCTACAAAATTTCATATGAGGAAGGATGTCCCGATATACAAATAGGCTAACAGCCAAGAGCGCCATGACACCTGGTTGCGGGGTGGATGTACAAACCCAGCACATGAGTTCAAATCCTCACGGGTGCAAATTTAGGTTCCTATTTATACTTGAGGCTCAGGCTGGTCCCGGTACTCATGCAATTTATCTTGAGGACTATGCTTTAATCTTAATTAATATTAAAAATCTTAGTACTCATGTCAAATGGCTGTGTGCATCCCTAGTTGGTGCAGAGGCCGGAAGTGAAATTCTCCCCATTTTAAAGGTAGCAACCTCGTTGAAGGTACCATTTTCTCACCTCTCCATAGACGACGCCTGCATGAGCACCGAGCGTGCGCCGACCGCGCCTAGGGTCGACTACGGTCCGTCACCAGCATCCTCCGCACCAGACCTTAGGGCGTCGGGGTCCAGATTCGTTTGTCTCGAGGAGGTAGAGGCGGCGGAGGATGCAGCATGGGAACTCGCGAAAGATGTAGCCTGGCTAGGGTTGGAAATGGAGTCGGTTGTTTCGCCGATCGGTAGGGAGCCGGAGCTGTAGCGGGCGGAGGTGGAGGCGGAGTTCTGGGAGAAGATAGGATTCCCCACGATGGAGTCGAGGTCGTGGCCAAGATCGCCGCCAGAGGTAAGGTGTTTTCCTTGCAGGTACCCGGAGCGATCAAGGTCGGAGTCACCGCCACCGGTTGGGATTGTCAAGGAGGCTCTGACCCGGACTAGTTCTTCTTCTCCTGGGGGTTTGAAGATGTCGCCGAAGCTGAAGATGAAGCCGTGGAAGGGGCCATTACCCCGGCGTCACTGCACTCCGGTGCCGGTGTTTGGAGAATTCCTCGAGCAGGCGCCCTCGCGTGCGTCGGGGTCAGACGCTTCCCACCCTCAGCGGAATTCCCCGCAGGCGGATGGTTCTGGGAGTCGGCCTTCCCATGCAGCGGGGGCACCGTCGGCAGCGCTATCGATCTCGGAGACGACGATCACGGAGGCCACGCGCGGGAGTCATGGTGTGGTTTCGGCTGGGCCCGACCGGAGGTGGCTTAATTTGGGCTAGGCCATCATGGCCTTCCAAAAACGCTACTGCTCCGGGTAACGCCATGATCGTCTTCCTTCAATCGACGTGGTTTCCTCCTCGACCTACGCAAGCGCATCACATATGTTCTCCGCCTCCAACGGTTCCTCGTCTTCGTCCTCAGCTCCAGCCATGACGCGTCCATCGTTCGCGACCGTGGTCTGCGGCCCTCCCTGTCCTCTGCGCCCGGGGACGGCGGGAGTTCCTCCATCCGCACCAGCGGGTGCGGGGGCTGCTGCTTCTCGTCCGACTTCCACGGCAGCGACGTAACAACAGTACAATGGCTCTTCGGAGTTCCAAGGGTGGCCTCAGGGGGTGCTCATACCGCCAGTTCAGCGCAAGGTTTTAGTCCGCCACCGCAATACCAACCCCTACAGCAGCAGCAATTCCCGTACCAAGGGCACTTCGGGCCTCCGGGTGGCAACATGCAACACCAACAAGGGCCAAGCCAGCTCTACCAATACCCCATGCAGCCCGGTTCTTTAGCTCCTCCTCAGAATCAACATCAGGGCCCCCAAGTGGCCGCGAAGAAGAGGAAGAAGAAGACTCCGGTTGCGCCTGCTCAGCCAATGGTGGATAGTGTTGCGGCGCTGCTGCCTTTGGCGCCGCAGCCTGCTGTACCCCAGCCGACGGCGGATCCCCCACAGACGGTCACAGTTGTGCCTGCAGTTGGGGCCAGGTTACAAAGGCAAAGAAAAGTGGTCATTGCTGGAAGTGTGCTGTCAATACTCATGCCACTAAGGACTGCAAGGTGGTACACTACTGTTTGGTATGCAATAATGCAGCTCATCCCACTGCGCAATGTCCTATTTTGAAGCTTCCTAAGCCAGTTGGGTACTTGGTGGGGTGCGGCAATGATGCGACACTTAATTTTTACCTTCCAGATTCTGTCCATAAGCCACACTTGTTACCTTCAGGGGCACCGACTGCGTTGGTTCAAGTCTCTGGGGAGATGGTTCCACCTTCTGCTATTCAGAGCTTGTTGGCACGCATGTGTCCTGGATATGCTAATTGGAAGTGGGAAGCAGTTGCTCATGGGGCAAATGCCTATCTTATTGCTATTCCTTATGCCGAGGATCTGGAGAGGATCGACGGTATGCAGATGGGGGTTCCTAATGTTAAAGCGCAGGTGTCTGTTAGTTCTTGGAAAAGAGAGGATGTTGCTCCGCTCTTTGTTATGGAGCCTGCGTGGATTCATGTGGATGGTGTTCCTCACACAGTTCGACATTTTCATGGTTTATGGGCAGTTGGTTCTCTTATTGGATCTACTTTAGATGTGGACCTTGTTTCTCTCAGAAGCCAGGGTATTGTGTGTATTCTGATCGCGATGGGTGACCTTACGACTCTTCAGAAGGATATGGATGAAGCCAATGTTCTTTGTCTGGAGGTTGTGGTCTCGCTCAAGCTCAATGGGTACAGTTTGAGATTCCCTAGACAACCATCTCAGTATACCCCAGATCCTGGGTTCAGACCATTCTTCTGGAAGGAGGCTGGTGATGGTGATGGTCCCGATGGGTTTGGCGATGATATGGCTAATGAGCAGCCGTCGGGTGTTCCGCATGATGGGGTGATGGATGTTGATGCCGCACCACAGGCTACTGGGAGCACGAGTTACACTGCGGCTCCGGTCTTGCAGAGGGCGGTGACACCGTACAATCACTCTCCTTCTACTCCGAGAGGAAAGGAAATCGTAGCGCGTGTGCGAGTTACGTCTCCCTCGTTGATTGCTCCATTACCTTCAGCAGAGGGGTCCCGACCCGCTTCGCCGTCTAGGGTGCGAAGCTTCATGCAAGGACGCACACAACCCACTACTTCGTCTACTTTGCCTACTTCGCCTTCTTCGCCGCCCGCGCCAGCATCACCAGGAGGTACCTCGGCGTTGGGTTCTACGGAGAGGGTGGAGGAGCACGTTTCTGGTGCTGCTCTACTTACCGCCGTGCAGAAGTCTGACATGGCTGCGGCGGCTGCGCATGAGAATGAAGCTGCAACTGCTGCTGTTGCTAGCGTACGTGTGGAGCAGGCAGTTTTTGCTGCTGCTGCTGCACCTACACAAGAGGTGGTGGCAGCAGGCAGCAACAGCTGCTGCTTCTTTTCAGCCGACGGAGATAGCTGCAGCCGCGATGGCTACTGCCGCGCAGAGGGAAAGGCCGTAGCGACGACAGCTGCGACGCGGGAGGGTCTTGCACCGGCTCCTTGGGCAAGGCCGTAGCAACGACAGCAGCGACGCGGGAGGGTCTTGCACCGGCTCCTTGCCCGGCTTCGATGGGGACGGTTGCGACGAGGGAGGGTCCAGCCCAGACCCCTGGTCGGTACGGCGCCACCTTCGATGGGGACGGTTGCAGACCTGCCACGAGCTCATGCGGGAGCGACCGGGGCCTCTGTGATGGCAAGGGCTTCTACATCGACTACGCCATCACCCTTGCCATCTACGGGGGCTCAACAGCTTGCGTTTTTAGACCGCGGTCGAGGGGGGTCTACGCCGCCTACCCCCTCCTCACCTCGGTCGTCGACGCTTTCGGTTACTTCAGTGGAGTTGCCTCCTCAGCCTACGCACCCTACTCCTACTCATCAGCCTGAGCTAAGAAGGAGCGGGCGATATGCGATGGCTGAGGATGGGGCTGGGGCTACGGACGAGGATATGAAGCAGAGGGCGATGCGTCGTAAGGCGGCAAAGAACCTGGATGCGGCAGGTACGAAAAGTTCCTCCACGTCTTTTACTAGTTTTTCAGATTCCAAAATTTCTTCTACATTAGGTAGTGTAGGTGTTTCTTTGGGTCGCACCTCGGAGGAAATTTCGGTTTTGGCAAACGTCTTGAGGCATTTGGAATATGACCGTATCACGGTAATTCCAAAGGCTTCGGTGGGGGCTGAACTATCTTCTCTAGAGTAGGAGGAAGATGATGTCATCTTAGATGGTCGTCTTCTTTCTACTCTAGTATGTGGTATTTCGGAGGTGGACTTGGAGCATTCGGGGTTAGAGTCATTTTATGACCTAAAAGCCTCTCGACGGTCTTCTAAGTCTTATGCGTAAAAGAAGAAGGAGCATAGGTAGGGTTTAGCTACAAAATCTAAGTTAGTTTCTAAATGAATGGCATGTTTAGGAATAGCAGAGGTCTTCGTGACTTGGCTAAGCATTATCATATTGCCGATTGTTGTAAGGACTATAATTTAGATTTTATTGCTATTTCTGAGATAGGTAAGCGTGATTACTCTCAAAGTTTTCCAAACCGGTTATCCGGTGGAATAGACTTTGAATGGTTTTCTCGCCCACCTAGGGGTAGGTCTGGTGGCTTGCTCATTGGAGTCAGGACAGATTCTATGGAAGTTTTGGCTAATTCTGATGGTGAGTATCATATCAAACTTACTATTCGGAATAGAGCTGATAATTTCATTTGGAGTCTCATCTCCGTTTATGGTGCGGCCCAGGATAACTTTAAGGCTGACTTTTTACGTGAGCTTGTGAATCTTGCAAAAGATGATCCATACCCTATTCTTATAGGGGGAGATTTCAACTTGCTGAGATTCCTCCATGAGAAAAGTAAAGGCCCTTTTAATGGCCACTGGCCTTTCTTGTTTAACGCTGTCATAGATAGCTTAGACTTCTAACCTAGCCACTGCCTCCTCCTCTCCCGCCCCCCTCCCGAGCGGCGGCGGAGGATCTACCTGCCCCGCTCCGAGCAGCATCCCCCGGACCGCCGCACCTCAGCCGCCGCTGCTGCCGGCCTAGGCCCTGGCCTTGGCCCCGGCTCCGGCCCCGGCCCGGCCACTGCCCCGGCCCCGGCCTCGGCCACGGCGGCGGTGGCGGCGCCCCTTCCGTCGAACGACGAGGGGGAGGAGAGGGTTTCCAGGGTGGCGTTCCATGGGAGGCGATGAAGCGCCGGTGGAGGAAGCCGGGTGGCACGGCTACTTGGCCGGGGCCTGATGCTCTCCATCGGTAGCCATGGAGGATTCGGTGGAGCGATGGCGGCCTCCGCCCCCTGTAACACCCCAAATTTTAAAACAAAGAGAAAATGAATTTCCTTTTTCCAAAAATGAGAACCAACAAAATCTTTTCTTAAATAGAGTGCTATGCTTAGTGCTCATACCTATTACTTGTGTTTTTGCCATGATGAGTGTAATTATGCTTATGTGATAAACCCTAAAACCTTAAAGTGATCAAGTGAAGATCACAAACCAAATAAAATAAAAGAGAAAGAGATCAAGTAAGAAAAACCCTAAACCCTAACCTTCTCAAAATCTTTTGGATCTATTTTGAGAAACCCAAAATAGAAGAGAAATACACATGTGGGCCTATAGCCCTAATATGGAAGTTTTGAACTCTATTTTTCTTACTTTGCTAAAATGGTGGTGAACCCTTGCAAAACTTACTAAACCCTAAAACCTCATCCCTCTGGTCATCAATCTTTGAAAAATAAAATAAAAAAGAAAAGATCTTATTTAAGAAAAAAATATATGCAAGCCTTTGGCTACTTTTTGAAAATGATGAGCTTTGCTTTGTCTACCTTGAGTAGATGAATTGAAATACCTCAACACACTCAACAAAGCACTTACCAACCAATTCAAGTAAGAAACAAAATAAAATCCAACATATGCATAGAGGCATATGTGGCACTTAGCCAAATTATCAAATCTTGACCTAGCCACTTCCATTGCCTCAAAATGGTTTGAACCTTTCACCCAACTCAATCTAACACCAAATAAACCTCACTCTTGCCAAAGTGAAGCAAAGAAAAATAAAAGAATAAAAGCTAGAAAATCCCAAAACCCTCACATATGGTTTATGCCATTTTTCCAAATCTTTGCCCTAGACCAATTTAGCCTTCACCATTAGTTGTAATATGTTACTAAACACTTATTACAACTTTTGGAACCAAAGAAACACAATTCAAATCAAAATCCAACTCAAGTTGTGCTCACATATGATGATGGTCAAATCTGCCAATTATATTCTGGTCACCACTTTGAGCCCTGTTATTTAAGGAATTCTAAACTAAACTTTGCCCAAACTTTTCACCTCATCCAAGACAACATAAAAGTGAACAACTTTGCTCAAGCACCCCTCTGCAAACTCTCTTTGGATCCAAGGATATGATCAAGCAAAGTTGGAACCAGATTACAAAATGAAGATCATATGCAATTTGAGATTTTGCATATCAACACCATTTTGACCACCACCACCTCCATTCTACTTCTCATATTATATCTTTACACTCCACCAAAAATAACTTCAAATTTTGCAAACTTTTCTCTTGCGGCCATTTCAACAAACAGGTTGTGAGCACCAAACTGAAATTCACATACATTGCAATGTCCAGCATGTAATGGCCTAAACCATCCCCATTAGGTCATCATTTGTACTCCATTGACCTCTCTCTACCCTGCCAAGCACATCAGACAAGAAATGGTACACCATTGCATCATCAATAGAAGGAAACCATGCCATGACGTGGCATGGCATGAGCTCACCATGCCAACTCCTCTTCTGGCCCACCCCAGCATCCTCCACCTTGTCAAACGCATGCACCACACTTCACTGAGCCTACTCGACACCTTGCTCGACATTTTCGTGCACCAGACACGCCAGGGACGCGACGCCCAGACGTGCCAGTAACGTGCATGCGCGCGCCAGAGCGTGCACGGCGAACGCCACGGTGCCCGCGTCGCCTCGACGTTCTGTGCCTTCCCCGGACCCCCTCTCTCGCCACGCGTCTCGCCGCAGCACGGGGAACACGAAGGACACGCTGACGTAGCCGACCCGTGCCCGCCGCCGCCGGAGACAAGGACGAAATCCCGCCGCATCCGCGCCAGTACGCGCCATCGCCCGACCGTCGTACGCCTCGCTATACCGTGCCATTAATGCCCCAAGGACCGCCGTGACGTCGCCTACCTCCTGCGCACCTTCCTCGCCCCTTCGTCGCCCTGGAACGACGGCCTCGCCGTTGACCTCGTCCGCGCCTCGCAGCACACTCGCCCCTCTATAAATACCGAGCTCCCCTCAGCCATCCAAGCACACCAGCAGCATCCCCACTCTTCCCTCGCCCTCCTCGACCACTTCCCCTTCTTGATTCATCACCGGAGCTCCCCAATTTAGCCGTCGGAGCCCGCCAGTACCTCATCTCGCCGGCGTCGATTCAGGCCACCTCCAGCCTCGCCACTGGTACCAGCGCACTCGCCGTCGACGACAACCTCGCCTCGCGTCAACGCCGACCCTCGCCGGAGCCTCAGCTCGCCGCCAACCCCCTATCCCGTCGTGCCAGCACCTCCCTTCTCCCCGACGACGACGACGACGTGCGACCGTCGGATCGCCATCTAATCCAACCGCTCACGATCACCGGTACCGTTTCGGTAAGAGTAAGTCGCTGACGTGCGGGCCCCTTTGTAAGTTGGCCCGTGGCGCGTTGAAACGCTAACTGGGCCGGCCCATTTCCCTCTCTCCCTCGCTGGCCCGTTAACTTTCCCGCCAGAGCCCAAAGATTTGAATTGGTTTAATTCAGTTTAGTTTAAATTCAAATACTGGTCCTGTCTTAGAAATTAAATAGTTTCAAATCTACTCAACCAGTTTTGATGAACTTTATATTGGTGGAAAGCTGGAAAAAAGATCTATCCAACCCCACTGGTCCCACTTCAAAATCTTGTGTAGAATTAATGTGACAAAAATAACAAGTCATAGACTTTTCAGTATTCAAATAAATCTTAAAAATCAACCACTTTGAATTTTGAAGTAAATCCAATTGCTATAATTCAAATCTCACTTACACTAATTGTTTATGCAAAAATATGGTATGGTTACTTTGAATGATCATGTCCTAGCTTAATTAAAGGACTATATGGCTAGTTCTAGTCAAAGATATTGTCCAAAACTATTAATAAATCACATGGGAGTTTTTCTCTCATTTAAATCTTGTCATGAACAATTCAAAATGAGGTAAAGACTCTGGTCATTTAGGTCTCATATGAATTTCTTAATGATATTAAATCTTTACCATATTAGGATTAAATTGTATGAGGTGCTTCACCTCCTTTAAATCATTTTCTTAAATGATGAGTATGAAGAGGTTGACTTAGTCAACCTAGGTCATATATTATTCATAAGAGAAATTAAATCTTAATAAGATAACAAGAGGAAATTATTTCTCTAAGTAATTAAAAGTAACACCTTATTTAGTATGAGAGGAAATTATTTTTCTTAAATAAGAAAAAAACACATCTACCCACTTAAATGTAGTGTGAGATGCTAGTTTAATTTGTGTAAATTATATGAGGTGTTTTACTTCATTCAAATCTTGTCCCAAGTACTTTCATATGAAGTTTGGACCCCTGGTCAAATGCTCTCATATGAAACACTTGGTGATTTTAAATCTTAATGAGCATTGTTAAATAGTATGAGGTATTCTGCCTCATTTAAATCATTTTCTCAAATAATGGTGATGAATGGTTGACTTAGGTCAACCTGAATTCATGAGGGATTGTTTGAGAAATTAAATCTTAAAGAAGACTCAATGAGAGGAAATTATTCCTCAAGAACTATATGGAAACTATCATTTACATATGAAATGAGAGGAAATTATTTTTCCTCAAGCAAAGACCACCAATGCACCAAATTGTATTAATTGTGTGAATAGAATAGTTTGTGTGAATACATATGATTTTTAGAATAGCCAATGAATTGCTTGGTGAGTGTACCCCGTATTTCGTATTTTAGACGCTAGTACCGAGGATTATCAAGAGAAGGAGGAAGTCTACTTTCAAGGAGAAGAAGACCACTTTGACCACCTCAACCACCAAGGCAAGCTAACACCCTTGCAAGTTCTATTGTTGCAAGATAATACTCTTGCAAAGTGCAAAGCTCACCATGAGCAAGGCATTACCCCCTTTACTTTATGCTTATGATCCTATTTCCCAGTTTTACCTTACCAGCTTTATTTACTTTTGTTTTATCAAAGTACCTTTTTGATTTATGATTCACTTGATTAGTATTGGATTAGTACAATAGTATCAAGGTTAGCCTAGAAGCAATGCAAAGTACTTAGCACCCCTCATACTTAGATGCTAGTGCTAAATTAAAAGTGACTACCTGTTGACTGCCAAAACCCACCGGCGGGCAGCGGCCTTATCAACACTGTAGAGCCGGGGGGAGCCTAGAGCTGCGGCTGGCTGAGACCCCTCCGAGCGACGGCCCGCAATGCTCTTCTGGTCACACGCGGCGTTGCGAAGTGCAAGGGCGTGCCACCTGACCTATACCTGGTCGGGAAGGTGATGAGATTGCCTCGCTTAGTTTCCTGCAGGGCATACATGTAAACGTTAAATACGAGCCTCGATCGGCTCTCGGGTTATCTCGTGAATCGGCTCAAAGAGCCGATCCACCCATGGTCCGTACGGGGTGTACGAACACTTGGTGGTCCCGCTTGATCAAGATGAAGCTAATGAGATCTACGACGATTTAGGGTTTTCACCACATAATCGGATCATCCTACTCCAGGTTGGGCCAGATGGCCACGCACGGTGCTCGTAAGCCGATCCTAAACAAGGCCCGAAAACCAACATGAAGTTGATCCTAGGAACATCCCGTTTAGGACTTGCGAACGCCACCCTACGTGCCACAGGATCCTCCCCCCCTTTGTAAGGCCAAACTATTGCAGATATTAAACTAATCCTTGTAGAACAAGGAGCAATCGTAACGGATCAGATCTACTAAATAATGATCAAGCGGGGTGCCGCCCCCACACCCGGGATAGGCGTGAGGACGGCTAGATATGCAAGGGTTGCACTACGTAAGCATGCTTAAACGAAGAACAATGCTAACCCTAACACATCTAATGATAACTACGTTGCTCGCCATCAAAAGCGCTTCAAGTACGAGCAACGCATGAACAACGTGGGGCTTGTGCTGCCTAGATCGCAAGATGCGATCTAGGCAGCATGTCGCTTACCCGATAGAAACCCTCGAGACGAAGGAGTTGGCGATGCGCCGAGATTGGTTTGTTTTTGGGGTTGAACGTGAGTTGTTGTTTATTCCATAAACCCTAGGTACATATTTATAGTCCAGGGGACTTTCTAATGTGGGCATGCACTAAACCGTGCATGACTAAGATTCTATCTCTAAACTAAAACGGATCTAATATGTTACAGATACACGGGCAATTAAACCCAACAGGCCGATTCATATAATTCTCCACGTATATTTCTTTAAGCCCATCTTGACTGCGGCCCACCTCTGACTCGGTTAAATCTTGGTGATAACACATGCCCCCCTGGTTTTGGAAATGGAATTTCCAAAATCAATACGCTCTCGTTGGGTCATGTCGTGGCAGAACCGTCGCAGTATCCGTTATCATGATGACTTGCCTTCTCAACTTCTCCGCGTGATTTGGCAGTCTTTTCTCTTTCTTTCAAACACCACTTCCTCGGAAACTGCTGTGGCATTGAATTTTCACCATCCCCCTTTATTTAACCGCCACGAACAGTTTCTGCCCTGCATCCTCACATTAGCAGCCCAAAAACCCTCCTGCACCATCATGTCTTCTTCCTCCTCAGCCCCATCGGACTCCTCCAGCCAGTCCTCCATGTCCCGCGAACCGACGCCGGAGCACAACCCAGCGGCAGCCCATGCGGCCAATACCCGCCGCGCCATTGCGGCCGGGGAGGAGTCAGATCATGACTTCTCCATCTGGTCCGAGGACGACCAGTCCTCGACGGACGGGGAAAGCGACCTCCGTTTCCTCGCCGACGGGGAATCGGAGGAGGAGAGCGATGACGATCGCTTCTCCTGGGACGACTTCACCTCCTCCGAGGGGGTGATGGAGGAAGAAGAGGAGGAGGAGGACGACGACGACGACTCCCTCGAAGGCTACCCACCAGCGAAGCGCCTTCGCATGTGGTGGGACGACGACAGCAGCGACGACGAGGATGGGGATGAGGCCCCCATGGAGGGCTACGGGAGTAGCGACGAAGAGCCCATCGGCAGCAGTGCCGATGAGAGCTCGGAGGATGATGATGAGGACAACGACGGCCCGTAGATAGGACCTCCGTCATAGGGTCAGTAGTGGTAGATGGGGCAATGTATCCCCTCGTATTTCCTTTTGAGAGCAATTCAGTTCTTCATGTAAGAAATCCCGCTTATCAATGAAGAGTTGTTCCCCACTTTGATTTTGCCGATTTCTTCTGAGTTTGGTTGAGCCGATTTGCCCACTTTGCCAATGTGTGATGAGCCGATAACAACGCACCGGCCCTTCAACAGAGCAATCTACCAGGCCTGTTGCCCCCCGAGTCTCAGCCGATGTAAAACAGAGACGAGGAATACGCGCATGAACTGTGTAGACCTGGGCCTGATTGTGTGCGGGGAAATTCCTTACGTAGCGTCAGCCGATTTGAACACAAATCGGCCTCTCTGAGCGGAAAGCCTTCAAGGCGAGCTGCCCCCCGAGTCCTTACTCAAGGCGAGAATGTGCCACAACCAATCCTCTTTCTTCCTCTGACAGCCGATAATCTTCCGTTCCAGCTGTACTAACCCCACAGATTAGATAATCCTCGCACAACCAGAGTTGATGGCTACGCATCGGCTGTTTCTTGATTCTTGACATGCTGCTCCTGACATTGTCATTGAAGAAATTTCCCTTGAATCGATGACCCTGCATCGGCTTTCATGTCCTTAAGTCGATGCCTGCTGCATCGGCTATGTTCGAAAATTTTCGAATTTTCACTTTTTGTTGTTTTTTTTTTTACAGCCGACCTGTGCATCGGCCCCCATATCTCAATACCCGTCAACAAAAGATGACGCTTCTGTTGTATACCCTCATATTTCTATATACACTGGCGCCCCCGAGCCGATTCCGTCAAGAAAATTGATGGTATCGGCTCCGTTGGATAACATGTTGACCCGAGCGAGAGGTAGGTGAGGATAATTTTGGCCGATTGCTGGAATCGGCCTCCACGTTGCTTGTTCGTTGCAGGTTTTGTAAGTTCCCTTCGTAAATTTTTGGGGCCGATCACAAGGATCAGCCTCTATCTGGTTTGCCCATTGGTTTGGTCTTGCTACTTGGTCAAGCTCGGATGAAACCAACCCAACCTCCGACTTGATGCGCCTCGCCGTCGCCCACCTTGTGTGCTCCGTAGAGTCGTGGAGCGCTACGCTCCGTCGGCAAGACGAGTACCATGTTTGTGCCGGCCGATGTCTCACCATCGGCTTTCCTCTGTTTAGGGCGCCACTCCATTTTCCGTGGACGACCCTCTTCATCCGGGGTTCGCTGAACCTTTGCAGCCGGATCGGGCCGTGCCTTTCTTAGCGTATGCAGGTACAACCTTTCGGCTTCCTCCAGGCCGCGCAATCGCTGAACCCTGCGCTTCGGGAACGGCTGAGTCCGTCGGGGCACCACCTTGGCCGGTGGTACCTGTCTTCTTCCACTTCTCCCTCGTCTTCCGAATCTTCAAGATCTGCCCAACGAGGTGACTCAGCGCGTTTGCTTTGTGGTGGGAGAGGCCCTAAGCGCTCGAACACAGACACGTTGGCTGCCTCCTTCTTTTTCTGATTGCATTCTGGGCAATTGCCGATTGTGGGCAATCGGCTCATTCCTGAATCCCAGCAGTGTCTGAAGAAAGGACAGTCCCAATGCCTGGCGTTGTCGTCTTGCTCCCTTGATGCTTCCGTGGCATAGCGCTCATGCTCCTCCTCATCGTGATCCTGCCGACGATATCTTCCGGCTTCTCTAGCCAAACGATCTTTTCTCGTAATAGGGTTGCCGGCGTTGACCATATTGATTAACATATTTGTTGAGGAGGTGATCGGAGAGGGGTCGCCGATATCTTATATTCTTCACCTCTCCCTCCGTGACATAGCGCTTGCCATCATGACGGAGCCGATCGCATGGAGCGGCCTCATCCGTATCCTTGCTGTGAGAGCAGCTGCCCTCATCTCCATCTTTGCCGAGTGGTTTCCGGGCCCTACCATATTGATGCTGAACGAGGGGCCTGGTCGGCAACCTTCGGGTAGGTGATTCCTACCATGTTAACGGCGGGGAAGGGTTGGGTGTCGACCTTCATGGCGTACTGGTTGAAAATTAGTCGCCCCTTCTCTATCGCCGCTTGGATGTGCTGACGCCACACCCGGCAGTCGTTGGTGGCATGGGAAAGCGAGTTGTGGAATTTGCAGTACGGCTTTCCGTTTAGCTCCTTCGCCGTGGGGAACTTGAGACCTTCAGGAACCGTCAACTGTTTCTCCTTGAGCAGGAGGTCGAAGATTTGTTCAGTCTTGGTCACGTCAAAATCAAATCCCCTGGGCGGCCCTGGCGGCTTTACCCATTTGCAGGCCACAGGGGTTCCTCCCTGCGTCCACTCAGCCACTGCTATCTCTTGGCCTCCCGCGAGCACTTCATCCTCCTCCGTATCGACCATGACTACCGCACGTTTGAACTTGTCTTGGTACAGGTCGGGGTGGCGCTCGTTCATATGCCGATAGTTTCGAACCATGTGCGCCGGTGAGGGATAATCTCGCTTGGGAGGCCATGTCCTTGAGCTGTGTTGCAAGTCCCGCTACTGCCAACTCGACTCGCTTCCTTTTCGGTTATACGAACCGAATAACATCGGTTCCTAAGATTCCTGAAGCGCCGGATGTATTCTCGTCACCGTTTCCCCGCGCTTCTGACGTAGTTGTGCTAGATCGGCAATGCCAGACTCGGAAGCTTCTGTATGGTATTGCATATGGAACTGTTCTTCCAATTGCTTCCAAGACTGGATGGAGTTCGCTGGTAGAGAGGTGTACCATCCAAAAGCCGATCCTGTGAGGGACTGTGAAAAGAGCCTCACGCGTAGCTGATCCGACACTGAAGCCGGTCCTAGTTGAGCCAAATATCGGCTGACGTGCTCGATGGAGCTGGAGCCATCTGATCCACTGAATTTGGAGAAGTCGGGGAGCCGATATTTTGGTGGCAGCGGGATCATCTCGTAATCGTCCGGGTACGGCTTGGAATAGCCGACCGCCCTTCTTTTCGGCATCATGCCGAACTGGTCTCTCGGCATGGTACCGATCTGATCCGTCTGTGCTGGCCGTAGGAGTTGCACTGCGAAGATTCGCCGGGGTGGCGTACTTGGCCTGCCACGTTTGCTTTTCCGGCTACGAGCCGAGCTGCCGGGAGCTGGGCTCGGGGGTTTCGTCGGTGTGGCGTATTTAGTCAGCCGCGTCTGCTCGGCCGCCGACGTTCCTCCTGTCTTCGCCGGAGTCCCCGATGTTGTGGCCTGGTTTGTGAGTGCCCAGTCACCACAATCCGGCACATACATGCATGCGTACCCATGAGGGATCTCCTTAGGCGCCTCCATTAAGAACTGGTAGTCACTGGGGTCGCCACCAATTCTGTAGACGAGGAATGCCGGTGTAGTCGGCACTTCAACAGGTGCTGCCAACGCAAATGGCAGCGGTGGACGGGACTGGAGTGGCAATTCTCCTTGATGCGTCCCGAGAGCTGGTCCTGACGGCGAGTACTGGTGGCTCATGATCTCCTGGATCACGCGCAGAGCGACACGCTCCAGCACGTTAACCAAGTTCTCGCAGTGGCGGTGTAGCGAGTGAGCCACCGGGTAGTTGATCTCCGCCGCGGACCCCTGGTGCGTTCCTCCGACGGGGAAGAAAGGTCTATCCCATCGAGTGCACCTTCCGGTGAGAACCCCTTCCATCCGATGCCACCGGAACGGGTTCTCCGAAAAGAGCCGATGAGGTCGGCTTCGAGGGTAGCCTTGATCTCATTGTATTGCTTCTTGAGGTCGTCGAGGCGGATCCTCGTAGGTGACCGGCGTGCCGTCCGCCATCTCGGATGTAGATGGCGATGTGGTTGATGTAGATGATGGTCCCACCGGGCGTGCTGCGAATGTGTTGACTGCCAAAACCCACCGGCGGGCAGCGGCCTTATCAACACCGTAGAGCCGGGGAGCCTAGAGCTGCGGCTGGTCGAGACCCCTCCGAGCGACGGCCCGCAATGCTCTTCTCGGTCACACGCGGCGTTGCGAAGTGCAAGGGCGTGCCACCTGACCTATACCCGGTCAGGAAGGTGATGAGATTGCCTCGCTTAGTTTCCTGCAGGGCATACATGTAAACGTTAAATACGAGCCTCGATCGGCTCTCAGGTTATCCTGTGAATCGGCTCAAAGAGCCGATCCACCCATGGTCCGTACGGGGTGTACGAACACTTGGTGGTCCTGCTTGATCAAGATGAAGCTAATGAGATCTACGACGATTTAGGGTTTTCACCACATAATCGGATCATCCTACTCCAGGTTGGGCCGGATGGCCACGCACGGTGCTCGTAAGCCGATCCTAAACAAGGCCAGAAAACCAACATGAAGTTGATCCTAGGAACATCCCGTTTAGGACTTGCGAACGCCACCCTACGTGCCACGGGATCCTCCCCCTTTGTAAGGCCAAACTATTGCGGATATTAAACTAATCCTTGTAGAACAAGGAGCAATCGTAACGGATCAGATCTACTAAATAATGATCAAGCGGGGTGCCGCCCCCACACCCGGGATAGGCGTGAGGACGGCTAGATATGCAAGGGTTGCACTACGTAAGCATGCTTAAACGAAGAACAATGCTAACCCTAACACATCTAATGATAACTACGTTGCTCGCCATCAAAAGCGCTTCAGTACGAGCAACGCATGAACAACGTGGGGCTTGTGCTGCCTAGATCGCAAGATGCGATCTAGGCAGCATGTCGCTACCCGATAGAAACCCTCGAGACGAAGGAGTTGGCGATGCGCCGAGATTGGTTTGTTTTTGGGGTTGAACGTGAGTTGTTGTTTATTCCATAAACCCTAGGTACATATTTATAGTCCAGGGGACTTTCTAATGTGGGCATGCACTAAACCGTGCATGACTAAGATTCTATCTCTAAACTAAAACGGATCTAATATGTTACAGATACACGGGCAATTAAACCCAACAGGCCGATTCATATAATTCTCCACGTATATTTCTTTAAGCCCATCTTGACTGCGGCCCACCTCTGACTCGGTTAAATCTTGGTGATAACACTACCTTAGTTGGGAACTTGTGAAATGAAATGACTTTGAAAACCTTGGGAATGATGAGTCATTCTATTTCAAAGATTTTGAAGGTGAATGTGACTTGTGAAAGACATGGTGAACTTTACAAAAACTGATGGTTGGGTTCGGATGCGATACCATTCCAATTTTACAAGTACCCCCACAATACCTGATATGGGTAGGGCTTAACTAGAAGTTTATGTATCTTAGTATGGGTTCCCTCTGAACAAGCGTCATCGGGGTTATGCCAAGGGCTGCCTCCAAAGAAATATGGAATGATGTGATATGACGTGAATATGAGGTGAATGTCCGGCCCAAGCCCTGTGCAGTTCCCGAGTCGACGGTTTGTCTTCACTCGGGAGGCCAAGCTCATGGGGAGAGATGCCTATACTAGGGTATGTAAGTGAAAGGTTATGGTTGGTAGTCCGCACACGGAGTGTGATAAATCGGGAGCCGATTAACCTCGACGGATTATTGCAAATGTTGTGGCACAAGTGTACGACCTCTGCGAGTGTAGAACTATTCGAATAGCCGCGTCCACGGTTATGGACGGTTGGAAAGGCCATACTGTTCCGTCATCAGAACTTTTCAAAAATGTGACATGTGAAGGGTGACTTGTGATTTGAAATTGAATTGGTGACTTTGAAATACAACTGAGTAGTGGGAATGACACTAATGTTCCCACTTGAGTTAGTTAGCACCTGAAGAGTTTTTATTTCAACCACTTGTGAACTAAAATTGGCTTCATGCAAAAGAAACTAGAGCTTAGCATCCCCCTTATTAGAATTGCTAGTACTTACATTAGTATTAGTTTGCGAGTACTTTAAAGTACTCACGGCTTTGTCCCTGGCTATTCAAATGGCCAGACTATGACGAGGAGCAGAACTATCAAGAGGACGACCAGCAGGACGCCTACGACAACTAGGGAATCTTCTGACGTCAAGCGTTGGCCTGTGGACTATAGAGTCCCCTTCTACTTACGCTTCCGCTATGTATTTGTGATGTGTGTTGAAACAATAGTTCAACTATTATTGTAATATTGGATCATGTGATCCATTTGTATGACGACTATGGTATGTAATGAATGATGACTTATGATATTCAACTGTTATGTCTCGCAACAACAATATTCCTGGGATTGCGATGTATGGCATAACAGGCATCTGGACTTAAGAATCCGGGTGTTGACACCCCCGGTGAAGGTTCAGCGGTGGTACGCATGATCCGCGTCGCCGTCTTCTTCCCTGGTGATCCGGCAGGAGGGACTGGCGGTTTGTGGGCTGCTGGTCTTGCTTTGTTTTTGGTGGCGGTCCTCGGGTTTCTCGCAAGCGAAGATGAAGATCTACCGGAGGTCAGTTTGCTTTGATCTGGCTGGAGAGATGAGTTCCGGAAAGCTCCGCTGGCGAATGGAACAGTGCATATTTTTCCTGTAGTTTGCTGGATCGGGTGGTATTCGGTCGCACGCACCCATGTTTTTATTCCGACCATTTGGTTCCGGAGGGAGCACCGCGAAGCTATATTTTGTGTTGACATCAGGTGCTTTTTGGTCCATGGTGAAGTCAGAAGAAGGAATATCATGAAGTCCGGATTGGTGGACTTGCTAAAGAAGGTTCGAGTCAACGTGATGTTGAGGGATCTGCTTGGCGTTCCGGGCTTGCAGCAGTGGTATGCATGTGGGGGCGGTAGCACATGGGAAGTTCAGAGTCTTACCTCTCAGGGTGAAAACCCAAGGTCTGGCCTTAACTAGTTGTGCCTGGCAATGTTCTTGTTGGAGTCATTGTTTTCAGAGTGGGGACTATCTTCAGGGGGGAAATCCTAAGACCTTTGGTCGGGCGACGACGGCGCTGGTGCACTGTTTCCTTCTTGGAAGCGTCTCTTTTGGAGAGTCTGTACTTCAGGTGTTGTCACGGTGGTGGTTGTTTTGCTGTTGCTAGGTCTAGAAGGCTTTAGCGGGACTTTTCTTTCTTAGTTTTCTTTACTCTTTTTTGGCGGTGTGCATCCGTACTGCCATTAGGGTGGGGCGTTGTTGCAGAGGCTGGGTGTAATTGGTATCTTTTGATATTAATATATTCCCTTTATCGAAAAAGATAGCTTAGACTTGAGAGAGGTCGAGATGGCAGGCCGACAGTTTACATGGGCTAAAAGTTTACCTGACCCAACATACGAAAAATTAGACCGCGTGTTGATGGACACCAGGTGGGGGGATAAATATCCGATGGTGTCAGTCCACGCTTTTGAACGTATTGAAAAACTGTCGGACCATGCTCCCATACTTTTAACTACCGGGTTAACAAGACTGCTATCTAAGAAACCATTTAAGTTTGAACTTGGATGATTACAGCGGGAATGTTTTTACGAGATGGTTAAAACTGTGTGGGAAAGACCAATGTATGCCAACAATCCGGTTATAAGGTGGAATAAAAAGATACGAGCTGTCCGCAAACACCTTTCTGGATGGGCGAGGCTTACAACGGGTATTCTTAAAAAGGAGAAGCTTCAACTATCATCTATCATAGATGACATAGAAGCGATTTCTGAAGTGAGACCGCTAACGAGCATTCAATTGGATTTGAAAAATCAATCTAATACTCAATTAGCGGGTCTTCTTCGGGAAGAAGAGTTGAAATGGTACCGACGTTTAAAGGCCCAATTCATTCTGGAAGGAGATTTGAATACGACATATTTTCATGGGATTGCCAATGGCCGTCACACGAAATAACGTATACAATCTCTAGTACAAGATGAGGTTCTAATTGAAGGCCATGAGCAACTAAAATCCTACATTACTAATTATTACAAGATTCTATTTGGACCGCCAGAGGAGAGTTCCTTCTCTCTGGATGAGTCCCAAATAGCAGATATACCCCAAGTGTCTCAGGAGGAAAGTGTTGTATTAACGGCTCCTTACTTCGAGAAGGAAGTTAAAAAGGCTATTTTCCAAATGGAACATAACAAAGCCCCAGGTCCAGATGGTTTCCCTGCTGAATTTTATCAGAATTTTTGGGATACAATCAAGGACGACCTTCTACAAATGCTCAGTGTTTTACACGCTGGACAACTAGAATTATTCTGTCTAAATTTTGGTGAGGTTATCTTGTTACCCAAAGTTAAAGAGGCAGAAAGGATCCAACAATATAGACCCCTTGCCTCTTAAATGTAAGTTTCAAGATATTCACGAAAGTGGCCACCATTAGACTGAATACAGTGGCTGATCATGTGGTAATGTCGTCGCAAACCACTTTCATGCAAGGACGCAACATCCTAGATGGGGTTGTGGTTCTACATGAGGCGGTTCATGAACTGCATACCAAAAAGTTAAATGGGGTAATCTTAAAACTTGATTTTGAGAAAGCTTATGATAAAGTCAACTGGTCTTTCCTCCATCAGACACTCAGGATGAAAGGTTTTTCATCAGAGTGGAGAGCGTTGATCGATAATTTTGTGTATGGAGGAAGTGTAGCGATACGTGTCAATGATGATACGGGACGCTTCTTCCAGACATGAAAAGGTTTACGCCAAGGTGACCCTCTATCACCACTTTTATTCAACATTGTGGCGGATATGCTCGCTATATTGATCGAACGAGCTAAATCTGATGGTCAAATTGAAGGAGTGATTCCACATCTTGTAGATGGGGGTTTATCACTACTTCAATATACCGATGATACAATTTTATTTATGGAGCATGATCTTGATAAAGCTCGAAATTTGAAGCTGATTTTGGCTGCTTTTGAGCATTTATCGGGACTCAAAATAAACTTCCATAAAACTGAATTGTTCTGTTTTGGCGACGCTCAGGACTCAGTCGCCGAATATTCGGAACTATTTGGCTGTGAGAAAGGCCAGTTTCCTATCAACTATCTGGGTATCCCGATGCATTATCGGAGATTAACGTTGGCTGAGCGGAAATTATTCGAGGAAAGACTTCAGAAGAGACTTAGTAGTTGGAAAGGTAAAATGCTATCCCTAGGAGGAAGATTGATTCTCATTAATTCAGTACTCACCGATATGGTGTTGTATATGATTTCCTTCTTCATATTACCAAAAGGTGTATTACACAAGCTCGATTATTATAGATCGAGATTTTTTTGGCAAGGGGATAGTGAAAAAAAAATATCGACTGGTCAAGTGGTCTTTCGTATGCCAACCTAAAGATATGGGTGGGATTGGAGTTCACGACCTTGAAGTCAAGAACTCAGACCTATTAGGTAAGTGCCTTTTTAAGCTACTAACCGAAAATGGCGTATGATAGACCATGGTTAGAATAAAGTACATCGGCGACAAAACGTTACCTCAGATTCTTTGGAAACCGGAAGATTCACATTTTTGGGCTGGTCTGATGGCAACGAATAAATTTTTCTTCCAACATGGTACTTTCGTTATTAAGGATGGATTGCAGATAAGGTTCTGGGAGGATACATGGCTAGGAATAGGCCTCTCTCTGAACAATATCCAGCGTTATACAGCATTGTGCGTCGCAAAAGTGATACCATTGCATTAGTAATGGCAACCTCACCTCTGATAGTGACGTTTAGACGAGATTTAATCGGTCCGAGACTTCTTGCATGGAATTCCTTACTGTTGTCTCAAGGGCAAGATGAATTTTGTTGGAACTTACAATCCAATGGGGAATTCTCTGTAAGTTTATTGTACAATGCCATTATCCAACCGGAAATACCAGTTGATAAAAACAAGAAGATTTTGAAGATGAAGATACTGCTCAAAATTAAGATTTTTTGCTGGTATTTGCGTCGAGGAGTAATCCTAACCAATCATAATCTTGTGAAACGCAATTGGCATGGGAATATGCAGTGTATTTTTTGTCAACACAATGAGACGATTAAACACTTGTTCTTCCAATGTCGCTTTGCCAAATCAATATGATCATGCATCCAAGTAGCTTCTGATCTGTATCCCCCCACTAGTGTGGCCAACATCTTCGGTAATTGGCTTCATGGGATCGATTATAGATTTAGAACTTTTATTAGGGTGGGGGCGCTTGCCATTATATGGTCGCTATTGAATGGATCGTAGCGAACAAGAGGGGGGTGAATGGACGCTACGTCAAGTTTTAGCCTTTTTCAATTTTTAGTGCAGCGGAAGGTAAAGATGATAGCTTTAGTGATGGCGGTGTTCCTACAATGATCCTAGACAATTGCAACAAGCAAAGGAACTAAACAAGATAGTAAGAGTAAGGAGCGGGACAACCGGAGGGCGCCGGGACGAGGCGAGGTTTGTTTCCCGTAGCTCCTCCCACAAAAGGGAGTACGTCTGCGTTGAGGAGGTGCTAGCCTCACACAAGAGGCTAGACGGCCACACCACGAAGGAAGGCCTCACCTTCTTCCTGAAGAGAGCTCCACGAAGGTGCTCCCCCTTCTCCACTATGGCACCGGTCGAGGCGGTGATTCCTTCACAAGGTTGGGGCGAGCTCCACACCACAAGGAGGCTCCCAACAACCTATGGGGCTAGCACAACACCAAGCTAGCCTCCATAGGTGCACTTCTTCCAAGATTCCACCATAGGAGCCCTACCACCAAGATCCACTAAGGACTACCACGAATTGGTGAAATTTCTCTCGGTAGAACGATAGATCGGGGTCTCCTCCACCACTCCTCAAAGTATGAGCAAGATTGATTGGATAGGTGGGGAGATCCACTCAGTTTGAGCTCAGCAACAATGGAGGAGAGAGAGAGAGAAGAGCTAAAAACGAGCTGGGGAAGAAGAGGCCTTGATATAGGTCTCCTCAAATCCAACCGTTATGTGCAGTTTTTGCCTAAGGGTACTACCGCTTTGGTAAGCGGTACTACCGCTCTTGATTCGAAATCCCCACAGAACTTGTCCACGTGGACACAACGCGGTACTACCGCTCGCGGTACCGCTCGAGGTACCGCAATGGGCTCCAAACCTTACAGGATCCCAAGCGGTACCGCAGCGGTACTGCCGTAACTAGTTACGGTACTTGAGCGGTACCGTGGGCGGTACTACCGCTTGCAAGCGGTACTACTGCTTAAGGTACCGCAGAGGTACCGTAACTTGTTCTGTGGAACAATTGCGTGGGAAACCTCCAGAGCGGTACCAGTAGGGTAGCGGTACTACCGCTCCTGGTACCGGTAGTACCGCTATGGCTAAAACTGCTTTTCCTCTTTTCCTCTCCTACCATGTTACCTCGCGACACACACACAAAACCAGAAAACCTAAGAACTACGCTTCAGTCTTCCGATCATAGTGTGTACGGCGAGGGCATCGTACACTTTAAAATCCTATCAAAGAGACTCTTTGTGCACGGTTAGAATCATTCGAGTGTTGTTATCAAACACACAAAACAAGGGATATGGATCTTGCTCTTACAATCTCCCACTTTTTGGTGTTTGATGACAACACACGAATTTGCAATAAAGCATAAGATATTATGATAAGGTATTTGGTTTGCAAGAGTAGACGGAGATCCCCCTAGATGTGTGCATATCTAGAATATGCATTTGTATACAAATGCACACATCCTAGAGAAAAACTCCCCCTAGATTCTACAAACCAAGCACAAGTGATCATATGACAATAACATATAGCACAAGCACACTATGGAGGCAATCATAAGAGCATATAGGAGACTTTGGGTGAATTTTTCATACCTTTGCCTTGAGAAAACCCAAACTCACAATAAGTGCCTCCATAGAATTGATGTAGCCAATCAAGAGATAAATAGTGAAGACCAATAGACTACGAATGATTAAGTCTTAATACAAACCGGAGGATCGGGAGATCCACAAATAGAGTAGCAAGCACACATACGAATAGAGTTCCAAATAACTAGGGAAAATATTTGATGCCAAGGCCGAAAAACCAAAATGAAGCACCAAGCCCTTGGCATCCCCATCAAATTCCCGTCCTTCCTAATAGATCAACTTTTCCCCCTTTGGCATCGAGACACCAAAAAGGGAGAAGAAGCATACTAACGCCCCAAGGGGATCACTCGTCATCATCGTCCTCGTCCTCGTCATCTCCCTCCTCGTCATCCTCATCCTCTTCATCTTCGTCTTCACCTTGAGAATGGCCCTTGCCATGAGGTGGCTCGGGGATGGAGTCCTCGGAACTTGACCAAACAAGCTTGGACTTCCACTCACCGGGAGGAGTGATGTTGTCCTCGGAGCCCTCGGAGACAGGAAGCTGCATGTGCCTCATCATCGCCTTTTGGCGTTGGCGGATCTTCTTGTTGTCATGGTGAGCTTGATACATCCTATCTTCAAGGTCCCTCTTGAAGCAAAAGGACTTCTTGAGGCGAGCGGTGAACTTGGCGAAGAGGCCCTTGGTCTTGACGAAGTTGGGCACGAAGTCGGAGTCATCACTATCGGCTTCCTCTTCCTCCTTGTCCTTGGGAGCCCCCTTGCCAAACCTTGGAAGATCATGGTTCTTGACAAGAGGACTCTTCTCCTTATGGATAGTGATGTTGGGGTGGCATTGCTCAAGAAGATCTCCATGGCCCGCTTGCTTCCACTTGAGACAAATGAGCCTCATGATGTAGGGTGCATATTGAGGAAGCTTGCGAAGAAAAGCACAATCACGCATCTCATGCCAAATGTAGTCCATGACGTCCAGTTGCTTGCCGCTGCCCCTCAACTCATGAGTGCGCACAAGAAGGTTCACAAGAAACCCATGCACTTCATCATGGTTGGTGTGCTTGGGGTTGATGGTGCTGCGGTAGATGCGTTTCATGATGTCGTAGATGGGAAGGAGGTGGTAAGCACTTCCACACAACATACTTCCGGGGATGTAGAGGTTGGCCATCTTCTCCTTGGCCATTGGCTTGGGCTGTAGGTGGATCTGGAAGACGTTGGTGTTATAGTCAAGAAGCTCATATCCAATGCCTCTAGCAAACTCCTCCCACGTGGCCTCCATCACATGCTCCCTAGTCATCCACTTTAAGGAGCAGAAGCCTCCTTCATCCTCAAGGAACACAACCGTGGCATAGAATTGGCATATCACCTCCTTGGAATAGTTGTGAGAGAAGGTCATCAGCTGGTTAAGAGCTTGTTCTTCACATATCTCAAGAGCTTCTCCAAAGTACTCGAGATTGGAGTTGAGCTTGTCCATGCTGATGGAGTATTTGGGGCAACAGTTGAATTCCTTGGCCCCATAGACTTCATTGAAGATCCTCTCCTGGTTGACATGGTAGAAGAAGGGATTGGGGCATTGACGAGCATTCCTTGGTAACAAATACGGATTGGCCCCTCGTACTTCCAAGAATTGGGCTTTCTTGAGATCTATCATCGACTTTTGAGGACCCTGGGCGGTCCTTTTGCCAGCTGCTGCCTCCCGCTGACGCTTGGTGGTTCTTGCCGGAACGATCTCTTCTTGCTCATCTTCATCTCGATGACGACGAGAGGACGGCTTGACCTTGCCGCCACCACGGGGCCTAGATGATCCTATGAACAGCAAAGGTTTGGGAGGGAATAGGGGATAAGTGCACAAGCCATGGATTTAAAGATCAAAGAGGACACTAACAAGCAACATTGGTGAAACTAGTCAAAGCGGTAGTACCGCAATCTGACCCGGTAGTACCGCTTGGACCGGTAGTACCGCTCGTGATCGAGCGGTACTACCGCTCAAGCTCTGCACATCTAGGTCGAGATTGAGGACATGGCAACGAAGTTCATAGTGTCACACATTGTTGCTAGCTAGTATCCCCGTACATGTAGAGCTTCCAGGAGAGTTTCTTCACCGCACAACCCCATCAAACCCTAGCCTATGAATCTAGGGAGTTCTACACACCCTAGAGAGAGAGAGATTAGGGTTCATACCGGAGGACATGGTAGAGAAGAGGATGGGGAAGCTTCTCCACGGAGGAGATTTGGCCGGGGGCGGCTGTAAAAGGAGATCGGGGCCGATCTCCTCGAGGTCTTGACCTTGGGGGCGCTTCTGACTTGAGGTGGGTGGAGGTATGTGTTGATTTGGGGAAGAACCGATCCACCCGGTACCTTAAGTCAAAAACGTAAGCGGTAGTACCGCTTGTGGGAGCGGTAGTACCGCTTACCGGTACTTGCCCGGTACCTTGAGCGGTAGTACTGCTCTGGGGCCAATTTCTGAATTTCGTCAGACTAATGCCTCATGAGCGGTAGTACCGCCCTGAGGTACGGTAGTACCGGCCTCCAAAGTACAAAGACACTCAGATTTTGGTGTATACTTGTGCTTTTAGACTGAGTTGGCTCAAGAGATAGATAATGGCTTATGATTAGATGACGGAACTGTTAAGGTACTACCCAACCAAGCTTGCAAGAATCAAAGCAAGAAAAAGCCAATCTTGGGTGAATCTCCCATGAAGAAACAAAGAGAAAAGAAGAACACGAAACAAGGAAAAACAAAAGAAGATCAAGGAAAACAAATGAATCAAAAAGAAGAACTCCTCAAAGAGGAGGTTGATGGCCGAAGCCATCGTGTAAGAGTAAGGTGGTGTGAGGTTGCGTAGATAAATCTAGAACTCACGACCACAACTCAACATGAAGCTCATAAGTCACTAAGATGACAAATAGAGAATGTTTTGGGTTTCTTTTTGCATTATGGAGGGAGGGATAGCTCAATAAGTTTAAACCGCACTCCCCCTATATTCACGCGTGCTTTCCATCTAGACATGTAGCACGAAAGTGGTATGATGTCCACTCTTCAATGCAATGTCCGGACGAAACGCACAAAGAGAGAGAAGCAAACCTTATCGTTGACCGGTAGAGCATGAGATCATATCCTTGTCGGTCTCATCAAAGGAGTGTAGATACTTGAGGTACTTCGGGGTTTTCATACCGTTGACCACTTACATAGCTTCCCTTGAGTGTGTCTTGATGTACTTTGCTTGAGATATGAAAGAGTCTTGAACTTTTGCACATCGGCGAGAATAGATCATAGGAATAGACTCTTGAGAGATCCTTTGATCTTCAAAAAGGTTTAGGCCCTCGCCATGACCCCCATTGTTGTTGATGCCGAAATTGAGGTTGTGGAAGAGGTGATCTTACACTTGGTTGTCCAAAGGAAAAGACTTGGCCTTGTGGTGTAGATGGCTCCACATAGGTGGAACTTCGTCCTTCCCCGGCACACATAGAAGGTAGCTTTTGAGATCGGCGAGTGCCAACACCCATCCTTCCTATGGTAACCGGGGGAATTGCATCTCCTTTCTCACAAGAAGCACTTCGCCTCCTCCAAAGAACTATCATATTCATCAAAAGAGTCTCATCACACAATACCACAAACCACACAATAGACTCATACTCCATCATGGTTCATTTCCTTCAACACAATTCCTACAAAAACACCATCTCTTTAAGCTTGCTTGTGTTGTCGTCATGGGAATGGTAGAGATATAGGACTCGATGACGACAACGAATTCCTTGCTTCCGGTCATAAGACTTGTGGCTTCAAAAACAACCACCCAATAAGCACCACCGAAAGCAAGGTCCTCCATGGATCAAGACTTGGAAATAGGAACCCATTTTTCAATGGGCCCTATCATGAAGTTCTTCTTTACATTGATCCTTCTTCCTTTCTTCTTCTTCTTTGGCATGATTGCCACTTCTCCTTCATTGCATGAGTCCTCATAGGTTTCATCTCTTGCTTCAATGACTCCTTCCAAGAATTTGACTTGGACTTGGAGACTCTCAATTTTGGACTTCAAGCGATTGAGTTCATCTTCATGGTCCGGGTGAGGGTGAGTTATGTCAAACATTTGAACCTCTTTCTCCTTATTCACCCGGAATTGTTCCGATAGAGCTTCCTCAAGAAGAGAATTCCTTTTCAAGAGTAAACGCTTGTGTCTTTCCAATGTGGCAATGTCGTCTTCATGATTACAACAAATGTGATCCTTGCTTGAGAGTTGGTATTCTTTTAAAGCTTCATCTTGCATAAGCTTGATCACCATAAGTTTGTCCTTGCTCCTTCTTAGATATGCAATTTCATCCTCATGGTTACAACAATTGATATTTTCCTTGCTCAAACGAATCCACTCCAACAAAGACTCATTTTGCATATCATTCACTTCAACTAACTTGGTCTTGTGTCTCTTTAGAGTGGCAATCTTTTAGAACCAACAAAAACTTTTATTTACATATGTGCCATGCATAGTGCTCATACCTATCTCTTTGTATGATTGCCATGATGAATGTTTCCAACCTTGTAACATGTGCTACAACCTCAAACCCTATCTTGGATCCTTGGAAGATCACAAAGAAGAACAAGGAAAAAGAAAGAAAGAAAATTAGAAAATCACAAAAACCCTCACATATGGTTTTGGCCTTTTTTGAAAATCTTTAACCTAGGCCATTTTGGCTTGTGCCATTAGTTGGAAAATGTTACTAAACACTGATAAACACTTTTGGAATCAAAGAAACTCAAATCAAATCAAATTTGAAATCAAATTGTGCTCACATGCACTAATGGTCAAAACTGCCATTTTTAACCTGATGCCTACTTTGAGCCTCTGTATTAAGAGATTTTCAAACCAAAAAATTCCAACTCTTTGCACCTCATCCAATACCACATCAAGGTGAACAACTTTGGTAAAGACCACCCCTGCAAATTCATGCTGAATTCAAAGTTATGCTCAAGCAAAGTTGGAACTTTTTAACAGATTCAAGATCATACCCATTTTGAAATTTCACAAACCAATTCAATTTTGCACACCACCACCATTGTGTGCCTTTGATTATGTGAATTAACTCCACCAAATTTCATTCAAAAAATTTAAAATTTCCTTCATGCGGCCATTGTGTCAAACACTTGGTGGGCAAGAATCGGATGAAATCAAATTTACTATTTTGAATAGTGTTTGGCCCAAATTTGAACTCAACTTGCTTCTACCTTGTCCCCTGGTCCCCTCCAACACCAAGCCCCTACCTTGCAACCCTAGACATGGGCAGACATGGCAATGCCATTGCCATGCCGGCCATGCCACACATGCAACATGCCATCTATCACCCCTCTCACTGCTAGCCTCGCCAACCTTGTCCCCCTGCTTCACCTTGATCTACTGAGCAAGCCTGGACTAGCCCTTGTCAGAGAGAAGCCCCACAGCAACCAGCACACGCCGTGCCCACGACGTCCAGGGCATGCCAGGGTGGGCATGGGCGCCGCCCACGGGGGCGCCAGAGCACGCATCGCCTCGTCGATCAAGACCTCGACTGGACCCCCGCTTATGCCCTGAGCCTCACCACTGTATCAGGAACCTAACAGACACCCTCGCTTCCCCGACCGTGGCCCGCCGTCGCCGGAGAAGGAACCAAGTTCCGCCACTGCCGCGCAGAACACTGCAAGCGCCCGACCGTGTTAGGCACCGCCCAACCGCGCCATTGCCGCAAGGAGGATCGCCAGGAACCGCTGGACAGCGCCACGCCCTCGCCTAGCTCGCTAGCACGCTGTAACCACGTCGTCGCGGTCGACTTCGCCGCAGTACACGGCCTCGATCCGCCGCTATAAAAAAAGAGCCTCCCCGCTCGATTTCTCCACACCACCTTGCTTCCCTCTTCGCACTCAACGTCCTCGACCTCTTCCCCCTCTCCAATTTTCACCGTAGTTCGCCAATCGATAGCCGGAGTCCGCGGCGGTGCTGAGAAGGTCGCCGTCGATTGGAGCCGCCCCAGGAAGCAACACCGGTACCAGGAGGTTCGCCATCGTCGACAACGACCCTGCGCACCTCGTCGACCCTCGCCGGAGCTCCGGTGAGCGCTCCGACCCCCTGCTCTCGCCGCGCCAGTACCCCTCTCTCGCCGGAGATGACGATGGCCGTGCGCCGTCCGATCCCAACCTAATCGTGCGGCGCAGTTTAAAACGTACCGCTTCGCGTTTGAATAGACGCTGACAGGTGGAGCCCACCATGTCAGGCAGCCCACGCGTGCGAGACGCGTAGTGGGCTGGCTTCCTCGTATTTAAACCGTTTCGGCCCAATTCGTTTCCCGCACTGGCCCATTAATTCAAAATTAGATTTTTCAGATAAAATCAAAAACCTTACAGATGCTTTTTCAAAATTTAATAGAACCAAATTGGCTAAACCAAATTTGATGAATTTCATATGGTTGGAAAGCTTGTGAAAAGATCTACCCAACCTCACTGGTCTCAACATTAGATCTTTGGTAGAATTAATGTGACAAAAATAACAAGGTAGGTCTTTTCAAACTTCAAACTTTATTTAAAAATCAACCAAAAATGCTTTTGAGTTGATTCCAACTCTCATAAATCACATTTCACATACTCTACATGTTTATGTAAAAATATCACATGGTTACTTTGTATGATCATGGGCCAGAATAGGAAATGGCTCTATGGCTATTTCTAGTCCATTTATATCATCCAAAACTACTTATTAAATCTTATGGGAGGTTTTCCCTCGTTTAAATCTTGTCTCAAGTAACTTAACATGAAGTAGTGACCATGGTCTACATAACCTCATGTTGAATTATTTGATGATGTTAAATCATGATTAAGGTAGTGTTAGATTGCATGAGGTACTTTACCTCATTTAAATCATTTTTCCAAATGATAATTATGGGACTTTGGTCAACAAGGGTTCATACATTATTGATTTGAGGAACTTAAATCTTAACAAGATTCAATGAGAGGAAATTATTTCCTCAAAGACCTAAATAGAAACCCTAATCAATAGTGTAATGAGAGGAAATTATTTTTCTTAAAAGAAGAAACACATTCAACCAACATGTTACTTGTATTATGGTGCTAGAATAGCTGGTGTGAACCAATTGTGTGCTTAGTCTAGCTCCTAAACCTTGTTTGGTGATTGTTACCTCGTATTCGTTTTTAGACGCTAGTACCGAGGATCACCAGGAGGAGGAGGTCTACTTACAGGAAGAAGAAGACCACTTTGATCAGTACACCAACCAAGGCAAGCTAATATTCTTGCAAGTGCAAAGCTCCACTAGAGCAAGGCAACATTACTTTTACTTTATGTTCAATGATCCCATCCCAAGTTTTTACCCTTACAAGCTTTTACTTTGTTTATCCAAGCTTACTTTTATAGTTAAATTTGGTCTAAGTATAGAGTGTTACAAGAGTATCAAAGTTAGCCTCAAAGCTTTATAAGCTAGATAGCACCCCTCATGACTAGTGATAGTGCTAACTAATCAAATTGGCTACTCTAGGTGGGAACTTGTGAACTTGAAATGACTTTGAAAACTTTGGAATGAGGAGTCATTCTATTGAAAGATCTTTGAAGGTGAATATGACTTGGAGGAAATGATGAATTTGACAAAAACTGTTGTTGGGTTTGGATGCGATACCTTTCCAATTATTTAGTACACCCACAATACCTGATTATGGGTAGGGCTTAACTGGAAGCTTATGCATCTTAGTATGGGTTCCCTCTGAACAAGCATCATAGGGGTTATGCCGAGGCTGCCTCCATTGAAAGTGAAATGATGTGAAATGAGGTGAATCTTCGGCCCAAGCCCTGTGCAGTTCTCAGGCTGACGGTTTGTCTTCACTGGGAGGCCAAGCTCATGGGGAGAAGTACCTATACTAGAGTATGTAAGTGAAAGGTTATGGTTGATGATCCGCGTACTGAGTTACGTTTATTCAGGGCTATCCCTGACGGATGTAATCAAATGTTATGGCACAAGTGTGCAACCTCTGTAGAGTGTAAATCTATTCGAATAGCCGTGTCCACGGTTACGGACAGTTGGAAAGGTCATACTGTTCCATTGTCAGATAATTTCTTAAAAAGGGTTGATGGATTTGAACGGTGACTTGACTTGAATCACAACTGAGTTGTGGGAATGACACTAATGTTCCCACTTGAGTTAGTTAGCATATGAAGAGTCTTTTATGAAATGCTTGTGAACTAAAATTGGCTTTATGCAAATAAAACTAGAGCTTAGCACCCCATTAATAAACTTAATAGTTCTTACACTAGTATTAGTTTGCGAGTACTTTCAAGTACTCACGGCTGTGTCCCTGGCTATTCAAATGGCCAGACTATGAAGAAGAGCAGCAATACCAAGATGACGGCCAGCAGGACGTCTACGACAACTAGGAGTATTTTCTGACGTCAAGCGTTGGCATGTGGATTAGATAGTCCACTACTACTACGCTTCCGCTATGTAATATGTTCGTTGATCATTAGATCAACTATTGGTGTAATATTGGATCATGTGATCTGAATTTGTAAGACGATTATGGTTTGTAATGAATGATGACTTACGATATCAACTATTATGTCTCGCAACAACAATCTTCCTGGGATTGCGATATATGGCATAATAGGCATCTGGACTTAAAAATCCGGGTGTTGACACTTCTCAAGAAGCAAACTTCGTCAAGGAGCTTGTCACAACATGAATTAGGACTAAGACGAAAAGGTAAACATGGAGGCACAACAAGTCCTGCTGCCAATGAATTCCTGAACTAGATCAGCTGCATAGGCGGTTTAGTTTTATCATACCCATTTGGTACGGAAACATGTCAAGCACAGGTAGATGCACCTGTAGATTTGAATCTGTGGTCCCGATTTCCAGCAGATTTGAATTGTGCACTCGATGTTCCAGATATCCTGCATATATTTGATAGTGTGCTTATCATGCACATTAGTTTGATTATAGTTTTTACTCTTTTCTCAGACAGTGCAAGTTGATTGACAATGCATGTCGTGGCTATGAAATTGAGTGCAGTAGAAGTAGCGCAGATTCGTGTCCCTGAATCTACCCAACCAGTTCATGTTTGCTCCAGTACATTTCCTGATTTCCACTCTTAAGTTGTGAAGTCATTTTCTGCATGGTATGGTACAGGCGCGGAACATGGGCTTAAGGTGCTACAATAATCAAGTAGGTGCAAACGATGCAATTATGTTATAGACTCGATTTACAGCGCTTCAGAAATTGCCAGTTCTCCAAGACAGGTCAGTGATTCACCGTCACTATTTACTAACGATAGCTGCATGTCATCTAGCTCAATGTTGCGGTTTTGTTGGATCTTCTATGCCAAATTAGTAAAGCTACATGCTAACGTTGTGACGCCTTAGCAAATCATGGGTTAAACCGTTATCATAACAATCAAAATCAACATGGAGGATTCAGTTTCTTCTGGAATATTAAACAAGGGAAATTTGGAAACATACGACCAAATTGGTGGGACAGAATTACGACTCGTTTTTTCTTCCACTGCAAGCGACTGCCTCCTCTATCAGCCCGTTCAACTGGTAGCTTAGAGCGTACACGATACCTGGCCATAGAAACAGGCCAATGGTGCAGCAGCAACAACAATACCGACCGGGTTGGTGGCTTCGGAGGGAACATCAGCGGTGTCTGCGGCCTATGCCAGAATCTCACCGCGGGCTCCTCCACGGCACCTTGACCACGGTAAACTGCCGCAGGCCTTCTCTATTTATTTTTTCACGCGTTCGTCACCTGTTTGATGCCCTTCTCTTTGTTCTTGAGCATCCATGCTGCGTCGTGATGTCACTGGCGGATAAACGCCGCTCCGGCCAGTGGGCCGATATATTTTGAAGACTGGAAGGTGAGTCAGTTTTACGTATCAAGTCAGCTTTACCTCCGTCATAAGAGAATCCTACAAAAAAAACATATGTATAACAACACTAATTACAATTATGTTACTTTCTATGTTGCAGACATTCCAAATTAAGGGCGTTAAAGTTCTTTGTTGGGACCATATGGAGGTGCACAATTTGAACTTGTACAAGGTGGTGCAGCATGAATATATAACATGCAGCTAAAAGGTGAGTGCAAGTGTACTTCCTAGAATAACTCTGTTGGCAAACGTTACTTAGTATCAACATATGCTAGGATTGTAAATTTCTTAATATGGAAAATAAATGGTTGAGTTGTGTAATGGAGGTGATCAAAATTTTGAGTCGCAATATGTGCTAACCTGACTAAGAAAGATTTAATTGTGGCGTACACCTTTAGATACTCTTCACTATTAAGCAGTTACTTTTGAAACCATTTTATCAGTGTTCTAATAATCCTTTTATTCAGAGAGATATGATATTATATATAGTTCGTCGACATGGTAGCGGAACCTTCTGGTGTTAATACTCCCTCTTTCACAAAAAAAAACTATGAAGTTTGACCAATTATATAGAAAAAGTTGTCGATAATATAATCTTAAACCAGTATTGTTAGGACGGTTGTGAAATAAAGTTTCATATTGTGTGGATTTGGCATTATAGTTGTTTATGTGTTTCATATAGTTAGTCGAACTTCAAATAATTTGACTTCGACCAAAAAGTATATGCCTCCTATTTTATAAAGAAGGGAGTACATGTCAGCTACTTCTCGATGGCTGATAAGATATCAATAGCCACTATGTTCCAACCGTCTGAATACAGTCTCAATACACTCTACTTTTTGTCTGTCAACATGCCCTGATGCTTGCACACTGATTCTTATTCGAGACAGATTGTTACCATCCCATAAGTGAAGAAGCGAGAATTACTTCAGAGATTTGTTTGTATTGGGAATGCGGTGAGATATATGAAGTATATATCCTTTTTGCTCCATCAATACATGTCCACTTCAGTATCCCCTATTCGAGCAATTCAAACACAATGCCCCCTGTCCGTGCATATGAGTTGTTGATTCATTATTGTCATCTTCTCTCATTTTTCTTTGAATCAGAAGCAGCTAATATATGTTCTTGCTTCATTTATTATTATAGTGGAAATTAGTGATAGTGTATACAGACTTATTTAGATAATAAACATAGAACACATGCTATTATATGTTAGTATCCTAATTCAATTATTTGAATACTGAATGTGGCATTGTCAATTAATTCAAATAAATGGAGGTATGTCAAATATTTATTTTCAAACGGGTTGGCATAATCTTTTTAAATATGAGTACGCTTTTGAAGGATGAATATTTAACTTGGAGGCACAGTACGAATTGGTGTCATGTCAAACAATGACGATGGGCACCATGTTCTTTTCTGATGGAGATAACTGCTTGGTTACTTAAGGAACAAACAAAACTAGCTGCCTATAAGAAGTAGCAATGGACACTGAAGACGCACAAGAAAACAGTAATGTTATTTGTGCCAACACAATGTGACTCATTTTTCAGCTACCGTCTGTTCTTCTTTTAGAAAACATATGAGGTAGTAAAATGCTGGCCAGCAAAGACCAAATTTGTGTGGCTGACCAACTACTCGGTTGATGGCAATGTGTCTTGTCTTTCAAACATCAACGATATTTGATTAGAAGCTTCCTGGAGTGATTTTTTATCGGTGATTGAAATTTAAAATATGCATTAATTTTCTTAAGATAGAAGAGTTGTTTGCTAAATAGTACTATTTTCGAACATTATAGACAATTTATAGCTTTGTAATAACATAAGTAACAATCAATTATTTTTCTTGATGAATAAATGTGAAACCATATGAACTGTTTATGAGTCATATTTGACAAAAAATGATGCCCTCGCATTTGCGAGGGCCATGTTGCTAGTTTCTCAAATGATAAGTGTGAAGTGTTGATCTTGGTCAACATGTGTTCATACCTTATTATTTGAGGAAATTAAATCTTAACAAGATTTAATGAGAGGAAATTATTTCTCCAAAGAACTAAATGGAAATTCTAATAAATACTTTCAATGAGAGGAAATTATTATTATTAAAAAGAAAACAAAGTCAACCAACATGTGAATAATGTTGCGATGCTAGAATAACGTGTGTGAACCATTTGTGTGTTTAGTCTAGCCCTTAAGAATTGCTTGGTGATTGTATACCTCGTATTCGCTTATAGACGCTAGTACCGAGGAATACCAGTAGGAGGAGGTCTACTTTCAAGAAGAAGAAGAAACTTTGATCACTACACCAACCAAGGCAAGCTAATATTCTTGCAAGTTACCCAAGTGCAAAGCTCTACTAGAGCAAGGCACCCCTACATCATACTTTATGTTTAATGATCCTATCCCAAGTTTTTACCTTACCAGTTTTTGAGTTTTGTTTATCAAAGTTACTTTTTGATTCATGATTCACTTGGTCTAGATATAGAGTAGAACAAGATCATCAAATTTAGCCTAGAGCAATCAAAGCAAGCTAGCACCGCTCATGACTAGTTGCTAGTGCTAAACCAATAAAAGTGACTACTCTAGGTGGGGACATGTGAAATGAAATGACTTTGAAAACCTTGGAATGATGAGTTATTCTATTGAAAGATTTTGAAGGTGAATATGACTTTTGAAATACATGGTGAATTTTACAAAAACTGATGGTTGGGTTCGGATGTGATACCATTCCAATTTTGCAAGTACCCCCACAATACCTGATTATGGGTAAGGGCTTAACTGGAAATTTATGTGCTTTAGTATTGGTTCCCTCTAAACAAGCGTCATAGGGGTTATGCCGAGGCTGCCTCCGTTGAAATGTGAACTGATGTGAAATGACGTGAAATAAGGTGAATGTCCGGCCCAAGCCCTGTGCAGTTTCTAGGCTGACGGTTTGTCTTCACTGGGAGGCCAAGCTCATGGGGAGAGGTGCCTATACTAGGGTATGTAAGTGAAATGTTATGGTTGGTAGTCCGCACACGGAGTGTGATAAATCAGGGCCAGTTAACCCTGACAGATTATTGCAAATGTTGTGGCAAAGTGTGCGACCTCTGCAGAGTGTAAAACTATTCGAATAGCCGTGTCCACGGTTACGGACGATTGGAAAGGCCATACTGTTCCGTCATCAGACCATTTTCAAAAATGTGACATATGACTTGTGACTTGAACTTGAAAGGCGAATGGTTACTTTGACTTGAATCACAACAGAGTTGTGGGAATGACACTAATGTTTCCACTTGAGTTAGTTAGGCAAATGAAGAGTCGTTTATTACTAAAGTGCTTATGAAATAAAATTGGCTTTATGAAAATAAACCTAGAGCTTAGAACCCCATTACTATAGTTGATAATGCTTACACTAGTATTAGTTTGCGAGTACTTTAAAAGTACTCATGGCTTTGTCCCTGGCTATTCAAATGGCCAGACTATGAAGAGGAGAACCAGTACAATGAAGATGGACAGCAGGACGTCTACGACAACTAGGACTACTCCTGACGTCAATAGTTGCCTGTGGAACAGATGGACCGCGACCGCTACTTCGCTTCCACTATGTGTTGTGTTTGTTGATCAATAGATCAACTATTTTTTGTAATTGGATCTCTAGATCCACTATGTTGTAAGACTGGATCATGTGATCCCTTGTTGTAAAACGATTATGGTATGTAATGAATGATGTGTTGTGATATCACTCTATTATGTCTCGCAAAAACACTCTTTCTGGGATTGCGATGTATGGCATAATAGGCATCTGGACTTAAAAATCCGGGCGTTGACATACTGCGAAAGGGAACAATTAAATTCGCCCTCCACCTTGCTCCTCTTGATGATTTCTTGCGCCCAGATGCTCCTTCTGACGAGGCGCGTCTACTCGACCACTCGCCGGAGGCTGGGGTGGCTCCTAGCATCTGGTTCTTGATCGACGCCGGCGATAGGTATTGGATGAATGTGAGAGATAGAGATGTACTGAGGGGAAATAGAAGGGTGTTGAGGTTCTAGGGTTTCACGGCGAACCTCAAGGCATATTTATAGATCACGATGAGGTCCAGTTCGTATTTTCACCGGCGGCAGTGGCTGGGATGCAAACAGCGAGGCCGATCGTTTCTGAGCGCGAATCTTGGCGAGGAGTGGATGAGACGGACGCGACGCAAATAGGAAGAAGCTATGGAATGACTTACGACGTCCGGGCCATCGTTATCGTTGACGAGGACGTGGCGGGCGAGCTCCATCGCGTTGTCGACCACAGGGAAGAAGAAGAAGACGTTTTTCTTCTCCCCTAAAATGAAACGGTAAGTGGACTGGGCTAGGCTGCTTCTAGCGTTGCTCACTGGTGTCGTGGGCTGCTGCTGGGCAGCTTCGGTGGACATGCATGCACCTCTCTCTCTTCTCTGTTCTGTTTTAGTTTCTGTTTTAAATTTCCGTTTTTATTATTTGAACCTAAATTTGAATTTTGGTTATACTTGCAGGTTCCTAACTATTTGAATACACTAGGATTTAGGTAAAGGATTCCTACATCACTTTGTTATTTAAAAACAAATACTTAACATTAGATCATATTGGTTTTCTTGTGAGCCTTAACCAAATCTTCAAATAGGTTGAATAATATAAATTGCTTTCTAATTATCAAATTTTAGTCTTTAAATAATTTGGTTCAGGTTTGAATAATAACCTAGTGATAGCTAGGATTTTATTTGGTAACTTATTGCAATAATTTACTAGGCAAAGGTTTATTACTGGAATTTATAAATGGCATGATTTCATGTGCCTAATTATTTCTATGGGTTAAAATATGGTTTATGGTTTATGCTAAAGTTATTAATATGGTTTTCTTAACACATTGATTTGCAATTCCTAGGCATATCATGTGATTCTTATAAGTCATGTATTTTCTAAAATAGATGCTTGAGTTATATAGTACTTAGCAAATTTGGCCACTAAGATGGAAAGGTAGTGTTTAATACTAAGTTTACACTAATCACCTAAATGGCATTTAAGCATAAAGTATAGTTTATGGCTTGGGTTTATACTTGTGATCCATGATACACAAGTTAGGAAATAGTCTTTTATGTGGAGTGGATCTCATGTGAAATGGTTTAGGGTTTTGCATAAGTTTCACTAATTGAAACATTAGTGGACATGAGGTGTAGTAGGGTTCTACTTATGATCCCAAGTGATACATGGATTGGAACTCAAATGTGGGTTTAGGGTTTTAGTTGTGATCACCCAAGTGATGCACAAACTAGGATTGGGATATGGGCATAAGCTATGGTTATGTTTTATGGGCTAGGGTTATTCTTCCTCACCTTGATAGGATTCTTGTATCAAGACAATACTAGGGTTATCTCAAGTGTTTGGATAAGCAAGGTGTAAGTGCAATGCCCTTACTCCTCAACTCAAGGTATAAGGAATGATCTAGGGTTGACTACTAATGATCTACCTATCATTATGTGATGGATAATATCTGCTTATCACATCAAGTTTAACTTATCATCTAAATCTACAAAGCATGGTGTAACATCCCAAGTTTTCAATAAAGGAAGAAAGAGAGAGTTCCAAAAATCCAAAAATTAGAACCAACAAAAACTTTTTCTCATCATATAGGACTATGCATATAGCTCACCTTATTAATTATTTGAGTGTGCATTTTGCGGTGATGCTTGCTTGTTTGTTTACTCTTACTCTAAAACCCTAACCATGATCTCTTGATCATCCAAATACAAAGAAAAAGAAAAGAGAAAAGAAAATATAAAAATCAACTCAACACACACATATGGCTTATGCCATTTTTGTAAATCTTTAACCTAGACCATTTTGGTTTGCACCATTGGTTGTAAATGGATACTAAACACTTATTAACACTTTTGAAATCAAAGAAACTCAAATCAAATCAAATTTGAATCAAATTTGAGCTCACATGCAATTATGGTCACTTGTGCCATTTTCAGCATGATACCCACTTTGAGCCCCTGGTTTTTGAGTTTTCACTTCTACACTTGGCCAACTCTTTGCACCTCATCCAAGACAACATCAAGGAGAACAACTTTGCCCAAAACCATCACCCCAAACTCTGTCTCAATTTCAAATGAGAAGCAAGACAAGTGGAGACTTTGAAACAAATTCAAGATCTTATGCAAAATGTGATTTTGCAATTCAACTTCATTTTGACCACCACCACCTCCATTCTAGTTCTCTTAATATATGATTACAACCCACCAAAAAGATTTGCAAAATTCAAAAATTTATTTCTTTCGGGCATTTCATCAAACACTTGTTATGCAGGGTATATAATTGAGCCCATGCTGGATCTGGAGCACCCTCTCACCTCACTGCACCATTTCCACCACTTGCCAAACATTGGAGCTTGCTCATTTGACCAGACCATGACCATGTCGTGGCATGGCATGGCCAGCTCGTGCCATCGCCCTCACCTCTCCACTCCAGCCTGCCCTGCCATGTCCTCCCCCTTCCTCTCACTCTCCTGACCCTGCCCAGCATCAGCCTCGACGAAGAATTGCACCGCAACGGGCAGAATTCAACGTGGCCAGACGCGCCCAGGCATGCCCATGCACGCGCCAGTGCGCGCATGGCGAGCATCCTGGCACGCCCAGAGCGTCAGCCGCCCCGCGCCCTCGCGTCACCTCCGCCCTCACTCTCTGCGCCAGTCGACGCACCACCTCACCCTGCACCGCCTGCACATGGCCATTGGCCCGCACGAACGCCGCAGACGACGACCATGACGACGACCGTCCGCCACGGGCCTGCACGCTCTCGTCAACCTCACCGTCGCATCCGACCCTCGTCTTCACCGCAATCACGCGCGTCAGCCTCGCCAGGACACCAGCAACCGTACGCGCCCATCCCTTGCCTCTTCGCCGCCCTGGACCGACGACGCCGTCGACGACCCTAGCTGAGCGCCACGGCCACCTCCCGCAGCTATAAAAGGGGCCTCCCTCTTCTCAAATTGAGCACTCCACTCACTTCCCCTCCTCACACAGACTCTCCTCGACCACCGCACTCGCTCAATTAGCCACCGTATACCTCCAATCGCAAGATCACCGCCGCTCACCGTCGCCAACAATCGCCGGAGAAGGAAGCCGCCCCAGACGACGCAACTGCTTCCAGACGCTTCCTCATCGACGACAACGTCGCGGCGCACCCCTCCGACGATCGCCGGAGCTCCGACGAGCTCTGCGACCCCCTACCTCCGCCGCCCGTAAGTTCCAATCTCTCCGGAGACGACGACCCCTCTCAGCCGTCGATCTCACTTCTAATCGCACGGCCCTCCTCTCGCGTACCGTTTCGCTGGAGAAACTCCCACTGACAGGTGGCCCCCACGCTGTCAGCTGGCCTGCTGCGAAGCTGGGCCGGCCCATCTCTCTCTCTCGCAGCACAGCCCGTTAATTTCCCGCCAGCCCACGATTCAAATTCAAAAATCCAGAATAGAGAAATATTGCAATCTGATGTCAACTTTAAATTTTAATAGGGACAAATCTACTCGGCCAATTTTTACAAATTTTATATATTTGGAAAGCTTAGAGTTTTCTCTACGCAATGCCACTGGTTTGAACCCTAGATCTGTTATAGAAGTAAAGTAGAAAAATAAACAAGGCAGGGACTTTTCTGACTTAGAATAATTATTAAAAATCAACCAAAAATGCTTTTGAGTTGATTCCAACTCCTATAAATCACATTTCACTTGCACTAATTGTTTCTGCAAAAATATGCCATGCTTAATTTGAATGATCATGGCCTAGTTTAATTAAAGGACTATATGGCTAATTCTAGTCAAAGTTATTGTCCAAAACTATTAAGAAATCATATGGGAGTTTTTCTCTCATTTAAATCTTGTCACAAACATTTCAAAATGAGGTAGAGACTCTGGTCATTTAGGTCTCATATGAATTGTATGATGATATTAAATCTTTACCATGTTAGGATTAAATTGTATGAGGTGCTACACCTCATTTAAATCATTTTCTTAAATGATAAGTATGAAGAGGTTGACTTTGGTCAACCTAGGTCATATATTTATTCCTGAGAGAAATTAAATCTTAATAAGATAATGAGAGGAAATTGTTTCTCTAAATAATTAAAAGTAACACCTAAGTTAGTATGAGAGGAAATTATTTTTTTTAAATAAGAAAACACATCCACCAACTTAATAGTAATGTGTGATGCTAATTTAAGTTGTGTGAATCATGTGTGTGCATAGTTTAGTAAATAAGTTTGGTATGATGATTGTGTACACCGTATTCGTATTTTAGACGCTAGTACCGAGGAGTATCAAGAGGAGGAGGAGGTCTACTTCCAAGGAGAAGAAGACCACTTTGACCAATTCCCCAACCAAGGCAAGATAATACTCTTGCAAAGTGCAAAGCTCACCATGAGCAAGGCATTACCCATTTATTTTATGTACATGATCCTATTTGCCAAGTTTTACTTTACAAGCTTTATTACTTTTGTTTTATCAAAGTACTTTTTGATTTATGATTCACTTGGTTAATTTTGGATTAGTACAAGAGTATCAAACTTAGCCTAGAAGCAAAGCAAGTTATTTAGCACCCTCATACTTAGATGCTAGTGCTAAATTAAAATTGACTACTCTAGATGGGAACATGTGTTTATGAAATGATGATGGTGAAAACCTTGGAATGATGAGTCATTTCCATTGAAAGATTTTGAAGGTGAATATGATATGAACTTGACTTGGTGAAATGGCTAAAAAAACTGATGATTGAGTTGGATGCGATACCATTCCAATTCTTGAGTACCCCCACAATACCTGATTATGGGTAAAGCTTAGCTGGAAATTTATGTGTCTTAGTATGGGTTCCCTCTAAACAAGCGTCATAGAGGTTATGCCGAGGCTGCCTCCGTTGAAAGTGAAATGACGTGAATTGAGGTGAATTGTACGGCCAAGCCTCGTGCAGTTCCCGGGATAACAGTTGGCTATCACCGGGAGGCCAAGCTCATGGGGAGAGGTGCCTATACTAGGATGTGTAAATGAAAGGTTAACGGTTGATGATCCGCGTACTGAGTTACGATTATTCGGGGTTATCCCTGACGGATGTAATCAAATGTTGTGGCACAAGTGTGCAACCTCTGCAGAGTGTAAACCTATTCGAATAGCCGCGTCCGCGGTCATGGACAATTGGAAAGGCCATACTGTTTTCCGTCATCAGAATTTATATCTTTTTGACTCGTGAATTTAAACTCGAACGGTGACTTGGAATTTGAATCACAACAGAGTTGTGGGAATGACACTATTGTTCCCACTTGAGTTAGTACATGAGGAGTTGTTTACTAAAATGTTTCTAAACTAAAATTGGCTTTATGCAAATAACCTTAGAGCTTAGAACACTCTCAATAGCAACGTTAGTACTTACATTAGTATTAGTTTGCGAGTACTTGAAAGTACTCACGGCTTTGTCCCTGGCTATTCAAATGGCCAGACTATGAAGCCGAGCAGCAGTACGAGGATGACGACCAGCAGGACGTCTACCACAACTAGGAGCTTCTAACGTCAAGCGTTGCCTGTGGAATAGATAGTCCACTACTACTTCGCTTCCGCTACTTATTTGTGTAATGATCAATAGATCAAGTGTTGTAATGAGACTGGATCCTGTGATCCTATTTGTGTAATGACTATGTTGGTATTGTAATGAATGATGACTCTATGCTACTTAACTATTATGTCTCGCAAAAACATTATTCCTGGGATTGCGATGAATGGCATAATAGGCATCTGGACTTAAAAATCCGGGTGTTGACAAGTTGGTATCAGAGCCATTGTTTGACCTTAGGAGACCCTAGTTAGAAATGGACGTTCTGAAAATTTAGTTTCAAAAACGGATGAAGTATTTCTGAAAAATCTAAGTCTTTGTCTTCTCTTTGAGTTCTTTGGGAAAATAAGAAGTCATACTCTTCCTTAGAAATAAACCTAAAATTTTGCCACACTTGTTCACTTCTCTAACTTAATCCTTCACTTCACTTTCAGATGGAGCCCGTGAACACGAAGTTTTACCAGCTTGGGAATGGGGGAAGCTTGATCTTCGAGCACGACCTCAACGCCCTATCCGATCACCTTGATCGCCCTCACCCGGAGTTCCACGGAGTCCAGGTCACTGACCAGCCAGGAGGCGAGCTGCAGTGGATCATCACCGCTGGCTTGAGGGGCAAGATGGAGCCTCCCACTTCTGAGAGGATCCTCTTCTCCTTCAGGGAGAGCAACTGGTTGGACGGACTGGCCCGCGCTCTACAGGAAGGACTCGCACGCTTGTGCGGGATGAATGGGGAGGCCCTCAAGCACCCTCGCTTTTCTCACCTCGCGAGGCGTAACTCTGCTGGAGAGCCCATGGACATGCAGCTCCACCCGAAGCTGAAGCACCATGTGGAGCATCTCGACTTCATCCTGTACCACACCCAGCAGGATCTCGACCACGCCCGTGAGTACGCCAACCAGACTCACGCCCACATCATTCAGCAGGGCGAAGCCATCAAGATGCTCGCCAATGACCGCAGGACTCTCCGCCAGCAGCGTACCAAGAAGGACGCCACCATCACTCGCCTCCACGAGAAGATAGCAGCACTGGAGGCCACTGTCAAGGCCCAGGAGGAGCAGATGAAGAAGATGGAGGAAGATGGAGAAGACATTCAGGGAGGAGGAGCCTTCCTGAGTGACGACGATGACTTCGAGGAGGATGAGAACACCGAGGAGGAAGACTACGAGTTCCTGGACGCCGGAGAGGATGACTACATCCCCATAGATGTAGATGAGGAGTAGTTGCACTTGTTCACTATCGTAGGTGTGAGTTGTATCCCACCCCATGTATCGTAGCTCGGAGAAGAAGGGTTCTTAAAACCCTTAGTGTGTTATCTTGTAATGTGTGTTGTTTGTTATGAATGAATGTATGTTTGTGTCATCATGAAAAGACTTCAACTTTTAAACTTTTGAACTTAAACACTGTTATCACCAGAATTTGACCGGATCGAGGTGGGCCACGATTGGAGATGGGCTTGAAGAATATACATAGAAGAAATACATGAATCGGCCTTGTATACAAAGTTTGGGCTAGTTTGCCCATGTATCTGTAACATAATAGGATATGTGTCGGTTAGATGGAGTTTGGGCTCGTGCCTGGTTGGGATTATTCCCACGTTAGAAAGTCTACGGACTATAAATATGTATCTAGGGTTTATAAAATAAACAACAATCACGTTCACCACAAACCAATCTAGGCGCATCGCCAACTCCCTTGTCTCGAGGGTTTCTTCCAGGTAAGCATCATGCTACCTAGATCGCATCTTGCGATCTAGGCAGCACACGTTTATTCGTTGTTCATGCGTTGCTCGTGCTGAATCCTTTTTGATGGCGGGCAACATAGTTATCATAGATGTGTTAGGGTTAGCATTGTTCATCGTATCATATGCTGTCGTCGTGCAACCCTTAGACGTCTAGCCGTCCTTACACCTATCTTAGGTGTAAGGGCGGCACCCCGCTTGATCATTATTTAGTAGATCCGATCCGTTATGATTGCTCCTTGTTCTTCAAGGATTAGTTTAATATCTGTATGGTTAGGCCTTACAAACGGGTTGAAGGATCCAGTGGCGCGTAGGGTGTAGTTTGCTAGCCCTAGACGGGATGTTCCGAGGATCAACTTCGTGTTGGTTTTTAGGCCTTGTCTAGGGTCGGTTTACGATCACCGTGCGTGGCCGCCGAGCTCAATCACGAGTAGGATGTTCCAATTATGCGGTGAAAACCCTAAATCGTAGTAGGTCGTTTTAGCTTTATTTTGATCAAGCAGGACCACCATCCGATCGTACACCTCGTACGGATCATGGGTGGATCGGCTCCTTGAGCCGATTCACGGGACAACCTGAGAGCCGATCGAGGCTCGTATTTAATGTTTACGTGTATGCCATGCAGGAAACTAAGCGAGGCACATCCAACACCTTCACGACCAGGTATAGGTCGGGTGGCACGCCTCTGCATCAGCATCGGACGTGCGTGCCGAGTCTTTGCGGGCCGTCGCTCGGAGGGACCGGGGCCAGCCGCGATCCTGGGAGCCTCCCGGCTCTACGGTGTTGCCCGTCGCTGCTCGCCGGTGGGTTTCGACCGCAACACATTCCGGCACGCCGGTGGGACAATCTTCGACATCAACCGCATCGCCATCTACGTCCGAGATGGCGGAAGGCACTCCGATCACGTACGAGGATCTGACCGAGGAGCTCAAGAAGAAGCATGACGAGGTCAAAGCGATCCTCGAAGCCGATTTCATCGGCTCTTTTCGCAGAACCCGCTCACACGGCATCGGGTGGAAAGGGTTCTCACCGAGGCGCGCTCGATGGAGTGGACCTGTCCGCCCCGTCGGAAGAACGCACCAGGTCTCTGCGTCGGGAGATTAACTTCATGGTAGCTCATTCGCTACACCGCCATTACGAGAGCCTGGTGAACACTTTGGAGCGTGTCGCTCTTCGCGTGATCCAGGAAATCATGAGGCATCAGTACTCTCCGTCAGGACCAGCTCTAGGGACTTACCAAGGAGAGATGCCACTCCAGTCCCGTCCACCGCTGCCGTTCGCGTTGGCAGCACCAGAAGGGCCGAACTCACCGGCATACGTCGTCTACAAGATCGGTGGTGACCCTAGTGACTACCAGTTCTTGCATGAGGAGCCTAAGGAGATCCCTCACGGATACACGTGCACATACGTGCCCGGACTGCAGATAGCGGGCACTCACAAACCGGACCGCAACAGCGGGGACTTACGGAACGAGCGGGAGGAACTTCGGGAACGGATCTTGAGAAGCGAGACGTGGCTAGCCAAGTACGCCACCCCGATAAACCTCCGAGCCCAACTCTTGCGGTTGGCTCAGAGCTTGAGAAGCAAGCATGGCTGGCTAAATATGCCACTCCGGCGAATCTTCAGAGTTCGATTCCTACAGCCAGCACCGCGGATCAGATCAGTACAGTCTTGAGAGACCAGTTCGGCATGGTGCCGAAAAGGAGGACAATCGGCTATTCCAAGCCGTACCCCAATGAGTACGAGTTGATCCCGTTACCACCCAAATATCGGCTCCCTGATTTCACCAAGTTTAATGGATCAGATGGTTCCAGCTCCATCGAGCATGTGAGCCGATATTTGGCACAGGCTGGGCACGATCTCAGCATCGGATGAGCTGCGTGTGAGGTTCTTCGCACGATCCCTCACGGGATCGGCTTTCGGGTGGTACACATCGCTGCCACCGAGATTCAATCCGGACTTGGAAGCGAGTTGGAAGAGCAGTTCCACATGCGGTATCACTCGAGAGGCTTCCGAGGCTGGCATTGCCGATCTAGCACAAGTACGACGAAGCGCGGAGAAACGGTTTCGGAATACATCCAGCGCTTCAGGACCGTTAGGAACCGATGCTATTCGGCTCGTGTGACTGAAAAAGAAGCAGTCGAGTTGGCGGTGGTGGGTCTCGCATCACCGATCAAGGACGTGGCCTCCCAAGCAGACTACCCTTCACTTGCGCACATGGTGCAGAAGCTGTCAGCATATGAACAACGCCACCCAGATGTATACCAGGATAAATTCAAATGTGCGGTGGTCCTGGTTGAGGCAGATGAGGATGAAGGCTCTGCGGGAGATCAAGAGGTAGCAGTGGCTGAATGGACTCGGGGGGGCAAGCCCCGTGTCCTGTAAGTGGGTTAAGCCACAAGGTCCTCCAAGAGGGTTTGACTTCGATGTCACCAAGGCTGAGCAAATTTTCGACCTCTTAATCAAGGAGAAGAACCTAAAGGTACCCGAAGGCCACAAGATCCCCACGGCTCAGGAGTTGAACGGAAAGCCATACTGCAAGTGGCATAACACGTTCACCCATGCCACCAACGACTTGCGGGGTGTGGCGTCGGCAGGTCCAAATGGCGATAGAGCAAGGGCGTCTAATTTTTAGCCGGTACGCCATGAAGGTCGACACACACCCCTTCCCCGCCGTTAACATGGTGGAGTGCACTTACCCTGGAGGGTGCCGGCCGGGATTCTCGTTCAATATCAACATGGTAGGACCTGGGCACCACTGCGGTAAGGACGGAGACGAGGGCAGCTGCTCTCATAGCAAGGACACAGAGGAAGCCGTTCCACGCGATCGGCTCCGTCACGATGGCAAGCGCTACGTCACAGAGGGAGAAGTGAGGAACGTAAGATATCAGCGACCTCTCTCTGATCACCTCCTCAACAAGTATGTGAGTCAATGTGACCAACGCCGACGATACAACGACGATGATGAAAGAGATCGTCGGCTAGGGACGCCGAGGAGACATCGTCGGCATGATCGCGACAAGGAGAGATATGAGCGCCACGCCAAGGAAAAGTCGAGAGAGCAAGACGACGTGGATAGGCACTCGGGACTGCCCCTTCTTCGGACTACTGCTGGGATTCGGGAATGAGCCGATTGCCTACAATCGGCAAGCGCCGAGAATGTAGACAAAAGAAGAAGGATGCAGCTAACGTGTCCGTGTTCAAACGTCTAGGGCCTCTCCCGCCTCGGAACAAGCACGGCTGAGTCCTCTCGGGTAGAAGATCTCGAGGAACTAGAGGACGATGATGAAGAAGAAGACAAGTATCATCGGCCAAGGTGGTGCCACTGATGGGCTCAGCCGTTCCCAAAAGCGTAGGGTTCAGCGACTACGTGGTTTGGAGGAAGCCGAAAGGTTATACCTGCACACGTTGAGGAAGGCGCGGCCTGATCTGGCCGCTAAAATTCAGCGAACCCTGGACGAAGAAGGTCGGCCACAAAGGAAAGAGTGGCGCCCCAGACAAAAGAAAGCCGATGATGAGACATCGGCTGGCACAAACATGGTGTTCATCCTTCCAACGGAGTTTAGTGCTCCGGGATTAGACGAAGCACCTGTGGCACAACTTGACTGCGGCCCACGGCCGGTTATCTTTGAGAAGCCACGAGAAAGAAGCTACAGACATCTGAAGGCCCTGTACTTGCGAGGCTATATCAATGGGCAGCCTTGTCAACAAGATGCTTTGGTGGACACCGGAGCGGCGGTCAACATTATGCCATACTCCATGCTACGTCGGTTGGGACGCTCTAGCTCGGATCTGATCAAAACCAACGTGACGCCGAGCGATTTCAACGGCCAAGCATCGACGCACAAGGTGTTACGAACGTGGATCTGACCGGTAGGAAGGGAACGTGGATCGACCGTAGGAAGGAAACCATCCCTACGACGTTCTTTATTGTCGACGGCAAGAGCACCTATGCTGTCCTACTAGGGAGAGATTGGATCCACGCCAAGCTGTTGCATTCCATCCACGATGCACCAATGCCTAATACGGTGGGATGGAGATGAAGTAGAAGTCGTCCACGCGGATGATTCGGCCGAGATTTCAACGGGCGGCATGAACGTTTGGGAGACATCGAGGCCAAGAGCCACTCTCAGGCATCAATTTGGACGGCTGCGAGCGCATCGACGTGACGAAGGACGGGGTTAGGCTGGTTTTATCCACCGGCCTGACCGTGTAACAAGAGCAACATCTATGGACAAACGTGGCGATGCCGATCCATGTGATCGGCCCCAAGGATCTATGGAGGAACATTGCAAAACCTTCATTGAGCAATTCAATCAACATGGAGGCCGATTCCAGCAATCGGCCAAAATTATCCTCACCATGCATTACTGCACGGGTTCAACGTCGATCTAATGGGCAATGGGTTTACGTCGGATGATGAGTTGGAAGAAGTCAACACTGGTCCTAACGAGAGCCGACGTTCACATATAGTGCCTTGGCTAACCACGAGCCGATATCGGCGGATACACGGCGAGAATCGGCTCGGGGGGCACCTAATCAGATGAACATGTGCGATACATGTGCAGTGAAACATTGGGGGCCGATAGAAAAATCGGCCCGTAAAAAAAAAATTCATGATGTACAGCCGATGCATGGACATCGACTTTAGAGCTAAGGAACAAAGCCGATGCACAGCCATCGACTCTAGTACAATTACACAGGATCTACCCGCTGCGTGTTCAAGACACGGATGGCCTTCTGCTTCCTGGAGGGGTGGGCAATGAGAGCTTCCTCGGCGGCGGTAAGCCGATTTCGGTGCGAGAACCTTCTCTTCGACGATTTCCAACCCGTTGCGCAAGGTCGCCGGTTCAGCGGTGCTTGTCGAAGCGTCGGTTTGGCATCCAACCCGGCCTTTTGGCTCATTAAGCCGCTGGTGTTTTGTCTACGATATCGGCTTTCAACGGAAGAAAAGGTGATCGATGGTGGCAAGTTTGGCTGGCTCGTGTGGTGGTTTTCTCGGTTTTGCGCGAGCATAGGTCCATTTGTACGAGCTGTGTGTCCTCACCGCCGTTCTCGCCTTGACTGGGGCTCGGGGGCGGCTGATTTGGTGAATGCTCTGTTTTTAGAAGCCGATTGGGGTTTCATCGGCTAGCCCACCATCATAACCCTCTTCCAAGGTGGTGAGTTGTTGCAAGAGAAGACCACTAGAGCTGCTGAAAGGAATTTGAGAGGGGAGCCGTCATCATCTACAGGGTCTGGACCGTCCTGTTGCTACAAGAAGGTGAAGGAGTCTGGATTTTCAAAAGAAAAAAAAAACAGCCGATGAACAGCCATCGGCTATAGAATTGCAAGGTATTACGGTCAGATATCAAATTACAGTCTGAATTTGAGAAGTGCTTGATTGACTGTCTAAAATTGGTATACGAGTCGGCTTCATGGGCGTTTGAGGCGAAAAGTCCGATGCGTTGCTATCGGTTTTTGGTGCGGCAAATGGAAGGCTTGAAATTGGATGAATTGAGAGTCGAATTGGAAGAACAATTCTTATTGATTCAAAGGAACGACTTTACAAGAAAGAGCCGATGGCTCTCAAAAGGATCATCCGATGCCTAATACACTGCTACTACTAGTCCTATACTAGTTGGCCCCTGCTCTAGGGGCCGTCGGCTGTCCTCATCGTCGCCATTGTAGCCGCCGCCGGTGCTGCTGCTGGCGAGCTCCTCGTCGCTACTGCCGTAGCCCTCGACGGGGGCTTCTTCCTCGTCATCATCGTCCCCGTCGTCATCTGACCAGGCCCAGCCACGAAAGCGCTTCGCCGGCGGCTCGTCAGAGGAAGTGTCACCTTCCTCTTCCTCCTCGTCGGAGGAGGTGTCATCCTCTTCATCCTCCTCTTCCCCTTCGCCGGAGGAAGCGGAGTTACCCCACGAGAGGAGGTCGTCCTCACTCTCCGCCACCAGTTCTCCATCAATCAGGAACCGGAGGTCGTCTTCTCCATCGGTCAGGGGCAAATCCCCATCTGACCCGACGAGGGCTTCAGGTGGGCTGTCGGGCACGAAGTCGAAGTCCCACTCCGGCTCTTCCCATTGGTTGTGCTCTGGCATCGGCTCGCTTGAGGATGAGGATTGGAAGGAAATAGCCGATGCAGCAGAGGAGGAGGATGAGTCCATGGCAGGGAAAGAGGGTTTTTTGGGTGCTGATGGACAGAACAGAGCAAGGGGATGAATTGCGTACCGTTCGGCACAGTTAAATAAAGGGGGTATAGTGGAGATTTAATGCCATGACGGTTCTCGAGGACATGATGCCGAATCTGTCAATTCACGTAGAGAAGTTGAGGAGGCGAGGCGACATGATGAAAGACTGCTGCGGCGGTTACTGCTACGCACGACATGACCCGACGAAGAAAAAGCAGAGTGATTTTGGAATTGTCATTTCCAAAACCAGGGGGCATGTGTTATCACCAGAATTTGACCGGATCAGAGGTGGGCCGCGATTGGAGATGGGCTTGAAGATTATACATGGAAGAAATACATGAATCGGCCTTGTATACAAAGTTTGGGCTAGTTTGCCCGTGTATACGTAACATAGTAGGATACGTGTCGGTTAGATAGAGTTTGGGCTCGTGCCGGTTGGGATTATTCCCACGATAGAAAGTCTACGGACTATAAATATGTATCTAGGGTTTATGAAATAAACAACAATCACGTTCACCACAAACCAATCTAGGCGCATCGCCAACTCCCTTGTCTCGAGGGTTTCTTCCGGGTAAGCATCATGCTTGCCTAGATCGCATCTTGCGATCTAGGCGGCTACACGTTTATTCGTTGTTCATGCGTTGCTCGTGCTTGAAGCCTTTTTGATGGCGAGCAACCTAGTTATCATAGATGTGTTAGGGTTAGCATTGTTCATCGTATCATATGCTATCGTCGTGCAACCCTTAGACGTCTAGCCGTCCTTACACCTATCTTAGGTGTAAGGGCGGCACCCTCTTGATCATTATTTAGTAGATCCGATCCGTTATGATTGCTCCTTGTTCTTCAAGGATTAGTTTAATATCTGCATAGTTAGGCCTTACAAACGGGTTGAAGGATCCGGTGGCGCGTAGGGTGTAGTTTGCTAGCCCTAGACGGGATGTTCCGGGGATCAACTTCGTGTTGGTTTTTAGGCCTTGTCTAGGGTCGGTTTACGATCACCGTGCGTGGCCGCTAGGCTCAATCACGAGTAGGATGTTCCGATTATGCGGTGAAAACCCTAAATCGTAGTAGGTCGTTTTAGCTTTATTTTGATCAAGCAGGACCACCATCTGATCGTACACCTCGTACGGATCATGGGTGGATCGGCTCCTTGAGCCGATTCACGGGACAACTGAGAGCCGATCGAGGCTCGTATTTAATGTTTACGTGTATGCCATGCGGGAAACTAAGCGAGGCACATCCAACACCTTCACGACCAGGTATAGGTCGGGTGGCACGCCCTTGCATCGGCATCGGACGTGCGTGCCGAGTCTTTGCGGGCCGTCGCTCGGAGGGACCCGGGGCCGGCCCGCGATCTGGGAGCCTCCGGCTCTACGGTGTTGCCCGTCGCTGCTCGCCGGTGGGT